>NW_024753828.1:1345318-1454692 GCF_018991925.1 Homarus americanus | reverse complement strand
GGGATGGTTGGTAAAGGACTACTGGGTCAGTAAGCTCCCAATGGTTAAGTGTCACATTTGGGGTACCGGTCTTATACAGCGAATAGAGCTCAAAAGCTACTTTTTAAATGGACATTTTTGGGGTCGTCTTATACACCCCGTCCCCTTGTAGCACGAGATATACGGTAGATCTTCCTGTAGGTTTGCGGAGTCCTCGTCAGATTTAATTACACTCCCTATTTTAATGTCATCAGCAAATTTACTTCTGTTGCTGTCTGTGCCGATATCGATGTCGTTTATGTACAGTCAACCCCCCAAACTCCACTTTTTGACGACACACAACTATGTTGTAGTAAAAATATTATCTTAACTTTATGATGGTATGATGGTATGCGCAAACAATTAATAATTAAGAGAAATATCAATAATATTAGGTTTTCTAACACTTAAATTAGTAGAAAGGATGGCTGGGCACATGGGAATGGGCGGTTGGTTCCGAGGCAGAGGGCAGATTATTGGCCCTCACCTGTATCACTGGTATGTATCAATTGTATCACTATCCACCATAGAGGCTTGCAGGGCCTCTTTGTCAAACCCCTCAAAGTCCATATAAGTCCATATCTTCACTATAATTATCACTATCACTGACTTGGGCCGTCTGTGGTGGGTGGCGGGTGAAGTACTCGGTAATGTTTTGATGACTGGGCAACCTTGTGCGCACCATGCTCGCGCAGCTTACACAACATGGCGGGAGATGGCGGGAGGTTTCAATCCAAAAATGGCACGGCTCGCCAGCCGCTCTCCGCGTAAAGGGGTACACGCATTGCGGAATGTGAGCATTCCTGTTTCGGCAGGGTACCGCATAAACGTGGAAACGCGGAATGTGGGACCGCGTAAAGCGAGGGTTGACTGTATATAATAAATAACAATGGTCCTAGTGACGTTGCTCCAGTGGGATTTTGTGCCGTTAATGCTCACTCGCTGTTTCCTGTCCTATAACCACTCCCTAACACATTTTAGAATACAGGTAGTTCTGCTATAACGCGATAATTGTGTTCTTGTAAAATATCGTGTTATAGAAAATCGCATAATAGAAATAACAGGGCTTATGGAGAAAATAGGGTTAGGTGCAGATTACTCGAAATCGAAAAAATTTAGTAGTTAGCCTAACACAAAGGATAGCACAGTCTAAATAAAGGTTACATTCATATCTAATAATGAAATCATACAGTAAATGTAACACTTTACCTTGAAAAAATATGAATGTAACTTGATGGGGGAGAAGGGTGATTTTGAGGTTGATAACATCGAGCTTCTCTTTAAGTGTTATAGCCTTTGTTTTACGATCATCACCGGGAATTCTATCACCAGAACGCTTCTTGGAGATATTCTTCTTTACCATATTCACAGTTAATACCACAAAATTGGAGAAATAGTAAGCAAAAATCGCGTTATAGCAAACAAGCGTTCGCGTTATACAAATATCGTTCCTAATTCATAAATCGCATTAGAGCAAATTCGCGTTATCAAAACACGCGTTATAGCAGAACTCACTGTACAGTATCTCCTTTAATGCCATGAGCCTCCACTTTTCTTATTAGACTTTCGTGGGGGATTCTGTCGAAGGCTTTGCTAAAGTCGAGATATACCACATCATAATTGTGCCCGTCGTCCACCGATTCAAAAACAGATGAAAAGAATTTTAATAGATTAGTTAGACATGAATGCCCGCTTGTGAGGCCATGTTGGGAATCATTGATCAACTTGTGCTTCTCCAGGTGATTTTGAATAGATTTTGAAATGCTTGCTTCAAGTAATTTGCCTACAATTGATGTTGGACTGATTGGTCGGTAGTTAGAGGATAGTGATCTATCTCCTTTCTTGAAAATCTGTATTACATTCGCTATCCTCCAGGATTCTGGCACTACACCCGTTTTTAAGGACATGTTAAACAACTTTGCTAAGGGAATACTAAGCTCTTCCTTACATTCATTTAATACTCTGGCAAATATCTCATCGGGACTTGGTCACTTATTAGGCTTTAGTTTGTCTATTTTTTTTTTTTTTTTTTTTTACGGGCATTAGCCCACCCGGGCACAGGTAATGACCCACATCAAGGCCTGGGGGGCGAAAATATAATAATAAATAATAATTATAATAATAATAATAATAATAATTTCTATTATTATTACAGTGACCCCTCGTTTAACGAACGCCTCGGTTAACGAAATTTCGGTTAACGAACTGCCTTCCATAAGGATCTTCAATTCGGTTAACGAACAAATATTCGGTTAACGAATTTCTTACGAACCGACCTCAACATGTTTTCGCTTGCACTGACCGGGCAACCAGCTTTAGTATCAGTCCGCCAATACATTAATCGGTTCTAGGGCTTAAATTCCTTACTATTTTAGTAAATATCAAGAAGTTTATACTATTCAATAATTTTAAAAGTTTAATATTCAATTTTTTAGTCATTTTAACAATTATTGAACATAATTGAAGGTAAAGTGACTAGTTTAATGCGCGGCATCCAGCCTCTTAACACAGCAAACAGGAGTTAGTCTCTCTCTGTTTTCACTGGAGGTAACATCTTGCTTGAGACTCTCTTCAACTAAACGCTTTTTTCTGTGTTTCCAAGCAAATTATTGGTCATTTTGAAATATATTTTACATATTGACAATAAATAATGCAGTGCAGTGTTGATTTAAAGAAAATAATCTTGAAATACACCAAGAGAACTGAAATTTTATGGGTGAAATGGTGCCATGGGGTGACTTCTCTTCCACCCCAATGCCTTCTCTTCTTCCTTCTCCTCCACCCCCATTCTAATTCCCATCATCATCATCCAGGAGCCTTCTACATACACACCTCAAAGTAAGTGAACTTTTCTACCATTTTTGTTGAATTTAGGCAATTTTCGGTGAGCTGGAACCAATTACCCAAAAACCCATTGAAACAATGGTTTCGGTTAACGAACTTTTCGGTTAACGAACGACCTTCTGGAACGGATTGAGTTCGTTAACTGAGGGGTCACTGTATTTTTATTATTATTATTACAACAATTAATAAAATTAATAGCAAATTAATACAAATAAAATAATAAAAACAATAACCATAAATAAATACAAAATTGAAAAAAAAATAAATCAAGAGTGAGAAATTATATACATTATGTATGTTGTGTTGTCAATACAGTAGTACCCCGCTTAACGCGGTCAATAAAACCCACAGGGTACCGTGTTAAGTGAAAACCACGCTAAGTGAACAACAGAACATATGGGATTAATTCCAATAGAAACTGGCCCGACCCCCAAACTCCACTTTTTCCACACAATACCTATGTTCTAGTAAAAATAACATCTTAATTTTATGATGGTACATGCACACAATTAATACTTAAGAGAAATACAGTCGCCAAGTTAATGTCCATTCAAATAATGGACTCAACTCCCTCCCCCTCTTCTCACACTACACTGCTGGCTCTTCCCTCTCTGAGAAATTTTGGGGGGAAAACCACTAGATTTTAATAAATAATACCTAAAACTAAAGTTAGGATAATACAATTGACATTGCTGGATTCCTTGTAAGACCAGGAATATTTTGAATATAAATGTCATATATTTTGCACAAAAGATAACATATTTACTCAGAGTAAACATCACATCTAAAATTTTTATGTCTAATGCAAAATCTATGATGTTTATATTCAAAATGATCACCAAATTGTAAGAATTCCAGCAATGTAAATTATATTCTGGCCGGCTAATTTGTATGAATTTTATGAGCTAAAACAAATATCTTCAGTTAATAAAAAAAAAAATATTCTTCACGACACTATCTGTCAATCAAAGTACCCCACCTTGCCTCCCCCCCCTCTTCCAACCAGCCAGATGGTCAGTCCGTCCCAACCCTCCCCCCCCCACCTCCCACCAACCCTCCCTTCAAGAGAAAGAGTGGGTGAAAAAACTAGATTTTAACATTTAGTATTAAATAATACCTCAGTTTAAAGTTAGGATAATATAATTGACATTGCTGGATTCCTTGTAAGACCAGGAATATTTTGAATATATATGTCATATATTTTGCACAAAAGATAACATATTTACTCAGAGTAAACATTACATCTAAAATTTGTATGTCTAATGCAAAATCTATGATGTTTATATTCAAAATGATCATCAAATTATAAGAATTCCAGCAATGTAAATTATATTCTGACCGGGTAATTTGTATGAATTTTATGAGCTAAAACAAATATCTTCAGTTAATAAAAAAAAAATATTCTTCACACGGTAACAGATGGTCGGTCGGTCCCTCCCTCCCCCCCACCCCCCACCAACCGTCCCTACCAGATGTGTGGGAAAACCAGAATATTTACCTTTTTAGTAATAAATAATACCTCAAACTAAAGTTAGGATAATATAATTGACATTGCTGGATTCCTTGTAAGCCCAGGAATATTTTGAATACAAATGTCATATATTTTGCACAAAAAATAACATATTTACTCAGAGTAAACATTATATCTAAAATTTGTATGTCTAATGCAAAATCTATGATGTTTATATTCAAAATGATCATCATATTGTAAGAATTCCAGCAATGTAAATTATATTCTGGCCGGGTAATTTGTATGAATTTTATGAGCTAAAACAGGCAGTCAGGCAGGGTGGCGGGTGGGGGGTGGGGCGAATCTAAAAATAGCTCTCGAGCCGGCCACTCACCGCGTTAAGTGAAAGTTCGGCTCTGGCGAGGCACCGCGTATACGGTAAAACGCGCTAAGCGAAACCACGTTAAGCGGGGTAATACTGTAGTAAGAGAAACAATTGAGACCCTGTAATTGTGTGTAAATGAGGCAGAAAGTCAGATCAGCAACCTGGGACTTGGTCACAATTTTCGTGATGCCATATGGCAGCAGGGTCTACCATTAGACAACACATTAGACAAATTTAGATTTAGGCGTGAAATAAGTAAACATTGGTTTGGAAACAGAGTAGTGGACGAGTGGAACAAGTTACCAAATATCATCATTGACTCGAATACACTGGATAGCTTCAAACATAGGTTGGATGGATATATCAGCAATAGGGGTTGGGTGTAAATGGGATTGCCCAGTATGGGCCAATAGGCCCGCTGCATTTCCTCCATTCTTATGTTCAAGCTTTACTAGTCACTGCTATCTCGCTTAATTTATTTTCTTCACTATCTCTGTCTAGAGTCAGTGCCTCGGTTATCATGTTTAAATTTTCAGTTTTGAAAACTGTAGAAAAATATTTACAGTAGAAGTCCAAAAATCCGGACTGCTTGGGGATTGGGTAGGTCCGGATTTTCGGATTTTCCGGATTCTCAGGCAGTACTTTTAAAATTCAAATTTAAAGAGGAATAAAGAAGAGATGAACAGGTACATTTTGATAGTTTATTCACTAGCAAATATAGCATGCTTCATTTATCAAAACGAGCAGTTTTAAAGAAAAAGCTGTGAATTCTAGAATTTTATTCTTTACCTTTTTTATATCATAAATTGTAGACTTTCCAATGTCGTATGTTTACATTAGAACAGTATTGCTCACACCACGTTCTAGTTTCTTAATTATTTCAAGTTTGTCACTCAATTTCAACGTGTTCTTCTTTCTCTTCACACAACGAAGTTTATCTACTTTAGGAGCCATTATTATGGGCTTGTACAGTACTCTGTAAATGGAAAGAGTAGGACTCAAAATTACATATGTTGTCACAGTTTGATTGCTCGTTTTAAAGTGGTGACCACGTGGTTGCTTGTTGTCGCTGTGCAGCTGTGGCACTCACGCATGCGCACATACCCACAAAAGCCCGCTAAAAAAAAAAAAGTGAGTTTTCGAAAAGTCCGGATTCTCGGGTGGTCCGGATTTCTGGCATCCGGATTTTGGGACTTTTACTGTGTTCAGATTATTGCTCATTTTTCCGTCGTTATCAGTTAGCTCGCCGGTATCTGACTGTATTGGTCCAATCTTTTCTCATGTTTTAGTTTGATACAATTGATAGAATCCCTTGGGGCTTGACTTTGCCTCCCTTGCTATCTTCAGTTCATTATTCTTCTTTGCTTTTCTTATCTCGGTCTTAACTCTACAAGCCAATACCTTATAATAATCTCGGAGGTAAACTTCACCACGATTTATTCTCCTACCTATAGCCTTCCTTTGTCCAATAATATTCTTTAAATAATTATTTATCCATATCGTGTCATTGTTGTTTGATCTGAGTTTTCTGTATGGTATGTTCTGCCTTTGTGCTTTAAGTAACTCATTATTTAAATTGTTGTGGAATTCGGCAACCTCAGATCTTGTTATCAGGTCATCCCCAACCGTCAGGTTTCCAGGGAGGGTGAGGTCGCCCTCTCTGGGTACATTGAGTGAGGTCACCCCATGTGAGGTCATGTAATTCACTCCCAAGCATGATACCACCTCTCTCAGCTGCCTCTTCAAACTATCAAAGTTTGCCCTTCTGAAATCTGGGACTTTAGTGGAATTTTCCTTGCGTCTGCTCTGAAATTCTAACTGGAATCTAATCCAATCTATTTGGTTAAAGTCGCCTACTATACAGAATTTGCTATGTATGGAAGCCCTGCGTATTTCATCCCAAATAAGTCGCTCATTAACTCTTATCAAGATTAGGAGGTTTATCTATTACTCCTGTGATTAATTTTTCCCTACCATCGGTTAATTCTATCCAAATTGTTTCTGTATTCCGCTCTGTTTTTATTTCCTTATTTATTTCACACCAGATTATCCCTGACATAAATTGCTACTCCACCTCCTTTCCTAATCTGCCTAACGGTATGGAATACAGGTGCCCCCCGACTTACGACGGGGTTAGGGACCCAAATGCAGGTTGTAAGTCGGAATGGTCGTAAGTCCGACATAGATTAAAAAAAATAAATATATACAACGAAATGCAGTACAGTAAAAGTAATAAATAATGAGGAATGGATACAGTGTGACTGAGCACTTACCTTTAATGTAGTCAGCTGAATGCACACGGGCCCCCCATAATTTTCTATTTACAGGTGTACATGGAGACTATATTAATTGGATGAAGCAGAGGAGGAGACAGGGCTGGGTGGGTCATCACTGTCGCTTTCTTCAGACAGGTTTATGTACTGTGGAAACTTGCTGGTTGAAGGTATTGGATCATCTTGAGGGAGTGAAGAGGCAGCACTGGTGGGGCGTGAGGAAACAGCACTGGGGGACTTCTTAAAATAGATGTCCTATTTATACTGCACAGTTTGCTTTTTCTTTTCATTGTAAATTTCTCTGTACCAAGCAAGTGCATCTTGGATCATTCTGTCAACTTTGGCATAACGCTCATAATTTTGATCCATGCCATCAAACATTTGCATTCCTTTATTAATTGTAGCAAATGCCTCTGCCATTTGCTTCACTGAAAACTTTTTGGGGGGTGCAGGTCCTTCTTCTACATTTAGACTGGTTTCTTCCTCTGCATCTTTGTGTGCTTCCAGTTCGATGAGATCTTTGTTGTTGAGCTCCTCTGCTACACTTTCAACCAAATGTTCAACATCTTCATTATCAATTTCTAACTGAAGCTGCTTACCTAACTCCACTATCTTGTTACTAATATCCAAAATAACTTCGTTTTCATTAAATCCTCTAAAACTGTTCACATATCTTTTCAGGATTTTCTTCCATATTCCATTCATGCAATGTTTTGTAACCTGATCCCATGCTGCACTAATGTTCTTTATACTTGACAAAACGTTGTACTCCTTCCAAAACTCTCTGAGCGTTTTCTCACCTTCAGTAGCAGCAACAGCCTGAGCGAAGGTCGTACGTAAATAATACGCTTTAAAGGCAGCAATAGCACCTTAATCCGTGGGTTGGATGACAGGTAGTGCTAGGTGGAATGTACACTACCTTAACATCACGGTGCATGTCGTCCAGGTGTGGTGGGTGTCCCGGAGCATTATCCAAAATCAGCAAAATCTTGAATGGAATGGAATCTGTTGTTGCAGGCAATACTCTTTGGCTCGAGGAATGAAACAATTCATGAACCAATCCTCAAACAGTACAATGGTCATCCAGGCTTTCTTGTTACTGCGATAAAACACTGGCAGTGTGTGCTTGCTGACATGTTTAAAAGCCCTGAGGTTCTCTGAATGATAGATCATGAAGGGCTTTAGCTTGAAACCAGCAACATTCCCCCCCCCCCCCAACAGAAGTGTAATTCTGTCCTTGAATGCCTTGAATCCTGGCATTGTTTTTGCCTCTTTGTGGATGTATGTCCGCTCAGGCATGCGCTTCCACAATAATCCAGTCTCATCCACATTGAATATTTGCTCAGGCAAATAATTTCCTTCCACAATCACATCATCTAACTCCTCCTTAAAAGCTTTGGCAGCACCAACATCAGCACTAGCTGCCTCTCCACCCACCTTAACATTGTGTAGACTGTAGCATTTTTAAAATCTATTAAACCACCCATGACTTGCTGTAAAGGTTTGCTCACATTCATCTCTTGCCTGCTCCTTCAGGCTTTGGAAAAGGCTTCTTGCTTTAGCCTGTAAGGTTAGAAGGCTTAAGGGTAAACGCTTCTGTGTTTGGTCTTCTATCCATATCACCAATAATTTTTCCATATTGTGAATAGGACCTTGTCTTTTCTTCGAAATTATAGTTCCCTTTATAGGTGTTGTTCCTTTCACTACATCACGAATACGTTCCTTGTCCTTCAGAATAGTGGATATGGTCGAGTGCGAGAAACCTAGGTCACGTGAGATTGTTGCTACAGTTTTTCCATTCTCATACTGCATTATTATCTTCATTTTCATCTCAAAAGTAATTGCCTGTCTCCTTTTCTTCGGAGCACCACCAGCACTCTCACTTTTACACTTTCCAGTCATTATAAAGTCAATTAAATTTGATAATAACGTAAGTACACAGCGTGATCAGTATAGGATATGATAGCCAAATACCAACTAAGCGCTGTACTGAGTGAGTGTAACTATGCGGTGACCCAAGCCAGCCATGTTCTCGCTCAGGACGGAAACGTTTCGGTATAGTAAATGCGCGCGTCATTTGAAAAAATTTTTGGTCACGACTGCGGCGGTCGTATGTGTGGACGGTCGTACGGTCAGAGCAGGTCGTAAGTGTGGATTGACTAAAGTTGAGTCAGTCGTAAGCCGGGGACTACCTGTAATTTGTAACCTGCAATTTGGTATTCGACAGGTAACTCACGTGAGTCTAGGTTTATCCATTTTTCGGTGAATGCTATTATATTGATTTTTTCGGTACATACTAACGCCCTGATTTCATCCATTTTGTTTCTCATATTCTACTGTTAGCGAAGTAGACATTTAAGTTAGTCGTGTTCTGAGTCCTCTCTTTGTCGCTTTTAGGTTTTTACTCCCTGCCTAATTTAGTTTTGTCATAATTCCTAGCACTATTTCCCTGTAACATTTCACTTTGTTTACCCACTCCCACTGCAGTCTCCTCCACCCCCGTGCTCATATGTTCTAGCAGTTTAAAGATTTCAACATCTTTTGAATTGCCCTCTCGAGAGACCCAGCCAGGGTTGCCACCCTATCCCTAGACAGAAGCACCCCCATCCCTAGCATAAAGGTCCCTTCTGCCATAGAAGTTGTCCCAGTTGTCAATGAATGGGACTGATATTGCCTTGCAATATCTGTCAAGACTGCCGTTGACACCAACTGCCCTTGACAACCTTTCATTGCCAACTCTCCTTCTAGGCAGGACACCACATATGATAGGGATCCCTCCCTTCGACCTAATACGTTCTATAGCTGTCTTGAACTTATCAAGAAGCTCCTCACTCCTACACCGGCCAATATCATTGCCTCCTGCACTAAGGCAGATAATTGGTTTTTTCCCATTACTAGACAAGATATTGTCCATCCTGTCAACTATATCCCCCACCCTAGCTCCTGGCAAGCACACCCTCATCCTATTTTTATTTTTACCACAAAAAGCTCTGTCCAGGTACTGAACCTGGGAATCGCCAACAATTAAGGTTTTCGTACCTTCCTTGTCAGCCTTGTCCCTGACTATGCTAACGTCCAATTGGTCTATCAAAGGACTGAAAGAGTTGGTACACTTAGCTGTTGTTGTTGTATCCTTGGTGGGTTTTTTCACCACCAGTTTGGTCGTCCCTCTCCTCACAACCTTCCATTCGCCTAAGTTTTCGTCAGACACGGGCTTTTCTTGTCTCATTTCTTCCTCCATCCTCGCTATCACTTCCTTTAATTTCAAGATTTCTTCCTTGGCCCTCTCTAACTCGGCCCTCTGAAGAGCACAACCCTGTTCACCAGTAGAACTAGCCATTACTGACAATTAATCCTCGGCTCAGCCTGTCGTGACCTTTCCTCTAGTAAGGAAACAGGTTTCATGGCAAAAATGTGGAATAGAATACTTATTCGGTTCAATAAAGTGAGCCTAACTCTGCAAAATGAAAGTGTGGATTTGCTGACAGTAACATCATTGCTTGAGTCTTTTGAGGAGTTCACTGAGAAACTGCGTGAAAAATTTGACGAGCTTGAAGATGATGCAAAGAACACCATGCCATGCATAAACCAACAATATCAGTATGAAGAAAAACTTCACGAGAAAACGAGAGAGATATTTTGATGAAAGTAAATCACAAGATGAAGAATTCACAGAATCCCCAGGTCAGATGTTCAGAGTACAAACTTTCACTCTCTCTAATCATAGATAAACTGTGGACTTGTCTTGCACAACGTAAAGAAGCTTATAGAGGGCTAGCAGATGATTTTGCATTTCTAAAATGTTTCTCAGATCAAAATAAAGAGCATTTGCCAGCTAGAGCAATCCATCTCACATCAAAATACAGAGATGATTTTGATTCTGATTGTGCTGATGAATTTGAACATTTTTATAATTTTATTATCAGATGCTCAAGTTCAGAAAACATCAGAATTTGGAAGCAACTTTTCCAAATGTCAGCATATCTTTGAGAATATATCTGTCATTGCATGTCATAGTGTGTGAAGCAGAACGCAGCTTCTCAAAAATGAAACTGGTAAAAAGTGAAAGGCGTGCTACAATGAGCCAAGATAAGCTGAACTGCCTTGCCATCATGTCCATTGAAAGCGATCTAACACGTGTGATTGACTTTGAAGATGTGGTTTCCCAGTTTGCTGCTATGAAAGCTCGAAAGGCTAACTTTTAGTTTAATACATCTATAAAGTACTGTACTTCATCTAGTTACAGTTGTTTCTTCCAGTAAATTAATTTAAATCATACATTCTGATTACTACAATTTTGTCAGATTTTATTTTATTGAAAGGTAAATTTCTGAGTAATCTAATTACGACTGCTGGTAATGAATGTATGCAACTTAAAACTTAAAGAGAAAACACTTGAAATAGCCTTATAGTTTATTTTATAAGTTGAATTCACCCAAAAAAAAAAAATAATAATAATTAAATAAACTTTTTATTTTGAATTTACTATGTCTTTCTTTTTCCTGACAAAAGGTAGGGGATGGGGTAGGGGGGCCCCCTTCTCAATAAAGTGCCTGGGGCCCTAGATTGTTTTGATGTGGCCGTGACTGTAAGTAATTTCTGTAGAGTTTTTTTTTTATGTGTTTACACTGTTCTAAATACTTACAGGTCTTGGCTCGCCCACTGTTCAGTCCACATACACCGGGAATCAACAGGTCTTCAACAAGTGAGGAGTGGAGCCCTTGCCTTGGCATCATTAAGTGTCACTCTCCTCCACCTGTGTTTAATAATAAGCTGGTGACATCTTCAGCTGCCAAAAGTTCAAGGGAAGAGGATGATTGTAATGGAGGTTTTCCTGGTAATGACACACAATGGTTCAGAGTAAGAGCTGTTGCAGGTAGGAGAGAATCTATTAATGAGGAGGATTGTGAGATGATGAATTTCTCTGGAAGTAGAAATGATTGTAATGTACATTTAAATGAAGGGGATAGACACCCCCAGGACACCTCAGTGGACATTCAATACAGTTGGACTAAAAAGCGACCAGAGAGAACAAGCACACCAATACCACAGCCGGTAAAGACTTCATTGTGTGCGCAACAGCTGAGTCACTCGGGTAATTCCCCAGAATCGCTACAACACTCACAGGCAATTAAGGTAACCCAAATAGATTTACCTGATAACAAGATTAAAGGTACAGACATTATGGAGACTCCTAGGAGAAATATGAATATGAGGGATTGTGTTGGTTCTAACAATTTACACATATCTGTTGAGTCAGATGCTGAAGAAGACTCATGTGACTTTAAGGAAAATCCCCTTGATCTAATATGTTCACCTGTTAAAAAAGTGAAGCCCAGGAACAGTATGTGTGTGTTGAAGCGACCAGAGAGAACAAGCACACCAATACCACAGCCGGTAAAGACTTCATTGTGTGCGCAACAGCTGACTCACTCGGGTAATTCCCCAGAATCGCTACAACACTCACAGGCAATTAAGGTAACCCAAATAGATTTACCTGATAACAAGATTAAAGGTACAGACATTATGGAGACTCCTAGGAGAAATATGAATATGAGGGATTGTGTTGGTTCTAACAATTTACACATATCTGTTGAGTCAGATGCTGAAGAAGACTCATGTGACTTTAAGGAAAATCCCCTTGATCTAATATGTTCACCTGTTAAAAAAGTGAAGCCCAGGAACAGTATGTGTGTGTTGAAGCGACCAGAGAGAACAAGCACACCAATACCACAGCCGGTAAAGACTTCATTGTGTGCGCAACAGCTGACTCACTCGGGTAATTCCCCAGAATCGCTACAACACTCACAGGCAATTAAGGTAACCCAAATAGATTTACCTGATAACAAGATTAAAGGTACAGACATTATGGAGACTCCTAGGAGAAATATGAATATGAGGGATTGTGTTGGTTCTAACAATTTACACATATCTGTTGAGTCAGATGCTGAAGAAGACTCATGTGACTTTAAGGAAAATCCCCTTGATCTAATATGTTCACCTGTTAAAAAGGTGAAGCCCAGGAACAGTATGTGTGTTTTGAAGCAGAAATACTGTACAGAAGATGTCAATATTCAAGAAGACCAAAAACTGCCTAATGTGTATGATCGTGATGATAAAAACTTGCTCAAAATAGTTGATGAGAAACCACCAGTCAGGAGTGAATCCACAAAGGAAATTTTGGCTGCATGTAAGGTATCAGAATTAGGGAGAGGTGACAGTGAAAACACAAACAGTCTCAGAAAGAGCGACAGGTCCAGCGCTCAGAAATTTCCAACACAACAAAATATTTGTGAAGGAAATGTGGCTTTAAATACAGAACCATTGAGCAAAAATGTCGATGGAGATAAACTTGAAGTTGTTGCATTAAAAAATGTATTCTCTGCTGCTAAGAATCAAAGTGCAGACAGTGGTCAGTATCCCTCAGACATGGAGACACCATTCAAAATTTCTAGATTGTCTAGATTGTTTAGAAAAAGACAAGTGCCTCCAGGATCTTATTCAGTACCACTGTTTAACAGAATTCCATCTTGTAAGAATATGGACTCAAACCAGGATTCTCCTGACACCTTGAACACTGTATCTTCCGTGTCTTCTGACGCTAAAAGTATTTTGAACAAATTATCTCTACCCAAGAAAAAAAGATCATCTGGTAAGTTCATGTATCCCACAAAGCCAGAAGAAGGTTATGAAACACTTCAGATGAAGTACATAGAATCAATTGGATTGACTGAAAGTAATAAAAGTTCAGTAACAGAACTTGAACCTTCCCCTGCCAAAATACACACTGCCAGTACAGAGAGTGCATCCTCCTCATTTGTGACTGACATTCATACCATTGCCAAGAGGCAATGCAATTTCCTCTCTCTCACAAACCTTGAGAAAGATTTAAGATTTGAAAGTGGTTATATGCAAAAACAAATTGTAAATTCTCATTTGGACAAAGAAAACAGGACCACACCACCTCCAGGATACCATGAGGTGCCTGTCAAATTGAACGGAAGACATCAAGTTGAAAGCCAGCAAAAAGACTCGAGATCACCACCCATTGCACTGCTGGCTGTTAATAGTGCAGTGAGTACAGGACCTGTGATTAAGTCTGACCTTTTATTTGATGGTGGTGTTTCTGTCAGGATCAAGGAAGATAAGAAATTGGCCACAACACACACAAATCTGCCAAACATTACAACTTGTGAAAGCCATAAAACATTGAATTTTGTTCAGGGTTATTCAAAGATGGTGGTGTCAGGGTGTGAACACCAGATGCCTTCCAAAGTGTTATCAGCAGACATGATACAAAACAGGGAAGAACGGCAGAAAAATGAGGAGCCAGAAATGGTCATCTGTGAGGCTCGGGTTGTACCTCAGAAAGAAGAAAGTGTTTTAACAGTTTCACAATGTCCCGATAAGAAAGAACAACATGGAGTCTTGAAAGAAGAAGAGACAAGTGAGATTATGAATGACAGTCTCAATGATATTGATTTTTCAGAAATAGAAGAAAACTTTAGTGTCCCAGTAAAGGATGAAGGACTCACTGAGAGAAACAATGATTTTATCAAACGATCATCACAGGGGTGTAATACAGCTGGCCTTGAAGTTGATGATGGATCAAGAAACAGTAATGGTGGCAGGGCAGAAAAAGCTTACTCTCACAATACTAATTTTTGTGGCTTTTTAACAGGTAACGGAAAGCCGACAAAAGTGAGTAAAGAAGCCTTGAATTATGGTAAAAGGTTGTTAGATGAAATTACATTCGATGATGAGTCACATACTACAGATGACCAAAAAAATTGTGGCCATGACACTCATAAAAAAATAAAGTCCAATAAAATGAATCATGAATCCTTAGCATCGTCATCCAGTCTAACTAACTCTAGAGGCATGTATGGCTTCAATACTTGTAGTGGTTTTAGAGTGAAGGTGAACCCAGTTGCTGTAGAGAGAGTACAGAAGTTGAGGGAAGAGAGTGAGCGAGAGGGATCTGAAGTGAAAGGCGCTGATCACTCCAAACACTTGAGTCACGTGTTAAGACAAAAAAATTTAGGAATTGTACCTGATGATGGAGGCAGCAAGTCACTGAATACTAGTAAAGGTGCCCATGTTAAAATTAATGAGTCTTCACTGAGTGGAACTGATGGAACACATGATAATGAAAACCATGTAGACAATAAAACAGAATCTGTTAATACAAATAATAGACAACTTTCCTGTCTGAAGACATCTTCAACCACTGTGAGAGGATTCCAAGGTTTTTCTTTAGCCTCTGGGTTAAGAGTCAACACTAGTCAGCAGGCTTTAAAGAGGTCACGGTTGTTGTGGAGGGAGTTTTATGAAGATGAAGCTAAACAAGTAAATACAAATACTGATAAAAACTCAGAGACTGGAAAAAGTTTGCAAAGTTCATTAAAGTCACAAGGGTTTGACAAAGCATGTCTGGGTGTTCCCGCTCCCAGATCTGAACAGCAAGTTATACAGTGGTCAGAAGAGGCTGTTAGTGTGTTTGGAGGGAATTCTAAAATTGCTAACTGCAGAGCTTCACCTGTATTCCAGGCAGGTCGGGGAACAAATATGAAGATTAGCCAGAGTGCCTTAATGAGGGCTAAAGCACTAAAGAATAGAACTGAAGACTTGGGAAGCTCTGGGGAATCTATCCATGCTGCACAAAAAATGTCACAGAAAAGTATAGGAAGAAATATTGAACCAATAGTAAAAAATGGAAATTGTTCATCAGAGAAAATGGAGCAACACACTGCTTTATGTATTAGACGTAAAGACATGAACCTAATTGAGACAGGGAGCAGTGTTGATCAGAGTGAACAGTTAAAAGGAGAAAGTTTCAGAAGGGTGTCAATGAGAGTAGCCGCCAGTGTCAGAGCCAAGAAACTGTGGCAAGAAAGGAACAGTGTGTCTGCTGTCCCAGAGAAGACAAGTAGATTAAATTTAAACAGTGGAAACAAATCCTTATTCAAATCTGAGCAACCTTTTCCTGAGCAAGTAATGGAAAATCCCATTGACTTTGTTAGTACTAAGGGAAGTATGGGTACAGTATTATCGCCAAGGGAGGAAGTCAAGCTAACTGAAGGAAGAAGTGATGTAAGGAGATCATCACTGATGTCTGACACTGTCGTTCAGAACAACAATGGATTACTGTGCTCAACTGACTTAACTAGAAGAAGCCAAGAAAGTGAAGAACCTTCCCTGGAAGGTAGAGGGTTCATTACAGAAAAAAGGAATATAATGGCTTTAGTTCAAGATAGTTCAATAGAAAGAAGGGATTCAGACCAAGAGATTGGTGAGTCAAAGGAAGTAAAGACAAATAATGAACTTTCTAAAAGAGAAAGATCAATGATGACAGCAGAGAATAGGTTGAATGCATGTGTGAGAGGCTCTGTAACACCTGGATTATTAGATAATAAACCAAGACCTGCCTGTAACATAGACACTCTCAAAGTCTCCAAAGACTTTGTAGAAGAAAAAGGTTGTAGTACTGAGAGTATAGGGCCAAGTATTAGTGGTGAGATGGAAGTATCTATGCCTGTTGGTGGGAGCAAAGCAGCAGTTGAAGAGCCTCTTAGTAAACCCATCACTCCTGAGGAAGATTCGCTCAGAAGTCCCTCACCCATATTAGGCTCACAGAAAATTAACTGGAAATATATAAAAAGTGATGGTAGTGTTCATAAATATACTATTGTTGATATCGGAGCACCAGCACAACAAGAGTTTAGGGTTGTTAAGCCAGAGTATGATCATTCAGAGGAAAACAGAGAGCACTCTATTATAAAGCCAGATTCCATCACCAGATCATCACCAGAAGCTAAAAGATACAGAATTATAAGAGATCATGTACTAGATACCGAAAGGTCAAATACAGATTTAAAATACCAAATTTTAACAGGTCGTTCGCAGCCCAACCCAGTGACAAAGATACATTATAGCCCAGTTATAAGGCCTCACTCACAGCTAATTTTACGAGAAATTGGGGATTGCTCCAAGACCGATGCTCTGAGGGACAGAGGCAAAGACACTCTCACATTAGATACCCAAGAAATTACTGAGATCACTGAGGCTTTTTTGAAGGATGATCCATGGGAACAGGAGGAAGCAGAGGAGGATCAAGTGACTGGAAGGAAACGGTCACAAGATAGTGTACACGAGACCATTGTCGGGCAGCCAAAGAGGCAGAGAACAGCTGCACCTGTTGACCACACACTAGTACCAAGAGGAAGCACGAACTTACAAGGTAATAATTACAAGTTTTATATTTTGGTTTAATTCGCTTCAGTGTGGGATTATAGGTGTTATATCAGTAGTATTACCTTAGTGTTAATTTTTTCTTTGTTTAGCTGGATATTTTTGCATTATTTAGTAAATGAAGCAGTTGAAGCTGAGAGAGAGATGTTAAGGAAGACACAGGCCAAGTTGATCCAGCATAAAGAGAAGCATCTTGTCCACCCCATCCCAGGATCTCTGTATAAGATGAGAAGTGAGAATAAGAAGAAGAGGATAAAACTTTCTTCACTTGGAACCCTAAAGGTAAATGTTCACCAGCACTTGACAAATGTAGATGCCATGTTATCATTTACTATTTGAATATACGGTACTGTACTGTACTGTACTGGTCCTGACACAAGCATGAGACTTACATAGGCATAAGATGTTCATTATAAACTAGCCACTGATCCAGGTTCGCTTGGTTGATGGATTCAACTGAAACAAAGGCCACTTAATACTTTTCTTAAGAAAATCCTAATAGATAAATTATTTACCCACATTAAATATCAATGTATGTACTGTATCTGTATTCATTTCATCATCTGAGTACTCTAATTTATCATGCCTTTTTGACATTTAATTATCAGTAATATTGTATTAGAGTGAATCCCCTTTAACCCAGACTTAATAAGGTCCAGGTTTAGTGAAGTATCAGATTTTTGGGGACTGTTTCCAAAGGACATAAAATAGAACCATTCATGACTATTTCAAGTACTGTTCAGGGTATAAATTTACTGCCAGCTTATGAGCTTTAACTACATGAAAAAAATACATTGGCATATCATTACATTACATTAGCATACTAAAACAAGTCCCAAGGCCAGGGTGTAGGGAGTGTAGTGTGAGACTCAGAAGACAGTAGATTTCTTGTGGTGGGTAAAATGGTGTCTATTAAACCTGAAGTAAAGACACTTCATCTTACAGTATACTCTCGATTTAACAGAATCCAATATAACGAACCCTCAATTTAGCAGAAGGCATTTTTTCATAATTTTTTGCTTGATTTAGTGAACTAGTTTGCTAAATTGAGATTAATTCTGTTAATACGCTCACACCTACAGAGACACCTCAAACACAAGATACAGTAAAACCTACTTCAGCCTTCGACAAATGTACTAAATGTATAAAAACGATAAATAATGATATAAAGCAATTACTGGAAGAGCTGAGAAAATAACGATAAAATCACTCCAAACCTTTCTGCTCCGGGCCTGGGGACAAAGGCTCCCAGCGTTATGAAAGACTGCACCATGTTTAGCTGCATCCTCACATGGTTGGTGCTTTGGGTGGGAAGAGTGAGGTGACATGCCAAGACACTTACACAGCACATTAACAGCACTACTAAACTATTGTCTTATAACATTTGACTATAATTTTTATTTTAAAATTAATTGATACATGATGGCTCAATTTGCTACTTTTGCACTTAGACAACTGCTCAGTGAATAAACCAGGGCCTATGGAGACACATTATACATTAGCAATGTCACGAAGCTTTGCGACTGCAACCACAATACATAAATTATCACAATCTGTACGCAAATGTACTAAGTTAATTACTAAAAATTTTATGTCTAGTGTAAACTATGGGATGTTTATACTTAAATTAATATGAATCACACAAAATCATGAGAACTAAGATGATGGACGATTCAATATAAGAAATTGGAAGATATGGGAAGCATAATGTGTTGTTTAATGGTAGACCCTGCTGCCATATTGTGACTAAGTCCCAGGTTTCTAATCTGACTTTCTGCCTCATTTACACACAATTGCAGGGTCTCAATTGTTTCTCTTAATATTGACAACACAACATACATATAGGGGGCGCCGGTGGGTAGAACAGTACCGCACTTGCCTCTCAAGCGAGATGTCACGGGTTTGATTCCCGGTCCGGTGAAAAGTTGTTCGGACACACTTCCCAGCCTCCCTTGGTCCCTGTTCACCTAGCAGCAAAGTAGGTACCTGCTGTAAATCGAAAGTTGCGAATTCGTATTCAGGGACAAGTTGTTGGAGCTTCCAATAACTTGCTTAGCCATAAACCATTGACTCTTCAGGCTTCTACGCCCTTGACTCATGAGACATAAAAGGCAAGCATGAACTTAGCATGCTTCCCTGTTGGGCGCTGTAAACGCTTCTGCGCTTCACCTTACACAAGGATGTAGGGGGGTGGAAAAAAAAAAAAAAACGTTTTTTTCTAAAAACCAGTTTTTGTGATATAGCTCGAATGCGACGTCAGCAAATGCTACCTAGGTATGTTAATTCCTAGCCAATTCGCCAGGCCAACATACAGGCAATTAAAACATCTAATAATTACTTCAGTAATATTAGGAGGACACGTCACTACCTGGCATTTAATTGCTATTTTCAAAGTCCTTCCTTCATCTCGCCACTATGCGCATCGCGAACCCCATCTCTTGCCTCAGAGAGAGCAGTAATTAAAAGTCAACTCTCGAGGGTTGGAGATGGGTGGGTTATGGACGTCGCATTCGAGCTATATAACAAAAACTGGTTTTTAGAAAAAAAAACGGCTTTTTGTTAAAGCTCTTGAATGCGACGTCAGCAAGAATACCCGAGTAGGAGGTGGAGAGGGAGGTGACTTTGCATACAAGGCTCCGCTGACTGAGGTCCTGATTATATTATAAATTGTTTTGAACATTTCCAAAATTAGGAACATTTACCGGAAGGTAAAATGTTAATTTAATCAAAAAGGATACTCACTTTATTCTGATGAGGAAGATGGTCCTGGTAGTGGAGATTGACTAAGTGGGGGAGGGGAACCCAGCACCTCCACATTTGAAGCATCTCTCAGAGATAGATGAAGATAGCTGTCTTTGAAAGTTTTTGAAGATCTCCAAAAGCCCATTTCCTTGATCTGACTGAGACTCATATGCCGCAGAAAGGCCACAGACCTGCATATTTCCTAGTGTCATGTGACAAAAGTTTCTTGCCAGGGTCTGCTTGATTCACTAATTGAGATAGGATTTTGTCAATTAACTAGGAGATAATTTCTTACCATCCCTTGATGAGAAAACATAAGGGCCTCTATTAGGGAATCTGGTTAACCATTCCTGAAGATTTTTAACTGGACGCAATATGTGAGGAACCCTAGTTTCATCCATTAGACATTTTATCCTAATAGGTTGAGCTTGGAAATCTTCCCTTTCATTTTTTCTTAGGGTCTCCGTAAGAAAAAGGATAACATCCTCGTCAGAAAATACCAATAATGATGGATTATTGGAAATTGAAATCAGTTCACTGAGTCTCATACCTGTTGCTATTGCTAGAAGGAAAGCTGCCTTCTGGAGTAATTTATCCCTGTTCAGATTTATATTGTAATTAGGCCCCATAAGAAGATTAGTAACTTTTTCCAGAGACCAAGGCGGGAATCTCTTGGGTCGAGGTCTCTGAATGAAAAAGGACGATCTTAGCATTTGATAAATCCTTGGGTTCAAAGTAATATTAAAGCCCCAAGCAAGAGGGTCAACCAACGCTGATTTATAAGATGCAATTGTCGATCCTTGAAGGCCCTTAACTCTGAACAGAAATTCTAAAAATTCTAATACAGTAGTACCCCAATTTACGCGGTCAATTGAACCCACAGGGTACCGCGGAAAGTGAAAACCGCGTAAAGTGAACAACAGGGCATATGGGATTAATTCCAATAGAGACTGGCCCGACCCCCAAACTCCACTTTTTCCGACACAATACCTATGTTGTAGTAAAAATAACATCTAAATTTTATGATGGTATGCTCACACAATTAACATTTAAGAGAAATACAGTCGCCAGGTTAATGTCCATTCAAATAATGGACTCAAATCCCCCCCCCTCCCACCCCCCCTCTTCCCAGCTCACTGGCCCCTACCTCTCTGAGAAATGATTGGGTGAAACACTAGATTTTAACGTTTAGTGATAAATAATACCTCAGACTAAAGTTAGGATAATATAATTGACATTTCTGGATTCCTTGCAGGTCAGGGAATATTTTGAATGTAAACTTCATACATTTTGCACAAAAGATAAAATAATTGCTTTGTGTAAACCAAATTATTACATTAGATCTAAAATTTTTATGTCTAATGCAAAATCCATGATGTTTATATTCAAAATGATCATCATATTGTAAGAATTCCAGCAATGTAAATTATATTCTGGTCCAGTAATTTGTATGAATTTTATGAGCTAAAACAAATATCTTCAGTTAATAAAAAAAAAATATTCTTCACGACACTATCTGTCAATCAAAGTACCCCAACTTGCCTCCCCCCTCTCCAACCACGCCAGCTGGGTCGGTCGGTCCCAACCCTCCCCCCCACCCCCCACCTTCCCTCCCTACCAGAGAAATGTTGGGTGAAAAAACTAGATTTTAACTTTTAGTAATAAATAATACCTCAGACTAAAGTTAGGATAATATAATTGACATTTCTGGATTCCTTGCAGGTCAGGGAATATTTTGAATGTAAACTTCATATATTTTGCACAAAAGATAAAATAATTGCTTTGTGTAAACCAAATTATTACATTAGATCTAAAATTTTTATGTCTAATGCAAAATCCATGATGTTTATATTCAAAATGATCATCATATTGTAAGAATTCCAGCAATGTAAATTATATTCTGGTCCAGTAATTTGTATGAATTTTATGAGCTAAAACATATATCTTCATTAAATAAACAAAGAAATATTCTTCAAGGACACTATCTGTCAATCAAAATGCTCGGCCCTAGCTGGGTCGGTCCCTCCCTCCCTTCCCCCCACCCCCCACCTTCCCTCCCTACCAGAGAAGCTTTGGGAGAAAATAGTAATTTACTTTTTTAGTAATAAATAATAACTCAGACTAAAGTTAGGATAATATAATTGACATTTCTGGATTCCTTGCAGGTCAGGGAATATTTTGAATGTAAACTTCATATATTTTGCACAAAAGATAAAATACTAGCTTTGTGTAAACCAAATTATTACATTAGATCTAAAATTTGTATGTCTAATGCAAAACCCATGATGTTTATATTCAAAATGATCATCATATTGTAAGAATTCCAGCAATGTAAATTATATTCTGGC
This sequence comes from Homarus americanus, assembly GCF_018991925.1. Taxonomy (NCBI): domain Eukaryota; kingdom Metazoa; phylum Arthropoda; class Malacostraca; order Decapoda; family Nephropidae; genus Homarus; species Homarus americanus. The sequence continues at coordinate 1,432,381 of NW_024753828.1, read as the reverse complement.
CGGGTAATTTGTATGAATTTTATGAGCTAAATAAAAAAAAAAAAAAAATTACACTTCACGCGTATATGAGTAGATGCACCGCGGAAAGTGAAAGTCCGGTTCTGGCAAGGTACTGCGTAAATGAGAAATCGCGGAAAGTGAAACCGTGTAAAGCGGGGTAATACTGTACAACTGTTTCCGATAATGAATCTGGAGTTGTTAACTTGATAAATTGTTGAAAAAGATTCCAAGCTTTCTCATATTGAATAGAAGTTTGGGGTCTATGACCTACTAATACTTGGTTAGCTTTATTGGAATTACCCAACAACCTATTTAAACTTTTTTTTTAGAAACTCCAAGCGTGAAGTGCCAAGGATATCTTGAACTGAGAATGTAGTACCTGGTCTAGACATCCTTGTTGCAATTGTAGAGGATTCGGGCACCAGTCCAGCAGATCCAGGCACCAAGGTTGTAGGATTCAATATGGTGCAATTAAGAGGACTTTGCCTTGGAAGGATCCGAGTTTGTGAACCACTTTGGGCAATATTTTCACAGGTGGGAATAGATAGATTGAATTCCAAAGGTTCCAATCTAAGAGGAGGGCATTTCCTAAAAGATTTGACCCTTCCAGAGATGCGTAAATTGGCATCTTGTGATTTGTTAGGGAGGCAAACAGATCTATCTGTGGAGTTCCAAACTTCTTCACTAGACTCTTGAACTCCGATACCTTTAGGGACCATTCTGTTTCTGTCGATACTGGCCGGAGATGGGACAGCGCATCTTCCCAATTGTTTTGCACTCCCGGTATATAAGTTGCTTTGAGGTAAAGTGTTTGTGTTGCACAAATACTGAAAAAATTTTCTGACAGTTGTAGAAGGGGCCAAGACCATGTTGACCCTTGATGATTGAGACAAAACACTGCCGTTTTGTTGTCCATGGCAAACAGGATCGTCATATTTTGTAAATTTGGGTTTGCCGACAAAAAGAATAGGACCACTGCTAGTTCTTTTACATTTATGTGTTTTTTCCAAAGGATGTTGCTTCACTTCCCTTGATTGAATTCCCCTTTTGAAGAATGGTATCCCCATCCTATTTTGGACGCATCCATACAAACGACCAAACCTGTTTGAGGTGGAACCCAGGGAGAGGGACCGATTAGATTGTCCCAGTTTGTCCACCATAACAGATGATTCTTTATCTGAATAGGGAGAGAAGAAGCAACTTGTCTGATTCTTCGAAGCAACTTCGAGCCCAGATGAGATAGTTGCTTTTTCCTTAACTTTTCCAATGGAACCATTATTGTGGCAAAATTCAACAGACCCAGAAGTTTTTCCCAATCGTGCCAAGAAAGCTTGTGCTTTACACAAAAAGCTTCTACTTTGTTTATCAAATCTGTTACTTTTGTTCCTGGTAAACTGACTGACTGCTGATTTGTATCCCAGTGAAGGCCTAACCAATCCAACTTTTGACATGGTATTAAATTTGATTTGACCTGGTTTATCTTTTAACCAAGGTCTTGAAATAGTACTAGTGTACGTTGGGTCGCCCTTTGACAATCTTCGAAAGAGTTTCCCATTATCCGGCAATCGTCTAGATAAGCAAAGGTTCTTATGCCCTCCTTTGCAAGGATCTTTCTGGGAATATTTGCCAGTTTTGTAAAGACTTTTGATGCAATTGTCAGACCGAATGGCATCACTGTGAATTGATAACTTAATTCCCCTACTTGGAACACCAGAAATTTTCTGTACATGGGAGCAACAGGAACGTGATAATAGGCATCTTCGAGATCCACTTTTAAGATCCAAGCATTGGGCGGAAGTAGATGCCTCAGATGGTCGTAAGTGAGCATCTTGAAACTTCTTTTGGGAATAAATTTGTTTAGGATTGAAAGATCCGAAATCCACCTTAAATTGTCTCTGCCTTTCTTGGGGCCTGGGAATAGGTGAGACATGAAACATTTCTCTGACTGCAACGGTTCTATGACACCTCTGTTTAGTAGTTGACTTAGAAATTTTGTAAGTAATGGGGTTGGTTTTTGACCCTTCTTTGGGAATGCTAGGGGAGGGCGCCTCAACCAAGTCCATGTGAGACCCCCTTTGATTGTCTTGTAAGCCCATATGGAAGAAGTCCATCTGTTCTCCCAACCCCCTAGTCGACCCAGCTGTCTGGCTTCATTGGAAGGGAGAAGTTGCTGAGGTGGTAGAATAAGGTCTCCTTCCGTTTCTGAACAAACGGCCACCTCTATTATTTCTTTGATTATTTCCTCCCCTAAAATTTCCCCTAGGTTTATAACTGACTCGGGCAGCTGGTCCTGTTCCCCTGTAAAACCTTCCTCTCCTTGGTTTCCGAAAGGTTTGAGGACTCCTGGGGACATAAATATTAATAGTATTCTCCAAAGATGATCTATAATTAATCAATGATTGCTCACCAAACAAAACAGGAGAAAGAGGAGAAGAACGTATCAACAAATAATACCTCAGACTAAAGTTAGGATAATATAATTGACATTGCTGGATTCCTTGTAAGTCCAGGAATATTTTGAATATAAATGTCATATATTTTGCACAAAAGATAACATATTTACTCAGAGTAAACAAAATACTTACATTAGATCTAAAATTTGTATGTCTAATGCAAAATCTATGATGTTTATATTCAAAATGATCATCAAATTGTAAGAATTCCAGCAATGTAAATTATATTCTGGCCGGATAAATTGTATGAATTTTATGAGCTAAATAAAAAAAATTATACTTCACCCGCGTATATGAGTAGATGCACCGCGTAAAGTGGGAATTCCGGTTCTGGCAGGGTACCGCGTAAATGTAGAAACGCGTAAAGTGAAACCACGTAAAGCGAGGGTTCACTGTATATATCTTTAGGCCGAGAATTTAGTTATAACACTGTTGCCTCCAGGTGTAGTGTTACCCCCTTGCTTCACCTACATCTATTGAGGATAAAATCTTTCACCTGCAAATTGACAAAAACACATTTGATGGATGAAAATGGAGGGAGGTAACAAAACTTGAAAGCTGTTATACAAACACAAGCACTCATACATGCCACTCATATTGACAGACTTGACACTCACTTACTTGACAAGTTTTAGCAACCATAAAGACAGTTGAAGCTTTCAACATCACTCAACAATGGATCTTGAATGTTCCCACTATAATTATCAGACAAATCTAAGTTGCCTCAACAATTGCAACCCCAGTTGCAATTGGGGTTGCAATTTCAAGTTCTGTGCCATTACTAAGGAATAAAGAAGTCTCGGGTGCACTCTGAGATTCAAAGAAAACGGAGGACTCAGGCGTCCTGAAGCGAGAGAAAACGGACTCCTATGACTGGGGACTCAAATAAAGAAAGTATAGCTACATGTTTTGTGGACTACAGTATTGAGCGTACCCTTTTCATCACTTTGTAATAAACCTAGTCATGCCTAAGTGTGTTTCTGATATTTACCATAACATTATATATATACTATATCTTTAGTGGGTCTAAATGTTCGTAAAATGGGAAAGTTGGGGTTGGGTCTTGGGTGCCTGGAACCAATTAGAATCAACCCCATAGGTTCTGTACTTTCGTTATCACGCACTTGGCGCTGTCCCAATTAGCCGTGATAACCAAGGGATGACTGTACATCATTTCTTGAACCCGGAAAATATCACCCATCCCCACAATTTTCTGGGCACTAAAAACTTTTTCTCAATATTTTTGGAAAATGTGCCTGCTTTTCATCTCTCAAACCCTGGAAAAACTCCCACATCCCCAAAATTTTCCAGGTACTGGGAAATTTTTCTAAGAATTTTCCAGTAAATGTGCCCCTCGGAATATTGTTTTCAAAGCCGGAATTTTCCGGAAAATTATGGGTTTGGGAACGAGTTTCTGAGAAAATTTCAATTACGTCTCAGAGAGTTCCGGTTAAGATGGATTCTGGTTAGTGGAAATACAGTGAACCCTCGAAGATCCGGACTGAAAGGGCGGACCACCTGTCTGGAAAAGCCGATTGTCCGAATCTTCTGGCAAATGTACAAAATGTATAAAAATGATAAATAATAATAAAAAATAAAAAAAACACCAAAAATACAGTACATATTTTCCCGACTACTGGGGTTAGTTATACAGACTTTTTCTTGTGAAAAAGCCATAACTTTGAGCAACACATTACTGTACTCGGTTTGTATTCAATGTACTACATTAAAGGACTACAGTATAGTCTCGATTTACGCGGATTTGGTTTACGCGTTTGGCCATTTACGCGGCACCTTGCCAGACCGACAATTTTTATTTACACGGTTCATTCCATCATTTACGCGGGAAGCGGCACGGGCAGGGTGCGCACAAGGTTGCCCAGTCAACAAAACATTACCGAGTTCTTCACCCGCCACCCACCACAGCCGGCCCAAGTCAGTGATTGTGAGGATATGGACTTTGAGGGGTTTGACAAAAAGGCCCTGCAAGCCTCTGTGGTGGATAGTGATGCAATTGATACAAGTGGTACAGGTGAGGGCCAATAATCTGCCCTCTGCCTTGGAACCAACTCCCCATCCCCATGTGCCCAGCCATCTTTTCTACTAACATAAGTGTTAAAAACCTAATATTATTGATATTTCTCTTAAATATTAATTGTGTGCATACTATCATAAAATTAAGATGTTAATTTTACTACAACGTACGTATTGTGTCGAAAAAAGTGGAGTTTGCGTGTCGGCCCAGTCTCTATTTCAATTAATCCCACATGTTCTGTTATTTCGTTTACGTGTTTCTCGTTTTACGCGGACCTTCACGGGTTCAATTGACCGCGTAAACGAAGACTACTGTAAAAAAAAAATTATTTTTTACAAAATATGTAATGTCTATACTCAAATTATATGCTATCTTTCAAGGATTCCAGCAATGCAAGTTATATTCTGCTAAGTTTGGTCTGAAATTTTTTTTTGAGATAAAAAATTTAAGCCTAAAACTACCTTCACCCCTGGGAAGGGGGAGGTGAAGTTGACAGCCAGGCAGGGGGGGTAAGGTGTGGTGAGGTATTAACCAGCCAGCGACGAAGGTTACCCAGTGCGTTTTTATTTATCTGTCTTATAGAGAGAGTTTAAGTTTTTCGCTTATAAAATGTCACTGAATTGACTTGGGAGAATATACAGGTACTGTAACTTACATTGCTGGAATTCTTGTAAGATAGTGATTAATTTAAAGATAAACATGCTATTGTTTGCACTAGACATAACAATTTTAGTAATTTTTTACAGTATAGTCTGCATTTATGCGGTCAATTGAACCCGTGGAGGTCCGCGTAAAACGAGAAACGCGTAAACGAAATAACAGAACATATGGGATTAATTAAAATAGAGACTGGGCCGACCCCCAAAATCCACTTTTTCCGACACAATACGTACGTTGTAAAAATAACATCTTAATTTTATGATGGTATGCACACATAATTAATATTTAAAAGAAATATCAATAAAATTAGGTTTTTTTAACACTTACGTTAGTAGAAAAGATGAGTCGGCACGCGTGGATGGCAGCTGGTTCCGAGGCAGAGGGCAGGTTAGTTGCCCTCCGGTGAATCACTTTCACTACTCTCAGAGGTTTGCACGGTCTCCCAGACAAACCCCTCAAAGTCCATATCCTCACTGTCACTATCAATATCACTGACTTGGGCTGGCTGTGGTTGTGGCGGGTTGCTGGCGAAGAAGTCCGTAATACTACGTTGACGACTAGCATTGATGTTGTCGAGATACATCTGGATATACGGCTCCATAACTTTCGTCAGATGGTTATTAGACACTTCATACTGATCCTTGTCTGGGTCGTTGTCAAGGATGAGCTTAATTTTCTCCCCCAACTCGACGATTTCCTTCACATAATCATGGTTTGGTCCAGGTAATTCAAGGTTTTTTTCGGGTGGTGGGGGTCCAGCTGAAGCCGTTGTGAGGGGAATAGCGGGCACAAGAGAGAACTGTATACGCAGACTGAGAACAATGAGACTGGCCCTGCTAGGTCAGCGACTTCTGGTGGCAGGGCACGTCATGTTACATTAGACCAATCACAGCTAGTGGCGGAGGGAATGCGTGCGTGGTAAGGATGCGTGGCCCAATCACAGTCCGATAAGTCATATGACGTCAGCGATAACGTAAGAGCAACTTAATGCGCACCCCTCACTGCGCCGCTTCCTGCGTATGGTGAAGAATGGACCTCGTAAGTAAAAAATGGCGCTGCGCGTCTGGACCTCTCCAGCCGCTCGCCGCGTAAATGATGAAATTTACCACGTAATTAAAACATTTCATTCTGGCAAGGCACCGCGTAAACAAAAACCACGTAAATCCAGACTATACTGTAGTACATTTGAGTACATTACAGGTTTGCCCTTACAACAATTATTTCTTTTACACTTTTCACAATATGGATTTAGGATGGTGTGTGCATGTACAGTGATGCGACGGTTAATGTCCTAGATACGTTCTTGGAAACGTGACGTTAGCCGAAATGGACGTTATCCGATCATCACATAAACTTTTTATTTATACTTACGTGTATGTGGAATACTATATACGTACATATACACTTTTACTCTTAAATCACTACTGTAATGTGATACAGGTGATTAATTTTTATCTCTTGTGCAAAATACATGACGTTTATATTAAAATTATTCACTCTTTTACAAGGATTCCAGCAACGCCGGGCAGATGGGAGAGAGAGGGAAGGAGCGAGCGAGGGGGCGTGGGGGGAGGGGAGGTAGTACGTTTGACAGTTGGCACAGGCCCAGGTCTAACGCGTGTATATTTATCAGTTCTTAGGTGACTAAGCTTCTCTCTTATAAAAAGCCAGTGAAATGACCTGGGTGAATATAATTAACATAGCTGGGATTCTTGTAACATACTGATTAATTTGAATATAAACATGCTATAATTTGCACTAGACAAAACAATTTTAGTACCGTAATCAAATTAGTACATGTGCACTCCAGCTTTGCACTAAGAAATCTATGTAAATCTACCCAAAAATACAGTTGAAAAACTTTTTTATAAAATGTACTACAGTACTGTACACTAATGTACAACAATTTTTATCTCTTGAGCAAAATATATGACGTTTATATTCAAATTATTGGCTGTCTTGCAAGGATTCCAGCAATGCAAATTATAATCTCCTAACTTTAGTCTGAGATATTATATAAGATAAAAACTGTAAGCCTAAAAGCCTGGCTGGGGGGAGGGACTGACGGCTCCGCCACCCAGCGAGGGGTTGGGGGGGTTGAGGTGATAAGTTTGAGGTGAAGGTCTCTGTGTGTTTATTTAACAGTCCTACTAAGCTTCTTTCATTTTAAAATGCCAGTGATATGACCTGGAGAATATAATTAACATAGCTGGGATTCCTTGTAAGATACTGATTTATTTGAATATAAACATGTTGTAATTCGCACTAGACATAACAATTTTAGTACCGTAATCAAATTAGTACATGTGCACTCCAGCTTTGCACTAAGGTCATTTATTTCTTTTACGTTTATTTTAGTATGGTGTGTGCATGTAAATGGATGAAAATAAATGAAGAAATTTATGTAAATCTACCCAAAAATACAGTTGAAAAACTTTTTATAAAATGTACTACAGTATTGTACACTAATGTACTACATTTTTTATATCTTGAGCAAAATATATGATGTTTATATTCAAATTAATCTCTGTCTTGCAAGGATTTCAGCAATGCAATTTATATTATCGTAACTTTAGTCTGAGATATTATATAAAATTAACATAAAGAAATCACCAATCTTTTATCTTGAACACGAGGGTGGTAGGAAGAGGAGGGGGAGGGGGGGGAAGGGGGCGGGAGGTGTGGTGACAGAATGTCTGGCGTTTGTTTGTTTATTTATTTGAGATAAGATTTGACAGTTGGCGCTGAAGGCCTGCCTGCGTGTTTATTTATCATTACTTAAAAGTGACTAAGCTCTTCTCATAATTTTCCACCCAAACGACCTGGGTGAATATTACGTACATTGGAGGGATTCTTGTAAGATAGTAATTTATTTGAATGTTTTTTTTTTCAATTTAAATTTTAATTATTTATTCCTTGATAAAGGAAGCGGGATCCTAGTGCTGTCACTTGGTACCCCTGTACCATAACACCAGAAGCAACTGGCCAGTGTCACAAGTATATACAGTCATCCCTTGGTTATCACGCCTAATTGGGACCCCGCCGATAACAAAAGTACAGAACCTATGGGATTTATTCTAATTGGTTCAGGCACCCATTTTACGACCATTTATACCCACTAAATATATATGTAATGTTATGGTAAATATCATAAACGCACATAGGTATGGCTAGGTTTATTACAAAGTGATGAAAGGGGTACGCTTAATACTGTAGTCCACAAAACATGTAGCTATGCTTTTTTTTTATTTGGTCCCGAGTCATACGAGTCCGTTTTCTCTCACATCAGGATGCCCGAGTCCTCCGTTTTCTCTCTTAATCTTAGAGTGCACCAGAAACTTTACTATTTTTAGTAATGCCACAGAATTTGAAATTGCAACCCCAATTGCAACTTGCAATTGTTGAGGCAACTAGATGTGTCTGATTACAGCAAATGTGTTATTGTCAATTTGTAGGTGAAAGATTTTATCTTCAATAGATGTAGGTTAACATTTCACCTGTAGGCAAATGCTTAGAAAAGCCTAAGTAAGGAAGCATATTCCTTTAACACATAATATCTGACCAGTATGGGGAGGCGTCACTTTTTTTTTTGGGTGGGGGATGGGGGGGCACAGACGTATATGCGATCGGACATTGTTCGGTCAGACGTTAACCGGCGCATGACTGTAAATGAGTCAAAATAAATGGAGAAATTTATGTATATCTACCCAAAAATACGAGTTGAAAAAACTTGTATTAGAGTGTACTACACTAATCGACTAAAATTTTTATCTCCCCTGCAAAATACAGTATATGATGTCTATATTCAAATTATCCGCTGTCTTGCAAGGATTCCAGCAATGCAAGTTATATTCTCCAAATTTTTTGTCATTGACATTTTATAAGATAAAAACTTTAAGCCTAAAATTACCTTCACCCTGGTTTGGGAATGCTTCTTAATGAGACTACTTATCCCAGAACCCCCAATTTTTTTTGTCCGAATCTTCCGAAATCCAGATTTAACAGGTCCGGATCTTCGAGGGTTTACTGTATTACTTATGAGATTTTTTTTTTCTTGAATTTAGATCAAAGGTTTTGATGCCATCCACTATATTTACAATGATAAATGAGGCCCAGAGCTTACAAAAGGTTGGGTACCACTGCCTTGGGGTTTGATTTCACCTTCCTTAATACTTTTAGCTTATTATTTCACTTTACTTTTCTTATCTCGGTCTTAATCCTATTGGCCAACACTTTATAATAATCTCAGAGGTAAAGTTCACGACGATTTATTCTACCTATAGCCTTCCTTTGTCCAAAAATATTCTTCAAATTAATATTTATCCATTTGGGGTCATTGTTATTTTATCTGAGTTTTCTATATGGTATATGGTGCCTTTTTGCATTAAGTAAATCACTATTTAAATTGTTACCTTCTTTTTCTGTGTTACAGATGTTCAGGAGAAAGAGTGAAGTAACATCAAAGAATGCTGTGCAGTATCGCTTTGAAGTGGATGACAAGAGGTTTGTCTAACTCAAACTTATTGGTCTAGGTTAGGTTAGTTAAGTTAAGTTTGGTTAGGGTAGTTTAAATAAAATTTTCAGCATTGGTTTGTAGTGAGTGATACAGTCAGTTCTTCTATAACGCGATAGTTGTGTTCTTGTAAAACCTCATGTTATAGAAATTCGCGCAATAGAAATAACAGGGCTTATGGAGAAAATGGGGTTAGGTGCAGATTACTCGAAATCGAAAAAAATTTAGTAGTTAGCCTAACACAAAGGATAGCACAGTCTAAATAAATGTTACATTCATATCTAATAATGAAATCATACAGTAAATGTAACACTTTACCTTGAAAAAATATGAATATAACTTGATGGGGGAGAAGGGTGATTTTGGGGTTGATAACATTGAGCTTCTCTTCAAGTGTTATAGCCTTTCTTTTACGATCATCACCGGGAATGCGATCACCAGAATGCTTCTTGGAGATATTCATCTTTACCATATTCACAGTTGATACCACAAAATTGGAGAAATAGTAAGCAAAAATCGCGTTACAGCAAACAAGCGTTCGCGTTTTACAAATATCGTTCCTCTATTCATAAATCGCGTTATAGCCAATTCGCGTTGTCAAAACATGCGTTATAGCAGAACTCACTGTACACACATTGTAGATAGAAGCTGGTGGAGAAATTTATTTACAAATATCTGTTCTTTACATACACCATAGCTCAATTTTGTAACCTGTGCAGGTTGGATTGCTGTGGTCCTACCCACACTCCACCTTTCTGCTTTCTCACCACCAGCTCCATGATCTCCACCACTACCTCTATTATCACCACCTAAATCATAATTTCACCTTCCACCCACTGCAACTCACCCCAACACTGCTCCTCTCACTCATTCTACTGTAACTGTCATTCATGATACAATAGTGTACAGTATTGTTTATAATTTTTTTTACTCCATAATTTGAAATTTATGTAACGTAACAGTAAATCCAATGAAATATGGCAAGGAGGGAGGAGAGTTAAGTGCAGACGACACACTCAACTAGCAGCAGTCACTCACTCAACTCACTCTCCTTACTGGCACCAGTTGCCAGGCGTATGATCGAAATACAGTAAAACTCGATTAACCGACTTTCGGATTAACCGTCGATCCCAGACCCCTAAAATAAATAAATAAGTTTTATTTTCCATATCCCAGTGCATATAGTGCTTAGAATAAATTTTTTTTTGTTTACTCACTGCATATAGTGCATGAAATAAACAACTCTTATACAGGTTGACAATTCTTTATCCAGAATTATGAAAACCGAAACGCTCTGAAAACTTAAAGTTTCTTTTGGTACATCACTCGTGTGATATCGAACATGACTTGGACCTGATGCTACCGGGCGCTTGACTAACGCGGGACAGCTGGTGTGAGTGAGGCATCACTCACAATAATATGCATTTTATGGAAAATTATATATTGCACGTATATATTTTTTTGTGTACTGTACTTACACAGATTTCAAATTGGGCGCATTTTTGTTTTAATTGGGCGCCATGAGTACCTATCGAGCTGGCAACACTGATCGGGCCTTAGTCTTCGTCAAGATACTGCAGAGTATGCTACTCCTTCTGAATGCGTATTTGTGCTTCCATGTGTTTGCTAAAGTGACAATGACGCCAACTAAAGGCAAAAGGAAGCTTGTTGTGCTTAGCATTAATGATAAGTTGAAAATACTAAACCAATTGAAGGAAGCAAGATCAATAGCAAGCCTCGCGGTTGAGTATAATGTAGGTGTTACAACAGTGAAAGATCTGAGGCATAATCAGGATAAGATAAAGGGTTTTTCTCTTAAGTTTGATATTAGTGAAAAGGGAAAGGAAGCCACCTCAATCAGAAAAACATTGAAATTGCCGAAAGATAGTGAATTAGAAGAATAGGTTTACAGGTGGTTTTCACAACAAAGATCAAGTGGTGTTCCCGTTCGTGGTTGTGACATCCAGCATGCTGCTGAACGTCTTGCCCAGCATCTCGGTGTGGCACATTTCAAGGCTAGTTCTGGTTGGCTTTGGCGGTTTCGTAAGCGCCACGGCATCAGTAATAAGCCTGTGTGTGGTGAGAGTCTCAGTGCAGATCTTGAGGCTATAGAGCCTTTTTGTTAGAAATTGAACGAGGTCATTCAGTCTGCCAAACTTGAAAAATTTCAGCTTTACAATGCAAATGAAACTGGGTTATTTTGGAAGGCAGTCCCAAAGAACACACAAGCGGAAAACAAATCTTCTAGCACACCCGATCGGAAACTGAATAAACAGAGAGTGTCTGCATTATTTTGCGCCAACGCTGATGGCTCACACCGGTTGAAACCTGCGATGGTGGGGAAGTCGAGGCAGCCTAGATTGTTAAAGGATGTAATGCATAAATTACCAGTGTACTACAGTCAACCCTCACTTTACGCGGTCCCACATTCCGCGTTTCTACGTTTACGCGGTGCCCTGGCAGAACCCAGGATGCTCACATTCCGCAGTGGGTGTACCCCTTTACACGGGTGAAGTATAATTTTTTTATTTAGCTCATAAAATTCATACAAATTATCCGGCCAGAATATAATTTACATTGCTGGAATTCTTACAATTTGATGATCATTTTGAATATAAACATCATAGATTTTGCATTAGACATACAAATTTTAGATATAATGTTTACTCTTGAGTAAATATGTTATCTTTTGTGCAAAATATATGATATTTATATTCAAAATATTCCTGGTCTTACAAGGAATCCAGCAATGTCAATTATATTATCCTAACTTTAGTCTGATTTATTATTTATTACTAAAAAGGTAAACAGTCTGGTATTCCCACACATTTATCTAGTAGGGACGGTTGGTGGGGGGTGGGGGGGAGGGAGGGAGGGACCGGCGACCGACCATCTGTTACCGTGTGAAGAATATATTTTTTTTTATTAACTGAAGATTTTTATTTTAGCTCATAAAATTCATACAAATTACCCGGCCAGAATATAATTTACATTGCTGGAATTCTTACAATTTGATGATCATTTTGAATATAAACATCATATATTTTGCATTAGACATAAAATTTTTAGATATAATGTTCACTCTGAGTAAATATGTTATCTTTTGTGCAAAATATATGACATTTATATTCAAAATATTCCTGGTCTTACAAGGAATCCAGCAATGTCAATTATATTATCCTAACTTTAGTTTGAGGTATTATTTATTACTATACCTGGTTTTCCCCCCAAAAATTTCTCAGAGAGGGAAGAGCCAGCAGTGTAGTGTGAGAAGAGGGGGAGGGAGTCGAGTCCATTATTTGAATGGACATTAACTTGGCGACTGTATTTCTCTATTTCTCTTAAGTATTAATTGTGTGCATGTACCATCATAAAATTAAGATGTTATTTTTACTAGAACATAGGTATTGTGTTGGAAAAAGTGGAGTTTGGGGGTCAGCTGGTCTCTATTTCATTTAATCCCATATGTTATGTTATTCACTTTACGCGTTTCTCACTTTCCGCGGTACCCTGAGGGTTACATTAACCACGTAAAGTGAGGGTTGACTGTATTATAATAACCCTTCTGTTCGGTTCACCCGCGATATTTGCTTGGACTGGTTTCTGAAAACTGAAGTTGAAATAAGAAAATTTCAAATAGAAGAAAAGGAGGTGAAGCCAGAGGATGTAAAAGCCATTATTTTGTTGGATAACTCTCCTGAGCATCCAGGTGTTGAGAGCTTGACCAGCAGCGACGGCAAAATTAAGTGTATGTTTATGCCTCCCAATACAACATCTCATATCCAGCCGATGGATCAAGGCATAATAGTTGCTGTTAAGAGGATTTACAAAATCTACTTCATGGATGAAGTTATCGTGGTGCTAGAAGATGATGACGGGGAGGAGGATAGGCGAGGTGAGCGTACACTTGAAAACATTCGCTCATATAACATGAAGTCGTGTGTGTTTAATTTAGTCAGAGCATGGAAAAATATTAAGCAGTCAACCTTGCAAAATTGCTGGAAAAAACTTTTGAAAGATGAAGAAGTTGAGTTTGATTTTGATGGGTTTGAAAATGATGATTTATGTGCACACTTACGTCTTGCAGGGGAGCATCATGTTTGTTCTAATGATATAAGTGAATGGTTGGAGGTTGATGATGGTGACCCTGGTTACCAGATACTGTCAGAAGCAGAAATTGCTGCCAGTGTTCAGAATCAAGGCGATGATGAAGAATTAGAAGATGAAGATAATGATGATGATGATGAGGCGAGTAACTTTAAAGGTTAAAAGCTGTCTGATATGCGTGACTGGATCGACCGTATAATTGGACACATTGATTACAGCAATGATCCTTTCTTCCATCTGCACTACGAACATTTACGTACATTGAGAGAGTTGATTATAAAAAGGCAATACCAGAAATTCAAACAGGTGAAGATTGATACTTTCTTTTAACCTAAACCCTATAAAACACCATCATCAAGTGAGCCTGGGCCTTCTATCTCAGCTAACCCTCAACCCTCCTCCTTCTCAGCTGATGCTTCAGATAATCATGCCGATGATCCACTTGTCATGTCAATAGACGAGAGTGATTCAGATAACTAATTCTCTACATAAAACCACAACACAGTGGCTCTACTGTACATGCATTCATGGAAGGATTATGGTTCAGGTTGACAATCCCTTATCCGAAATCCTTGGGGCCAGAGGCATTTCGGAATTTTTCAGTTTTCAGAATGGTTAATTTTTTTTTTTTTTTAATGTGTATTAGCCCACCCGGACATAGATCACTGACCCACATCAGGGCCTGGGGGCGAAAATGTAATAAAAATTATAATAATAATAATAATTCATAGGTCTAGGTCGTGTTTATCACTTTTGATCTTTTTTTCATTCTTGTATTTCTTTATTATTATTATTTTTATTATTATTATTATTATTATTATTATTATTATTTTATTATTACATTTTTACATTACATTACAGTGGTCCCTCGGTTAACGAGCACAATCCGTTCCAGAAGGTTGCTCGTTAACCGAAAACTCGTTAACCGAAACCATTGTTTCAATGGGTTTTTGGGTAATTGGTTCCAGCTCGCCGAAAATTGCCTAAATTCAACAAAAAAGGTAGAAAAGTACACTTACTTTGAGGTGTGTATGTAGAAGGCTCCTGGATGATGATGATGATGATGATGATGATGATGGGAATTAGAATGGGGGTGGAGGAGAAGGGAGAAGAGAAGGCATTGGGGTGGAAGAGAAGTCACCCCATGGCACCATTTCACCCATAAAATTTTAGTTCTCTTGGTGTAATTAAGATTATTTTCTTTAAATCAACACTGCACTGCATTATATATTGTCAATATGTAAAATAAATTTCAAAATGACCAATAATTTGCTTGGAAACACAGAAAAAAGCGTTTAGTTGAAGAGAGTCTCAAGCATGATGTTACCTCCACTGAAAACAGAGAGAGACTAACGCCTGTCTGGTGTGTTAACAGGCTGGATGGCACGCCAGAAACTAGTTTCTTTACCTTCAATTATGTTCAATAATTGTTAAAATGACTAAAAAAGTTAATATTAAACTTTTAAAATTATTGAATAGTATAAACTTCTTGATATTAACTAAAATAGTAAGGAATTTAAGCCCTAAAACCGATTACTGTATTGGCGGACTAATACTACAGCTGGTGGACCGCCAAATGCAAGCGAAAACCTCTTGAAGTCGGCTCTTAAAAAACTCGTTAATCGAGGGATTGCTCGTTAACCAAAGTTAAGAATCTTGTGGAAGGTAAATCGTTAACCGAGGCGCTCATTAACCGATGGATCACTGTATTACATTATTTTATTATTATTATTATTATTATTATTACTATTATTATTATTATTATTAGTATTATTATTATTATTGTTGTTATCATTATTATTTTATTTTGCTGTATTTTTATTAAAATTTTTATTTACTATGAATGATTATTATTATTATAGTTATTATTACTATTACTATTACTATTACTATTACTATTACTATTACTATTACTATTACATTTTCGCCCCCCAGTCCCTGATGTGGGTCAGTGATCTATGCCCGGGTGGGCTAATCCCTGTTAAAAAAAAAAAAAAAACTTTCGGTTGTCAGAGCTTTTCGGAATTTCGGATGAAGGGTTGTCAACCTGTACTGTAAATACTATTTTATTCTTTTTTAAGGTTTTTGGATACTGCTTATGTGCCATACAGTGCTTCATTAATAAAAGTTTTGTTATTAAATTACAGTACAGGTGGCCTATCAAAAATCCGGCAACCGATAAACCGGAACCTTCAGTTTTCGGGCATGGATTTCAGAACGCACTTTCAAATATTTCTTTGTTTATTTAATGAAGATATATGTTTTAGCTCATAAAATTCATACAAATTACCCGGCCAGAATATAATTTACATTGCTGGAATTCTTACAATTTGATGATCATTTTGAATATAAACATCATAGATTTTGCATTAGACATACAAATTTTAGATATAATGTTTACTCTGAGTAAAATGTTATCTTTTGTGCAAAATATATGATATTTATATTCAAAATATTCCTGGTCTTACAAGGAATCCAGCAATGTCAATTATATTATCCTAACTTTAGTCTGAGGTATTATTTATTACTAAAAAGGTAAATAGTCGGGTTTTCCCACACATTTATCTGGTAGGGAGGGTTGGTGGGGGTGGAGGGAGGGAGGGACCGTCTGACCATCTGGCATGGTGTGAAGAATATTTTTTTTTATTAACTGAAGATATTTGTTTTAGCTCATAAAATTCATACAAATTACCCGGCCAGAATATAATTTACATTGCTGGAATTCTTACAATTTGATGATCATTTTGAATATAAACATCATAGATTTTGCATTAGACATACAAATTTTAGATATAATGTTTACTCTGAATAAATATGTTATCTTTTGTGTAAAATATATGACATTTATATTCAAAATATTCCTGGTCTTACAAGGAATCCAGCAATGTCAATTATATTATCCTAACTTTAGTTTGAGGTATTATTTATTACTAAAAGTTAAAATTGGTTTTTTCACCCAACATTTCTCTGGTAGGGATGGAAGGTGGGGGTGGGGGGGAGGGTTGGGACCGACCGACCGACCGACCATCTGGCGCGGTTGGAAGAGGGGGGGAGGCAAGTTGGGGTACTTTGATTGACAGATAGTGTCGTGAAGAATATATTTTTTTTATTAACTGAAGATATTTGTTTTAGCTCATAAAATTCATACAAATTACCCGGCCAGAATATAATTTACATTGCTGGAATTCTTACAATTTGATGATCATTTTGAATATAAACATCATAGATTTTGCATTAGACATACAAATTTTAGATATATTGTTTACTCTGAATAAATATGTTATCTTTTGTGCAAAATGTATGACATTTATATTCAAAATATTCCTGGTCTTACAAGGAATCCAGCAATATCAATTATATTATCCTAACTTAAGTGTTTAATTTTCTTTGTTTAAAGGACTGTACAGGTAGTCATTTTCTGTTAAACTTATACAGCAAATATAACCACCAGTTTTCCGGCATTTTCGAAAATCCGGCACTCCTCAGGTCCCGAGGTTGCCGGATTTTTGATAGGCCACCTGTATTATGTTCTTTGACTTTTCCTTTTTTTATTCACGGTTTCTGTGCTGTTTCATATTTATTTTCTAAAGTGGTTAATGTTTTAAAGCAATTGCTATTGAAATATGAATGGCAAATGAACAAAAATGAATAGAGGGACATAAATGACGTAGGTTAGGGATAGGTACTTTGAAAATGAATGTTTTATTTCCGTAGACTTTATTTACTATTAACCTACCTTTCGGATTATCCATCAGCCCCTTCCCCCCATATCTGGGCAGTTAACCGAGGTTTTACTGTATGTATGGGAAAAATACATATCTTATAGTCTAATTTGAAAACAGTGATGGGCCCAGTGATAAACAAAATATATAAACCGGTCAATTACCTATGATAACATAATGAGAAACATGTATCATTACTAGAGTGAATGAAATAGTTCCACAAACAACAATTGACACCTGTTTATGTTTTCCACCTCCTCGGCAGTGTTGCCGTTATTCCACACTCGTGTGTGACGTAAAAAAAACACTCATTTATTATGGATGGTGTTGATATTTAAAGAATGGAATGTTGGTGTAACAATTTTTTTTGTTATAGCGGGTGTATATCGCATCCAATCTGATATGCCTCACTACATGATACAGCCATTAAATATTCATTTTTATTGGTAATAGAACAGAGGTTGCTAAAGGTGCCTCCTGAAAGTTGGGAAAGCTGTACAGGTGCCGTAGCTACTTCACTCCTGAGCAGTTGCTTCAAGTATACTGTATAAGGGATTCATTCGCCATGTTTCATTTTCACTCTTCTGCAAAGCCTGGTAACTACTGTACAGATGCCGTAGGTACTCCACTCCTGAACAGTTGCTCCAAGTATATTAGAGATTCACTCGTCCTAACTTGGAGTACTGCTCTCATATCTAGGGTGGCTGTTCTTCTGTCCAACTGTTAGATAAGGTGGAATCAAAGGCATTTCATTTTATTAACTCCCCTCCTTTAGTTGACAATCTTTCTTCCCTTTCTCATCGTCACAATGTTGCTTCACTCTCTCTCTTTTACAGGTACTTAACGGGCATTGTTCGGTGGATTTGGCATCCTGTGTACCGCCGGCAAGGCCATCGGCTAGTAACACACGTCTTGCCCGCGGTGCCCACGGTTTTTCTGTGGATGTCGGTCACACGAGAATAACCCGTTATAGTACCTCCTTCTTTCCTCACACGGCCAAACTGTGGAATGCTCTGCCTTCTTCTGTGTTTTCATACTCATACAATCTGTCTCACTTTTAAAGCTGGTTTTCCAGCATCTTTGTGGTGTAGATTAATATAACCTTTTCTTTTTTGTTTTTAATTTCTTTCATTCTTATTTTTTCGCCCCCTAGGGTTGTTCAACCCTAGCCCGGGTGGGCTAACTCCCGTAAAAAAAAAGAAAAAAGTCTGATATTCACTTTATAAATCACAAATGTACTGCAAACGACACACCATTCATCACCACCAATTATCCCCGAAAACCAAAAACCTCCAAAACACACTATCATCTTCACTTATATATTATGTTTATAAACTATTTATCAGTGCTTGAGATGGGGTAATCTTCACACAGCAACCTTGGGATTTTACAGCTTCAGAAACTGAAATTCAGGCATTGATGGATGGTATCTGTAAGCGATTCCTGTGACTGTTCTCATTAAAATAATTTTGAAGAATAACTTTTCCACAGCTGCACTGGACATTGGTAGTGACAAAACCTGCTATGCAAATGTGGATTTTTTATTTTTTTTATTTTTACAGGGAGTAGCCCACCCGGGCACAGGTCACTCACCCACATCGGGGCCTGGGGGACGAAAATGTATTAATAATAATAATAAAGAACCATAAAGCAATACAAAAATGGAAAAAAAAAGATCAGGAGTGAGAAACAATATACAGTATAGTCTTGGTTTACGCGGTTAATTAAATCCGTGGAGGTCCGTGTAAAACGAGAAACGCGTAAACAAAATAACAGAACATATGGGATTAATTGAAATATTGACTGGGCCAACTCCCAGACTACCCTTTTTCCGACACAATACGTACGTTGTAGTAAAAATAACACCTTAATTTTATGATGGTCCGATCGCATGTACGTCCGTGGCCCATGAAAAAATATTTGAAAAAAAAAAACATTCAAATAATGGGACATAGCGAACATAAGTCGCCTTTGAGCGGGCGCAGTCATGTTTGCATCACATATGCATCGTGAAGACATTATGTTATTTTATTAGCCTTCCTAACCTCTGTGTTTCGTTAGTTGTGTACGTTATCTAGTGAATTTAGTCAATATTGTACAGTACAAGTACACTGCAATACAGTGATCGCTTGGTTAACAAGGGACCACTTCATTTATTTTCATTCATTTACATGCACACACCATACTAAAAGAAACATATAAGAAATAAATGACCTTAGTGCTAACCTGTACTGTACATGTACTAAATGATTACGGTACTAAAATTGTTATGTCTATTGCAAATATAGCTTGTTTATATTCAAATTAATCACTATCTTACAAGAATCCCAGCAATGTAAATTATATTCTCCCAGGTTGTTTGGGTGGCAAATTATAAGAGAAAAGTTAGTCACTCTAAAGGACTGATAAATAAACACACAGACCTTCAGCGCCAACAGTCAATCTCCTCACCTCCCACTCCCCCCTCCCTCTCCCCCATCCGCCCAGCCAGGGTTTTAAGCTTTAAGTTTTTCATATAATATCACAGACTAAAGTTAGGAGAATATAATTGGCATTAATGGAATCCTTGCAAGACAGCGAATAATTTGAATATAAACGTCATATATTTTGCTCAAGAGATAAAAATTGTAGCACATTAGTGTACAGTACTGTAGTACATTTTATACGACATAAAGTTTTTTAACTATTTTTGGGTAGATTTACATAAATTTCTTCATTTATTTTCATCCATTTACATGCACACACCATACTAAAAGAAACGTAAAAGAAATAAATGACATTAGTGCAAAGCTGGAGTATACAGTACATGAACTAAATTGATTACGGTACTAAAATTGTTATGTCTAGTCCAAATTATAGCTTGTTTATATTCAAATTTATCACCATCTTACAAGAATCCCAGCAATGTAAATTACTGTATATTCACCCAGGTCATTTCACTGGCGGCTTTTTATAAGAGAGAAGCTTAGTCACCTAAGGACTGATAAATAAACACGAGTTAGACCTTGGGCGCCAACTGTCAAACGTACCACCTCACCTCCCACTCCCCTCCCTCCCTCCCTCCCTCCTCCCTCCTCCCTCCCTCCCCTCCCTCCCTCCCTCCCTCCCTCCCTCCTCCCTCCCTCCCTCCCTCCCTCCTCCCTCCCTCCCTCCTCCCTCCTCCCTCCCTCCCTCCCTCCCTCCCTCTCCCCTATCTGCCCATCCAGGGTTTTAGGCTTACAGTTTTTATCTTATATAATATCACAGACTAAAGTTAGGAGAATATAATTTGCATTGCTGGAATCCTTGTAAGACAGCAAATAAATTGAATATAAACGTCATATATTTTGCACAAAAGATAAAAATTAATCACCTGTATCACATTACAGTAGTGATTTAAGAGTAAAAGTGTATATGTACGTATATAGTATTCCACATACACGTAAGTATAAATACAAAGCTTATGTGATGATCGGACAACGTCCATTTCGGTTAACGTCACGTTTCCAAGAACGTATCTTGGACGTTAACCAGCGCATGACTGTATCAATAATGTTAGGTTTTTTAACACTTACGTTAGTAGAAGAGATGGCTGGGCACATGGGGATGGGGGGTTGGTTCCGAGGCAGAGGGCAGATTATTGGCCCGCACCTGTATCACCTGTATCACTATCCACCACAGAGACTTGCAGGGCCTCTTTGTCAAACCCCTCAATATCACTATCACTGACTTGGGCTGGCTGTGGTGGGTGGCAGGTGAAGAACTTGGTAATGTTTTGTTGACTGGGCGACCTAGCGCGCATCCTGCCCGCGCCGCTTCCCGCATAAATGATGGAATGTACAGCGTAACTAGTAATTGCCGGTCTGGCCAGGTGCCGCTTAAATGACCAACCGTGTAAAGGAAATCCGCGTAAATTGAGACTATACTGTATGTATATTGTGTTGTCAATGGTAAGAGAAACCATTGAGACCTGCAATTGTGTGTAAATGAGGCAGAAAGTCAGATCAGCAACCTGAGAATTGGTCACAATTTTCGCGATGCCATATGGCAGCAGGGTCTACCATTAGACAACACATTATGCTTCCAATATCTTCCCAGGTGGTAGTACCTTTCTGTTTGGTAGCTACCTACTATATGATGTGATCCTTCGTATCAGTCGTTTGTTCAAATTTCACATTAAATTCTACAATCCCACATTTATCGTCTCTCAGTTAATAATAATAATAATTAACGGTTTATTGAAAGAGCTTGGCAGCCAGAAGGCTGAAAATATACAGTTACATATTTGGGGAATGGGTTACGAATTACAAATAATATACAAGTAACATGAGTGACACAAATAAGACATATAATAACTAGATGGGGAAAAGCTCAAACTACAGTTCATTTCAACATAGTGACAGTGCAAGGAGTAGTGTTTACTGGGAGTGAATACACTGATTTATTACAAGTTATTGATAATTTTTACAATGGTTGGGACTGGGCTGTTCTTATAGCGATCAGTTCGTGCACGTATGGGCTGGATGCGGTTGTGGTGTCGAACAGCAATTCTCGGACTAGGGATCTCAGGTGGTAGTAGGAGCCGGTGTCGAGGATGGTGTAGAAGCTTCTTACCAAATTTGCAGATGAGGTCGTGGTGATGGTCAGTGAGAGTCGAAGGGTCAGTGTGTTGAGCGCTTCTTGATATGTGGAGTAGGAAGGGGAGAATAATCTTGCATGCCCTCTTTTGCACTTTTTCTAGGTGTTTACGTTGTGTGGCATTTAGGGAGGAAGACCAGGTGGGGGAGGCATAGGTGAGCTTGGGAAGTATGAATGTTGTGTAAACACTGAGGAGCTCGTGTGCAGGAACTCCGAGGGACTTGAGTCGGCGTAGGAGGTGGAGACGGAAACTGGAGGATTTGATAACTTCACTGACGTGTGGTTTCCAATTTAGTTTGTTGTCTTTGGTGACGCCGAGGAGCTTCGTGGAATCTACAACCTGGAGTGTGTTCGGACCTAGAGTAATGGAAGGAGGTGGGACAATGTCGGAGGAGAGGTTGATGTGCATAACCATGGTCTTGGTATGGTTGATGGTGACGTGGTTGTTGGTGGCCCAGTTTTGGCAAAGGAGTGGAATCAATGTTTCTCCACTCATAATCCAATGTCTGTATATCTCCGTCATAAAGGCGAGGCACAATCTTTGCTAAATCATGTTAAGAGGTCATCGCAGTCCTGGACCTGAAGTCTAAAAAGATTTTGAGATAAAATTGAGCACGTATATAGTACCAGAGTTATCATTGAAATAAAATCTGATCTTCAACTGCATGCACATAGTAATCATAAAGGTGCGACATCTACGGCACACATCATCTACCATGCCATGATTTTGATACTCCTCAGTCTGAAGCAACCCATGCACAGCTGAGCTCAAGAAAATCTGATTAATTGGTAGGTGGTTGTTTTTATGACATAGGTCATAGGTTGTAATGTCTGCCTTTTGCATCAACTCCGGACATGAAAAAATACCCTAGTAAATTCTTATAATTGTAGGAGTCTCCCTCTGGAAAAGCAGGTTAATTTTTGTAAATGTTGGCAAATAAAGTTTAAAATTTTTAAATAAAGAACAACCAATGGGTCACTCATGTCTTTAACAATTAAGTCCACTGACCTGAACCTCACGACAGAGAGCAAACTGGCGCTTGTTTCTTTGTGACGCCGAGTCATGGACTCTACATAATCCACAGTTTGCTCACATGACATGACTATAATTAGGCCAATATATAAATACACCTTCTCTGTATATTTTGGTACACAAATTATTAAGGTTTATTGTCATATTTTACATATACAGTCGGCCCTTCACATACGCGGGTTTAGCATTCACGGATTCGCAAATACGCGGATTGCCCCGCCGGAGGAATATTCTGTACATTGAAGTACATTCAAATCGCGCGCCATTCAACTCGCGCGCAGCACCGAACACGGGACACCGCCCGCTCCCGCAACCTCACACACACGCATAGCTCTCCCTCACTCAGTCAGTCTCGCTGTAACCACGCTTGTGTTCACATCAGCATTGTAGTTGCAAAAATATTACATTTCCGTGAATGTATTATATCAAGCACAGTATGAATAGAATATCACTAATATAAGAGTATTTTAACCGAAAACTACTAAAAAAACGAGTAACATATCTTGAACATCAGAAGGTTAGGTAAAGTCTCTTGTTTTCGTCATGTATTTTATCCTATTTTACATTGAAATACATCATGTTTCAGCAAAACTACTATTTATTTCTGAGAATATATTCATTCAGGCACAGTTTAGGTAAAATATACATGTGCTGTAACATTTTTTTAATTGAAAACGATTCGAAAAACACGTACCCTCTTGCCCTGTTCAAGGAGAAGACTGGGAGGAGCTGTTTGGTGCTTAAGACGATGACAAGGAAAATGATTTTGATGGATTTTAATGAAAATATTCAGAAAGACCCTGGCACTGTCAAGGAAAGTGGCTGCTGAAGGCTTCCAGGACATGGCAGAGGACGAGATTAGGGAGCTAATTTAAGAGCACGACACTGAGCTGACCGAGGAGGATCTACAGGAGTTAGTAGACTCAGGCAAGGAAGAGGAAGAGGAAGCGAAAGGGAAAGAGGATGAGGAAGAGCACCAAGAAATAACGTTGGAGAAGTTGGGGGAGATGACCAGGATGATTGAGGCACTGAAAAACCTGGCCTATAGTATGGACCCCTCCATGGTGCGTGCCCTGAAATTCATGCGAGGGATGGATGATGCTTTTGTTCCATACAAAAACATCATGGAAGAAATGAAAAGAAAGAGACGACAACTCCCCATCACCATGTTCTTTGATCACCGAAGGAGAGATTCAACACCATCAATCGCTGGCGGCAGTGAGGAAGCAGCTGAATCCACCGTCGCCCCCACTTCACCACCTGTTATGGAATTGAGTGACGATAAGCCCGATGACCCCCGCCCTGTCGCCGAGGAGAGGTACGGTACAGTAAAGTGAAATTCTTATCTCTTTTTTTAATAGCTTTTCTTGCCATGTTTATTGTTTGTAAAAATGCACAGCACTGTACAGTTCAGTACAAGTACTGTACATAGGAAGTGGAGGTGCAGTTATTCACAAAACATTTGTGTTTGTTGTCGGCAGTAGTGACGGTGAGGAGGTAGAGGTGGAGGAGGGAGCGAGTTGGGAGGAGTGGTGAGGTGACCTTGGACGCGGGAGCAGGAGCAGGGACGAGTGGAGATGCCAGCCAGTATATTTCGGGTGTATTAATTGTTTTTATAGCTATTTTTGCATTTTAATATTAAATACTGTACATTACGTTTCAACAAAACTACCATTTATTTCTGAGAACATAGAAATGTAATATTTTTGCTGAAATGATGTACGTATTACAGTGGAAAGTGGGATAAAATTGTGACGCAAGCAATGACTCTCTCTTTCTTTCGTTCAAAAGATGTTGCCGTAATCGCTTTTCGAATGGTTTTCAGTTGTGGGATTATAAGGCTAATGATAGGATAGAATATTATTGTAATACAGTACGAGTACAGTACAACAGTTTTTTAACTGAAAACCATTCGAAAAGCGATTACGGTAAAATCTTTTGAACAACGAAAGAAAGCGAAAGTCATTGTTTTCATAATTTTATCCCACTTTCCACTGTACAGTAATATGTACGTCATTTCAGCCAAAATATTACATTTCCATATTTATTTCTGAGAATATATTCATTCAGTCACAGTTAAGGTAAAATATACTTGTGATGTAATATTTTAATGAAAATACGGTATCGTAGTTTTCTTTTGTATCAAATTTAATTAACAAAGATTGATGTTTCAAATGTAATGAACAAAAATTTATGTACAGTATCTATAAATAAACTTTAACAAATGAATACTTTGTTTTACATCGTCCTGTGTATACCATACCATGGATTTGGCTACTTTGGGCTAGCTATGATGACGCAAGAGACTGCCCTGGCGACTGTACCGACACTCACAGCTGGTGGTGCGTTGGTGCGTCGTTTCCATTGTTTACTGGTAGTTACTGGTAAATATTTTTCAACCTAACGAAACTATTACCCTTTTAGAGGTCGACCCCCAATTTTTTGCAAAATAATTTGGTCTTAAAAACTCGAACTACACACAGGTATATACGGTAAATAAGGACATGGGGGGCAGCAGCAAAAGTACACGGATTTTTAACATTCACGGGTATCTCTGTTACCTAACCCCCGCGTATGTTAAGGGCCGACTGTACAGTATAGTCTGGTTTTACGCGGATATTTTTTACGCGGCACCTGTCAGAAGAGATAATTATTATTTACACGGTAAATTCCATCATGTACGCGGCAAGCAGCAGGGCAAGGTGCTGGGCGCTGACGTTAGACTCGTGCCGGTGATGTCGCAGACTGTGATTGGGCCACTTATCCTTACCACCCACGCACCCCCTCCGCTGCTCGCTGTGATTGGTCTAGGCATCCTTGCCACCCCTGCCACCCCTGCCACCCAATTTCTCCGCCTCCGTGTCAGCCTCACTGTCTCCGCGTGTATTCATCCGTGCCCAATGTACAATATTGTGTTGGCTATAGCCATAAAAAGGTGAGTCTGGCGGTCGGCTCAGTCTCTATTTCAATTAATCCTAAAGGTTCTGTTATTTTATTAAAGCGTTTCACTTTATATGCGGACCTCCATGGGTTTAATTAACCGTGTAAAACTAGACTACTGTATATCTCGGCCTATAAGACGGAATTTGAACCTTAAAAAAATCAGCCCAAAGTTAAGGGGTCGTTTTAATCACCAGGTATAAAATTCTTACCTCTTATGTATTGTGGTTTAGCGTGTCAAGAGTGGTGATGGAAACATCGTAAACCACTCACAAGGTCCTACCACTAATTATTTTATACTGAAACTTACGTTTGGGAAGCTGGATCAAAATTAAGATACCGGTATATTAAAATAATAAAAATGTATTATAAACCTGTCAAACATACCATAAAAGAACAATATACCCCGGTAATAAACACAGCTGCTATCATCACCCCTCCCCCATTTGCCAGTGAGGAGACAAGAAAGGGAAAGTCACCTTGACTGTGACCGTCTGTGACTATTTTTAGCCTTCTTTGTGTTCGAGGTGGTCAGTAATGCATATCTGTATATTTACTGATCATAATACTTATCTCCTATAAATAATTCATTTAAAAAAATTATTTTTTTAAAAGAATATTCAGTAAATGACTGCTTTAGTTCTTGAAACTACCGACAGTGGTAAATTTAGGATGAGCATGATGAACACGAAGTCACGTCATCGGATTTGGAGTTTGGTCCTTAATGTTCACCATAAATGTATCAGGTCAACTTCACCTTTCAGGTATAGCCTCCCTTTTTTGCAAAACAAGTTTATAAATTATAGAAAATACTTGCAGTATGTTTAATATACTGTATTACAGTATATTATAAATAAATAAATAAACAAATAAATTGGTAAATTATTTCAAGTAAATGGAAAAATTTTACTCACACCGACATTAGTTCCAGTTAAATAACAGACGCTTAAGTGAGTCACTAGTGTTTACACTACTGTACACCAGCTGGTAAAATTTGATGCCAATACTTGAAGTGAATTGGCCTTATTTTAAATAACCAACCATAAATAAATGTAAAAAAGATCAAAGGTGAGAAACATTATATTGTATGTATGTTGTGTTGTCAAAGGAAGAGAAACAATTGAATCTCTGCAATTGTGTGTAAATGAGGCAGAAAGATAGATCAGCAACCTAAGACTTGGTCACAATTTTCGTGATGCCATATGGAAGTACAGGTAGTTCTGCTATAACGCGATAATTGTGTTCTTGTAAAATATCGTGTTATAGAAAATCGCGTAATAGAAATAACAGGGCTTATGGAGAAAATAGGGTTAGGTGCAGTTTACTCGAAATCGAAAAAATTTAGTAGTTAGCCTAACACAAAGGATAGCACAGTCTAAATAAATGTTACATTCATATCTAATAATGAAATCATACAGTAAATTTAACACTTTACCTTGAAAAAATATGAATGTAACTTGATGGGGAGAAGGGTGATTTTGAGGTTGATAACATCAAGCTTCTCTTCAAGTGTTATATCCTTTCTTTTACGATAATCACCGGGAATTCTATCATCAGAATGCTTTTTGGAGATATTCTTCTTTACCATATTCACAGTTAATACCACAAAATTGGAGAAATAGTAAGCAAAAATCGCGTTATAGCAAACAAGCGATCGCGTTATACAAATATTGTTCCGAATTCATAAATCGCGTTAGAGCAAATTCGCGTTATCAAAACACGCGTTATAGCAGAACTCACTGTAGGGTCTACCATTAGACAATACTGTACATTATGCATCAATATCTTCCCAGGCGGTAGTATCTCCCTGTTTTGTAGCTGCCTATTTTAGTAATATTACTTTGACACAACATGATAAATTAGACAAACAATGAAAATAAACAAACAAACAAAAGTTATTTACCAAGACCTCCTCTCTGAGAACAGAGGGTAAGAGATGGAGGGGAGATAAGAAGGCTATTTATAGCACGTCTTTGTGTCGGAAGTGGAAGTGACCGCACTATAAATAATTCATTTAAAATTTATTTTTTTACATAGAATATTCAGTACATGACTGCGATTATAAAATATTGTGAATTAGTATACTGTATATATATATATATATATATATATATATATATATATATATATATATATATATATATATATATATATATATATATATATATATATATATATATATATATATATATACATACATATATATATATACATACATACATACAGTATTACCCCGCTTTACGCGGTTTCACTTACCGCGATTTCTCATATACGCGGTGCCTCGCCAGAACCGAACTTTCACTTAACGCGGTTCATCTACTCATATACGCGGTGAAGTATAATATTTATTTTTTTTTTTATTTAGCTCATAAAATTCATACAAATTACCCGGCCAGAATATAATTTACATTGCTGGAATTCTTACAATATGATGATCATTTTGAATATAAACATCATAGATTTTGCATTAGACATACAAATTTTAGATATAATGTTTACTCTGAGTAAATATGTTATCTTTTGTGCAAAATATATGACATTTATATTCAAAATATTCCTGGTCTTACAAGGAATCCAGCAATGTCAATTATATTATCCTAACTTTAGTTTGAGGTATTATTTATTACTAAAAAGGTAAATATTCTGGTTTTCCCACACATCTGGTAGGGAGGGTTGGTAGGGGGTCGGGGGGAGGGAGGGACCGACCAACCATCTGGCACGGTGTGAAGAATATTTTTTTTTTTTATTAACTGAAGATATTTGTTTTAGCTCATAAAATTCATACAAATTACCCGGCCAGAATATAATTTACATTGCTGGAATTCTTACAATTTGATGATCATTTTGAATATAAACATCATAGATTTTGCATTAGACATATAAATTTTAGATATAATGTTTACTCTGAGTAAATATGTTATCTTTTGTGCAAAATATATGACATTTATATTCAAAATATTCCTGGTCTTACAAGGAATCCAGCAATGTCAGTTATATTATCCTAACTTTAGTTTGAGGTATTATTTATTAAAATCTAGTGGTTTTCCCCCCAAAATTTCTCAGAGAGGGAAGAGCCAGCAGTGTAGTGTGAGAAGAGGGGGAGGGAGTTGAGTCCATTATTTGAATGGACATTAACTTGGCAACTGTATTTCTCTTAAGTATTAATTGTGTGCATGTACCATCATAAAATCAAGATGTTATTTTTACTAGAACATAGGTATTGTGTCGGAAAAAGTAGAGTTTGGGGGTCGGGCCAGTCTCTATTGGAATTAATCCCATATGTTCTGTTGTTCCTTAGCGGTACCCTGTGGGTTCCAGTGACAGCGTAAGATACAACTGTATATGTATATATATATATATATATATATATATAACTATATATATATATATATATATATATATATGCCAACATATATATATATATATATGTATATATATATATATATATATATATATATATACTATATATATATATATATATATATATATATATATATATATATATATATATATATTCATTTTTAGTCCCATATCTTGGACTTTGAACATATAATCTTGACCTCACCAGCAGAGATAGAACCTGACCTACTGGGTGTGACAGAGGCAGCTTACGGCTAGGCCACAAGGACACTAAAAGCAGTTCTAGACTCTGTTATATTTCACACAAAGCCTGTTCATCGAGCTGATGGCGCCGTGAACCTCATTGGGAAACTGCCCGTTCCTCTTATGTGGTGTCAGTAGCATTTTGCAGATCAGCTGGTATGGCAGGGTACATATATATACTTCATTTTTAGTCCATATAACCGCGGACTTTGAACATATAATCAAGCGACCTCACCAGCAAGGAATTGAACCCTCGACCTACTGGGTGGGACTGGAGGCAGCTTACGGCTAGGCCACAAGGACACTAAAAGCAGTTCTAGACTCTGTTATATTTTCACACAAAGCCTGTTCATCGAGCTGATGGCGCCGTGAACCTCATTGAAACTGCCGTGCCTCTTATGTGGTGTCAGCAGCATTCTACGGATCCACCCGGTATGAAGGCGGTACCAGCTGGATTCGTGAAAATGCTACTGACCTACGGAAGAAGGCAATTGTGAGGCGCGGCCATCTCGAGAACTTTTGTTAAAATAATTATGGAGTGTCTGTTCTTACAAAGTAATGTAGTTCAGTCCGATGCTGTGAAATATATATTGCATTTCATACCAGCTGGATTAGGTAAAATGCTACTGACACCACATAAGAGGCATGGGCAGTTTCCCAATGAGGTTCAGCGGCCATCAGCTCGATGAACAGGCTTTGTGTGAAATATAACAGAGTCTAGAACTGCTTTTAGTGTCCTTGTGGCCTAGCGGTAAAGCGTTCCCTAGTCACACCCAGTAGGTGGGGGTTGATTCCTTTGCTGGTGATTGGGTTGATTTTATATATATATATTATATATAATATATATATATATATGTATATGTATATTTGGTTATATATATATATATATATATATATATATATATATTATATATATATATATATATATATATATATATATATATATATATATATATATATATATATATATATATATATATATATATATATATATATATATATATATATATATATATATATATATATATATATATATATATATATATATACAGTATTTTCGACGAACTCAATCCGTTCCAGAGGTGGTTAGTTAGCGAAGTTAGTTAACGAAACCATTGTTTCAATGGGTTTTTGGGTAATTGGTTCCACTCACGAATTTCTAAATTCAACAAAATGGTGAAAAGTTCACTTGAGGTGTGGATGTAGAAGGCTCCTGGATGATGATGATGATGATGGGATTTAGAATGGGGGTGGAGGAGAAGGAAGAAGAGAAGGTATTGGGGTGGAAGAGAAGTCACCCCATGGTGCCATTTCACCCATAAAATTTTAGCTCTCTGGTTTAATTCAAGATTATTTTCTTTAAATCAACGCTGCACTACATTATATATTGTCAATATATAAAATATATTTCAAAATGACCAATAATTTGCTTGGAAACACAGAAAAAAAGCGTTTAGTTGAAGAGAGTCTCAAGCAAGATGTTACCTCCAGTGAAAACAGAGAGACTAACGCCTGTTTGCTGTGTTAAGAGGCTGGATGCCGCCCATTAAACTAGTCACTTTACCTTCAATTTTGTTCAATAATTGTTAAAATGACTAAAAAATTGAATATTAAACTTTTAAAATTATTGAATAGTATAAACTTCTTGATATTTACAAAAATAGTAAGGAATTTAAGCCCTAGAACCGATTAATGTATTGGCGGACTGATACTAAAGCTGGTTGCCCTGTCAGTGCAAGCGAAAACATGCTGAGGTCGGTTCGTAAGAAGTTCGTTAAGCGAATTTTTTTTCGTTAACCGAATTGAAGATCCTTATGGAAGGCAGTTCGTTAATCGAAATTACGTTAACCGAGGTGTTCGTTAAACGAGGGGTCACTGTATATATATATATACACAGTATTACCCCGCCTAACGCAGTTTCACTTAGCGCGTTTTCGCATATACGCGGTGCCTTGCCAGAGCTGAACTTTCACTTAACACAGATTTTTTCCACATATACGCGGTGAGTGTCCGGCTCGAGATGCTATTTTTAGATTTTGCCCCACTACCAATTCTGCCTGACTGCCTGTTTTAGTACTATAAAATCTATACAAATTACCCGCCAGAATATAATTTACATTGCTGGAATTCTTACAATATGATGATCATTTTGAATATAAACATCATAGATTTTGCATTAGACATACAAATTTTAGATATAATGTTTATTCTGAGTAAATATGTTATTTTTTGTGCAAAATATATGACATTTGTATTCAAAATATTCCTGGTCTTACAAGGAATCCAGCAATGTCAATTATATTATCCTAACTTTAGTTTGAGGTATTATTTATTACTAAAAAGTTAAATATTCTGGTTTTCCCACACATCTCCTTGGGACGGTTGGTGGGGGGTGGGGGGGAGGGAGGGACCGACCGACCATCTGTTACCCTGTGAAGAATATTTTTTTTTTTTTATTAACTGAAGATATTTGTTTTAGCTCATAAAATTCATACAAATTACCCGGTCAGAATATAATTTACATTGCTGGAATTCTTATAATTTGATGATCATTTTGAATATAAACATCATAGATTTTGCATTAGACATACAAATTTTAGATAAAATGTTTACTCTGAGTAAATATGTTCTCTTTTGTGCAAAATATATGACATTTATATTTAAAATATTCCTGGTCTTACAAGGAATCCAGCAATGTCAATTATATTATCCTAACTTTAATCTGAGGTATTATTTAATACAAAATGTTAAAATTTAGTTTTTCATCCAACATCTCTTGAAGGGAGGATTGGTGGGGGGTGGGGGGGAGGGTTGGGACTGACCGGGCAGTTGGAAGAGGAGGGAGGCAAGTTGGGGTACTTTGATTGACAGATAGTGTCGTGAAGAATATTATTTTTTTTTTATTAACTGAAGATATTTGTTTTAGCTCATAAAATTCATACAAATTACCCTGCCAGAATATAATTTACATTGCTGGAATTCTTACAATTTGGTGATCATTTTGAATATAAACATCATATATTTTGCATTAGACATACAAATTTTAGATAAAATGTTTTCTCTGAGTAAATATGTTATCTTTTGTGCAAAATATATGACATTTATATTCAAAATATTCCTGGTCTTACAAGGAATCCAGCAATGTCAATTGTATTATCCTAACTTTAGTTTGAGGTATTATTTATTAAAATTTAGTGGTTTTCCCCCAAAAATTTCTCAGAGGGGGAAGAGCCAGCAGTGTAGTGTGAGAAGAGGGGGAGGGAGTTGAGTCCATTATTTGAATGGACATTAACTTGGCGACTGTATTTCTCTATTTCTCTTAAGTATTAATTGTGTGCATGTACCATCATAAAATTAAGATGTTATTTTTACTACAACATAGTTATGTGTCGTCAAAAAGTGGAGTTTGGGGGTCGGGCCGGTTTCTATTGGAATTAATCCCATATGTTCTGTTGTTCACTTAACGGTTTTTCACTTAACACGGTACCCTCTGAGTTTTATTGACCGTTAAAGTGGGGTACTAATATATATATATATATATTTCATGTAAATATATAATGAAAATATGGATAAGATAAATCTTGATAATATATATATATATATATATATTTGTGTAATAAGTGTATGTAGTAAGTATGTACAGTAATCTTTTTCACTCAAATCCTAATGAAACACTTATGAATTAGAATACTGTAGCTGGTGTAAGCAGTCGGAACAGTCCCACCACCGATTGTCTCTCATGAAGCAAGCTTATAAATTAAAGAAAATACTTGCAGTGTGTTTAATATATTACAGTATGTTATAAATAAATAAATAAACAAATAAATCGGTAAATCCATTGCAAGTAAATGGAAAAATTTTACTCGACACCGACATTAGTTCCAGTTAAATAAGACACTTAAGTGAGTCACTAGTGTTTACACTACACCAACCGGTAACATTTGATGCCATTACTTGAAGTGAATTGGCCTTATTTTAAAAAAACCAAGGATGTGTAAACAGCACTGGTCAATGGGATGGTTGGTAAAGGACTACTGGGTCAGTAAGCTCCCAATGGTTAAGTGTCACATTTGGGGTACCGGTCTTATACTGCGAATAGAGCTCAAAAGTTAATTTTTAAATGGAAATTTTGGGGGTCGTTTTATGCACCCCGTCGCCTTGTAGGCAGAGTTATATGGTATACTGTACAGTAAAACCTCGATAAATCGGACTTCAATAAATCAGAATTCGCTTTTTTCGGACTGAGATGCTCTGTTCACCAAATATACTGTACTTAAAAAAATAAATAAATAAAATATGGGGAAGATTAGATAAAAAAAATCTTATGAAATGAACAACACTTACTGAATACTGTACAGTGGTCTAATCAGATTTGCAATAGGCCTACTGAGAACTAAGACTGTAAGCAGATTGGGGCTGATCAGGTGTTGCCACATTTGTCAGGTTTATTTATTTATTGATTCAGTATTATATTCTCATATGATTGGCCTCTTATGGTTTATGGTTCAACATGATTAATATAACGTCTTCATTAATAGAGAAAAATACAATAATGTATGTGATTTGTAACATGACTTGAAAATAAAAGGATAAGCTGTACCAGAAGGTTGTTTACTCAAGATGCGTTCGTGTGAGAGCTTTCAGTAGACCAGCTTACAACAGGGGTCACTATAACACACTATATAGTTTTTCTCTTATAAAATGTCACTGAACTGACCGGGGAGAATATAATTCACATTACTGGAATTCTTATAAGATACAGGTTGACAATCCCTTATCCGAAATCCTTGAGGCCAGAGGCATTTCGGAATGTTTCGGTTTTCAGAATTTTTTTTTTTTTTTTTTTTTTTTTCTTTCCTATAAGACCACCGGGCATAGATCACTGACCTACATCGGGGCCTGGGAATATAATAATAATAATAATAACACGTAATAATAATTATACTGTAATAATAATTCATGGGTCTAGGTCGCATTTCTCACTTTCAATCTTTTTTTTATTCTTGTATTTCTTTATTATTATTATTTTATTACATTATTATTATTATTATTATTATTATTGTTATTATTATTTTTATTTTTATATTTTATTATTACTATTATTATTTTTATCATTATTATTTTATTTTGGTGTACAGTATTTTAATTAAAAATTTTATTTACTATGGATAATTATTATTATTAAAATTATTATTACTATTACATTTTTGCCCACCACTTCAGGACGCCTGAGTCGTCCGTTTTCTCTCAATCTTAGAGTGCACCAGAGACTTCATTATTTCTTAGAAGTGACACAGAATTTGATATTGCAACTGGGGTTGCAATTGTTGAGGCAACTTAGGTATATCTGATTACATTTGGAATATTCAAGATCCATTGTGAGTGATGTTTAAAGCTTCAACTGTCTTTATGGTTGGTAAAACTTGTCAAGTCTGTCACTCTGAGTGGCATGTGTGAGTCCTTGTGTTCGTACAACCGCTTTCATTCAGTCCCACTAAAGATATAATGTTATGGTAATTATCAGAAACACACACAGGCATGACTAGGTTTATTACAAAGTGATGAAAAGGATACTGTACAGTGGGTAGTCCACAAAACATGTAGCCATGTCTCTTTATATGAGTGCCCCGTCATAGGAGTCCGTTTTCTCTCACTTCAGGACGCCTGAGTCGTCCATTTTCTCTTAATCTTAGAGTGCACCAGAGACTTCATTAATCCTTAGAAGTGACACAGAATTTGAAATTGCAACTGGGACAATCCCAGAACTAGAAATTTGATACGGACAGTTCAGATTTCCTCCGAATTATCCGAAATCCGGATTAAAGGGGTCCGAATTAACGAGGGTCGACTGTATATTTTCTGAAGGAGTACAATACTTCAGGTCAACCCTCATTTATTACTTTGTTAGATGTGTTCCTTGTTTAGGAGACGAGTTGAAGACCCACACATTGTAAATGAAGGTTTGATGTGTGAAATTTTATTTTATACAAGAGGGAATAAGGTGAATGACCAAGATGGAGCTGAAGAGTTTAAGTGTAAACCCTTATGGTTGTGGTGATTCAAGACCTGTGTACCTTGCTAGAGTTCATCTCGTGTCTTGAATCCCCACCGGTTCAGTGAGAAAACTGTTTGTAGGTTAAAGCAGTCCCCGGGTTACGTATGAGTTCCGTTTCTATAGATATTCTGAAGTTGAAAATGTACTTAAGTTGAACCATATACCCAATGTGCTTACTGTACTTACAGAAGAATGTTTAAAATCCCACTACAGTAATACCCCGATTTACGCGGTCAATTGAATCCGCGGTGGCCCGCGTAAAACGAGAAACGCGTAAATGGAACAACAGAACACATGGGATACGTACGTTGTAGTAAAAATAACATCCTAACTTTATGATTGTATGCACACACACATAATATAGAAGAGAAATATCAATAAGAGAATAATTTACTGAACCAGGTGAAAGAAAAATCAAGGTTTAACACTTACGTCAGGTTAGGTTAGGTTAGAAAAAATCAAGGTTTAACACTTACTTTAGGTAGGTTATGTTTTAAAAATTAAGGTTTAACAATTACCTAAGGTTAGGTTATGTTAGGAAAAATCAAGGTTAGGTTTAACACTTACGTTAGTAGAAGAGATGGGTCGGCGTACGGGAATGGCGGCTGGTTCCGAGGCAGAGGGCAGACTACTGGCCCTCAGGTGAGTCACCATCACTGTCCTCCACATTTGTCAGGGCCTCCCTGACAAATCCCTCAGTCACCATCACTGTCACTATCACTGGCTTGGGCTGGCTGTGGTGGGTTGCGGGCGAAGAAGTCGGTAATTCTTTGTTGATGGCTTGTGTTGATGTTGTCGTGATACACCTTGATGTACGGCTCCATAGCCTGCAACAGCTGGGTAGTGAAGACTTCATACCGGTTATCGTTAGGGTCGACTCAAAAGGAGGAGCTTCAGTTTCTCTGCACACTCGATGGCACCCCTAACATTACCATGCGTTAACTTGTGTTCTTCTCGGGATGACGCACCGCCTGCCTCTTCACTGATGTGATCGTCTTCTAACATCTCGTCGGCAGTCACCTCAGGATCCCTGATCACCTCCAGAATGCTTTCGTTGTTGGTCTTGGAGAAGCCTGCAGCTGTAACACTCCGCGCAGCTTCTCTGGCAAGGTCCACTGCTACTGCAACAGACTGAACCTCACCAGTCACAGGTTGACTCTGCCTCCCACCTGGGATACCTTGCAACACATGTCTCCATGCGTGACAAACCATTGCTACAGACAGCTGATCCCATGCCTCCACCAAGAAGTCCACAGCTGTCTTGACGTTAAATTTCCTCCAAAAGTGTTCCTCGTCCTCGTCGCTCTTGCTATCGGTGTCACCCAGGTTACGCAACTCATCCTTGGTGTTGGTCCAGTCGTTCAGGAGCTTAAACTTCTTTGCAGAGTATGCAGCTTTCACATTGCAGATTAATTCTTGGTCCATGGGCTGGATTATTGACGTAGTGTTGGGAGGGGGGGAAGACTACTTTTACGTTGGGGTGACGATCCAACAGTAGGGGCGAGTGTCCTGGTGCGTTGTCAAGGAGCAACAAAATCTTGAATGGAACATTTTGTTGCTCACAGAATTTCTTCACGTCGGGAACTAAACAGTCATCAAACCAGGAGAGGGACAGAGCAGAGAACATCCACGCCTTACGTGCGGTCAGCCAGTGGACATTTAGCTTGGTCATGTCCATGTTCTTGTAGGCGTGTGGCTTCCAGGCTGTGTGGATCACCGATAACTTGAGTTTACAGGAACCGGAGGCATTGGTGGTAAACAGGATGGTGATGTGCTCCTTCTGCAACTTCCGGCCCCGACACTTGCTAAAGAGTGGACAACGACGGTCTTGGAAGGTAGCTTTTTCCAAAACAGACCGGATTCATCCATGTTGAACACCTGGTTGTCAGTGTACTGTCCTTCCTCCATAATCTCACGTAAGAACGGAGGAAAATCCCTAGCATCAACACGGTCAGCACTCGCTTCTTCACCACCAATGTTAATGTTGGTGATCTTGTTCCTCTTCTTAAACTTGTGCAGCCACCCAGAGGAAGCATTGAAGGGTTTGGTCTCTGCAATTCCCATCTTATGTGACACTGCTGCATACAGTTAACGTGCGTACTCCTCAACTGACCGAGTGTCGACAGCCATGTTCCGTCTTGCCTGATGAATCAAGTAACACACATTTAAATTTTCTGTCTTGAGAAGCACCTTGTTCTGGCAATACTTGATCATTGAAGCACCTGCAGACTTTATGATGTTCATGTGTTCTTTTATCTTGGCTGCATCCTTCTTGATCGTCCGGATCGTAGAATCGTTAACACCATGCTGGCACGCGAGATCAACCTGTCTTGTTCCTTTTTCTAACTCTTGTATTATACTGTACTTCACCTCGTAACTTATGGCACGTTGTATCTTCTTTGGCTTAGGACGGCTGGGTCCAGGTAATGCAAGGTTTTTCTGTGGTGGTGGTGGTCTGGCAGCAGCCATTCTTACGGAACAATAGATACCTGTATACACGGTGTGGCCGGGAGGGATGTAACTGACGCGGCTAGGTCAAGCGCCTTCTACTCGCCAGCGGGAAGGCACGTCATATTATATTAAACCAATCACAGCTAGCGGCGGAGGGAGGTAAGGATGCCTGGCCCAATCACAGTCCAATACTTCATATGACGTCAGCGATAACGCAACAGAGGGATCCACTGCGCAACCTACTCGCGCCGCTTGCCCAAGCATGGCGGGATGGCTGGAGGTTTGAATCCAAAAGTGGCGGCGCGGCAGGGCCGCCAGCCGCTCTCCGCGTATATGAGTAGATGCACTCCGTAAAGTGGGAATTCCGGTTCTGGCGGGGTACCGCGTAAACGTGGAAACGCGTGAACGGGAACCGCGTACATCGGGGTATTGCTGTACAGTAGTACCCCTCTTTACGCAGTTTTTTTTTACGTGTTTCTACATTTACACGGTACCCTGCCAGAACCGGAATTCCCACTTTACGCGGTGCATCAACTCATATACGCGGGTGAAGTATAATTTTTTTATTTAGTTCATGAAATTCATACAAATTACCCGGCCAGAATATAATTTACATTGCTGGAATTCTTACAATTTGATGATCATTTTGAATATAAACATCATAGACTTTGCATTAGACATACAAATTTTAGATGTAATGCAAGTATTTTGTTTACTCACAGCAAATATGTTATCTTTTGTGCAAAATATATGACGTGTGTATTCAAAATATTACTGTTCTTGCAAGGAATCCAGCAATGTCAATTATATTATCCTAACTTTAGTCTGAGGTATTATTTATTACTAAAAATGTAAATATACTGTTTTATCCCAAACATTTCTCTGGTAGGGAAGGAAGGTGGAGGTGAGGGCTAGGGAGGGACCCAGGGAGCACGTGGGAAGAGGGGGGGAGCCGGAGGTGGGGTATTTTGATAGACAGATTGTGTTTGGGTAAGTATATTTTTTTTATTTATTGAAGATATTTGTTTTAGCTCATAAAATTCATACAAATTACCCGGCCAGAATATAATTTACATTGCTGGAATTCTTACAGTTTGATGATCATTTTGAATATAAACATCATAGATTTTGCATTAGACATACAAATTTAGATCTAATGTAAGTATTTTGTTTACTCAGAGCAAATATGTTATCTTTTGTGCAAAATATATGACGTGTGTATTCAAAATATTCCTGGTCTTGCAAGGAATCCAGCAATGTCAATTATATTATCCTAACTTTAGTCTGAGGTATTATTTATTACTAAAAATGTAAATATGCTGTTTTCTCCCAAACATTTTTCTGGTAGGGAGGGGAGGTGGGGACCCAGCGATGGTGGGAAGAAGGGGGGAGCCGGAGGTGGGGTATTTTGATAGACAGATTGTGTTTGGGTGAAGTATATTTTTTTTATTTATTGAAGATATTTTTTTGGGCTCATAAAATTCATACAAATTACCCGGCCAGAATATAATATACATTGCTGGAATTCTTACAATTTGATGATCATTTTGAATATAAACAGCATAGATTTTGCATTAGACATACAAATTTTAGATCTAATGTAAGTATTTTGTTTACTCAGAGCAAATACGTTATCTTTTGTGCAAAATATATGACATGTATATTCAAAATATTCCTGGTCTTGCAAGGAATCCAGCAATTCAATTATATTATCCTAACTTTAGTTTGAGGTATTATTTATTACTGTACCTTAAAATCTAGTGTTTTCCCCCAAACATTTCTCAGAGAGGGAGGAGCCAGCGAGTGTGATAAGATGGGAGTTGAGTCCATTATTTGAATGGACATTATCTTGGCGTCTGTATTTCGCTATTTCTCTTAAATATTAATTGTGTGTGCGTACCATCATAAAATTAAGATGTTATTTTTATTTGAACATAGGTATTGTGTCGGGAAAAAGTGGAGTTTGGGGGTCGGCCTGGTCTCTATTTCAATTAATCCCATATGTTATGTTGTTCACTTTACGCGGGCCTCCGTGGGTTCAATTGACCGCGTAAAGTGAGGGTTCACTTTATATCGTAGTCGAACTCCTTATATACATAAAAAATCACTTAATTTAAGAGAAAGGAAGAAATAGACTGACAAAATACAGTAAATTAAAGTAAAAGATTAGTTATAAGGGAAATAAAATATATACAGTAGTACCCCGATTTACGCGGTCAATTGAACCCACAGGGTACCGCGGAAAGTGAAAACCGCGTAAAGTGAACAACAGAACATATGGGATTAATTCCAATAGAGACTGGCCCGACCCCCAAATTCCACTTTTTCCGACACAATACCTATGTTGTAGTAAAAATAACATCTAAATTTTATGATGGTATGCTCACACAATTAATATTTAAGAGAAATACAGTCGCCAGGTTAATGTCCATTCAAATAATGGACTCAAATCCCCCCCCCTCTTCCCAGCTCACTAGCTCCTACCTCTCTGAGAAATGTTTGGGTGAAAACTCTAGATTTTAACGTACAGTTGTACCCCACTTAACGCGGTCAATTGAACCCAGAGGGTCCCGCGTTAAGTGAAATCCGCGTTAAGTGAACAACAGAATATATGGGATTAATTCCAATAGAAACCGGCCCGACCCCCAAACTCCACTTTTTGAAGGCACATAACTATGTTGTAGTAAAAATAACATCTTAATTTTATGATGGTACATGCACACAATTAATACTTAAGAGAAATAGAGAAATACAGTCGCCAAGTTAATGTCCATTCAAATAATGGACTCAACTCCCTCCCCCTCTCACACTACACAGCCGGCTAACAGATGGTCGGTCGGTCCCTCCCTCCCCCCCCCACCCCCCACCAACCGTCCCAAGGAGATGTGTGGGATAACCTCAAACTAAAGTTAGGAAAATATAATTGACATTGCTGGATTCCTTGTAAGACCAGGAATATTTTGAATATAAATGTCATATATTTTGCACAAAAGATAACATAGTTACCTAGAGAAAAAATTTTATCTAAAAATTGTAAGTTTAAAGCAAAATATATGATGTTTATATTCAAAATGATCACCAAATTATAAGAATTCCAGCAATGTAAATTATATTCTGACCGGGTAATTTGTATGAATTTTATGAGCTAAAACAAATATCTTCAGTTAATAAAAAAAAAATAATCTTCACGACACTATCTGTCAATCAAAGTACCCCACCTTGCCTCCC
This sequence comes from Homarus americanus, assembly GCF_018991925.1. Classification (NCBI taxonomy): domain Eukaryota; kingdom Metazoa; phylum Arthropoda; class Malacostraca; order Decapoda; family Nephropidae; genus Homarus; species Homarus americanus. The sequence continues at coordinate 1,390,964 of NW_024753828.1, read as the reverse complement.
CCCCTCTTCCAACCGCGCGGTCAGTCCCAACCCTCCCCCCCACCCCCCACCAATCCTCCCTTCCAGAGTTTTTAATATTTAGTATTAAATAATACCTCAGATTAAAGTTAGGATAATATAATTGACATTGCTGGATTCCTTGTAAGACCAGGAATATTTTGAATATAAATGTCATATATTTTGCACAAAAGATACCATAGTTACCTAGAGAAAAATTTTTATTTAAAAATTGTAAGTTTAAAGCAAAATCTATGATGTTTATATTCAAAATGATCACCAAATTATAAGAATTCCAGCAATGTAAATTATATTCTGACCGGGTAATTTGTATGAATTTTATGAGCTAAAACAAATATCTTCAGTTAATAAAAAAAAATAATAATTCTTCACAGGGTAACAGATGGTCGGTCGGTCCCTCCCTCCCCCCACCCCCCACCAACCGTCCCAAGGAGATGTGTGGGATAACCACTAAATTTTAATAAATAATACCTCAAACTAAAGTTAGGATAATATAATTGACATTGCTGGATTCCTTGTAAGACCAGGAATATTTTGAATATAAATGTCATATATTTTGCACAAAAGATACCATAGTTACCTAGAGAAAAATTTTTATCTAAAAATTGTAAGTTTAAAGCAAAATATATGATGTTTATATTCAAAATGATCACCAAATTATAAGAATTCCAGCAATGTAAATTATATTCTGGCCTGGTAATTTGTATGAATTTTATGAGCTAAAACAGGCAGTCAGGCAGGGTGGCGGGTGGGGCAAATCTAAAAATAGCGTCTCGGACACTCACCGCGTATATGTGGATTTTGTGGAAAAAATCCGCGTTAAGTGAAAGTTCAGCTTTGGCAAGGCACCGCGTATATGCGAAAACGCGTTAAGTGAAACCGCGTTAGGCGGGGTAAAACTGTATAGTAGTAAATAATACCTCAGACTAAAGTGAGGATAATATAATTGACATTTCTGGATTCCTTGCAGGTCAGGGAATATTTTGAATGTAAACTTCATATATTTTGCACAAACGATAAAATATTTGCTTTGTGTAATCCAAATTACAGTCGACCCTCGTTAATTCGGACTAATAGGGGGGGAAGGGTGTCTGTTTTAGCCGATTGTCCGAATTAACCGATTTAGGGGTTAATATTGCATTATATTTCAAAGTCATTGTTTTCGTCACGATTTTATCCCACTTTTCACTGTAATACGTACGTAATTTCAGCAAAAATATTACATTTCCGTGAATGCATTATATCGAGCACAGTATGAATAGAATACCATTGTAATATAACAATATTTTAACCAAAAACTATTAAAAAAACGAATAAGATCTCAAGAACATCTGAAGCTTAGGTAAAGTCTTTTGTTTCCGTCATGTATTTTATCCTATTTTACATTGAAATACATCACGTTTCAGCAAAACTACTATTTATTTCCGAGAATATATTCATTCAGGCGCAGTTTAGGTAAAATATACGTGTGATGTAACAGTTTTTTAACTGAAAACGATTCGAAAAACACGTACCCTCTAGCCCTGTTCAAGGAGAGGACTGAGAGAAGCTGTTTGGTGCCGCAGACGATGACAAGGAAAATGATTTGGATGAATTTTAATGAAAATATTCAGAAATATGGTATCGTAGTATTTATTCAAGTCAATTAGGATAGAATATTATTGTAATACAACAGTTTTTTAACTGAAACCCAATCGAAAAGCGATTACGGTAACATCTTTTGAACGAAAGAAAGCGAAAGTCATTGTTTTCGTCACGATTTTATCCCACTTTCCACTGTAATACGTACGTCATTTCAGCAAAAATATTACATTTCCGTGAATGCATTATATCAAGCACAGTATGAATAGAATACCATTGTAATATAACAATATTTTAACAAAAACTATTAAAAAAAATGAGTAACTTCTCTAGAACATCGGAAGGTTAGGTAAAGTCTTTTGTTTTCGTCATGTATTTTATCCTATTTTACATTAAAATACATCACGTTTCAGCAAAACTACTATTTATTTCCGAGAATATATTCATTCAGGCACAGTTAAGGTAAAATATACATGTGATGTAACAGTTTTTTAACTGAAAACGATTCGAAAAACACGTGTACCGTGTAGCTGATACTCAACAGCTGGTGGTGCGTCATGTGTCGTTGTAAACAATAGGAGGTTGAAGTACATTACCGGGTATTATATTAAGTGTGAAATATCAAAAAGGTTTTTATTACCGGTATTTTTGTAGATCAATGAGAACTGTGATACCGTATATGATATGATAAGTTAGCCTGTGCTAAGAACTTCAACATAGACTACTGAAAACACGTTGTAAGGTAATTTAGCCTATTGTAAGTTGGTGAGCTTCATTTGCTGAAGGAACTGCACAACTTTTCATTACTAATTGGTACAAATTTTACGTTTCCATTGTTTACTGGCAGTAAATGGTAAATATTTTTCTTGTCTGAAGCTAAAAGTTGCATCCCCCCCCCACACTAGTGGTGGAGATGTTACATTTGACCAAAAAGATGCTGGTGTTTTATTCCAGCAGTGGGTGGACCAGCATTTTAGCTTAAGGTCCGCGTAGGTAATATTCCTACAAATCTTAAAAAAAAAAAAAAAAAAGTTCAGATTTTGTCCAAATTATCCGAAATCCGGATTAAAGGGGTCCGAATTAACGAGGGTCGACTGTATTACATTAGATCTAAAATTTGTATGCCTAATGCAAAATCCATGATGTTTATATTCATATTGTAAGAATTCCAGCAATGTAAATTATATTCTGGCCGGGTAATTTGTATGAATTTTATGAGCTAAATAAAAAAATTATGCTTCACCCGCGTATATGAGTAGATGCACCGCGGAAAGTGAAAGTTCATTTCTGGGAAGGTACCGCGTAAATGAGAAATCGCGGAAAGTGAAACCGTGTAAAGCGGGGTAATACTGTATTAAGTATTGTAAATTTAAAGTTTAACTTTATTCGTATCGACAGATGTCCATAAGTCGGACGTACATAAGCCGGGAACTGCCTGTATAGTATGTTCTGCCACAAAATAATGAAGCTCTGTCACAGGGTGCTTAGTGGTGGTAGAACATGCTAATCTTTTTTCTCATCTCGACTGATAAATGGAATTTCACACATCAGTCATTGGCCACACATGGCTGACTCTGGTTTTTTAACGGAGAGGGCGCCCCCTCCCCAATGTGATAACTGCCTGGTCCCATTGACTGTTCGATTCCTCTTGGTGGAATGCCCCAGTCTCAGAGATCTTTGTAGTAAGCACCTCACCCAATGCTGTAGGGGGGAGTGGGTAGTCTGGGAGGGGTGTTCCTCTCCTTCGTGGAGGAGACCGGCCTTCTAAACAAGCTTCAAGTCTTATTTATTTACATTAAAAATTTTATTTTTTATTTTTTTTTACAAATGTTTATGTTATTTGTTACTTATGTTTTTTACTTTGCATTATTTGAATTTAGTGTTTTAAGCCTTTATTTTAATTTGGCGACAGATGACCTAAGCTGTTGTATCGCCAGGGATGTAATTAACACAATCAATCAATTCATCAATTCATCAATCAATCACACATCAGTCCTACATATCTGTCAAACTTCTTTGAATAATTAAGAAGAAAACTTAATTTTGAGGTCAACAGTGCATGATGTGTTCTGTGTATTTTTCAGATGTGGAAGTGTAAATTGTGAAGATGGATTTTGTGTAGTTCCTGGTGCTGATAATTGTATCGGTGTGAAGGAAATGGAACAAGGTTTCTTGGCAATGCCGGGTGTTCATCCTGGACTTGTTCCTTCAGGCTGGGTGACTAACCACTACCGATGGATTGTGTGGAAACTTGCAGCCCAAGAAAGACGTTTGCTTAATTGGTGAGAAGAGAACATTTTTGTTGCCTAATGAAGAATCCAAGACTTGAATAAGATAGCTGGGTTTAATTTTGGATCCTTTGGTTTTGGGTTTCCTTATTTGGAATTTTCAGATTATATATGCTTATAGGTAAATAGTGTATAAATATGCTATTGTAGGTGGTTCAGCAAGCTATGCTCCTCTCATTAGTCTTCAAGAGTCATATGGGCATCTGGTAGGATGTTTATTTACAGATACAGCCGCTAGAACCCCAATATAACTCATGAGTGGGATTGTGAATTGTCGTGCAATATATATATTTTTTATATCATTCTATGTATTTCAATGGAAAATATATAGTACGGTACCACGGACCCAAAATTCATTGACACCCCTTTTCCTCACTTCATCTCTTAATTCTATTATTTCAGAACACTCTTTAACAAATTAAACTCACCATGACTGTTGTTGTTCAACTTAGTTACTGATGGCACAATAGAACTTGGGGTGTCATGAATTGTACTTGAACTATGTAGATGCTGCTGGCCAGTTTTTGTCAGCTGATCGACTGTATATTTGATACTAAACCTATAAAACACATTTAGTGAAACACACTGAAAATATTTAATGCTTCTCAAAGACATGAAACACTGAAAACATATTTAATGGTCTTATAGTGAAGGTCTGACTGGCTAGAGAGCTGACCAGTGGTTGTAAGTTATGGAGAGGAATAACAAATTTCCACATGATATCATGACTGAATTATCACTGAGTAATGTGTATCACGAGTAGCTGTTGGCAGAGCAAAGATTTAGAGGGCTGTGGCACCATTCAGTGGCATGTGCAGGAAACTTAAGTTTGTCTTCAGCTGATCACTATGAAGATACTGCATTGTATTGTACTCAGTTGGGTATGGGACCCCCAGAACATTCTCTCTTCAATTTTTTATTCAGAACTTTTATTTTTTTTACTCAGAACTTCTTGTTTTTCTATTTTTAATTTATTTTCACTCATATTCTTGTGCCCCCTAGGGCCCGTTGTGGGTCTATCACCTGTGCCTGGGTGGGCTATTCCCCATAAAAAAATAATAATAATAATAATGACAGGATATGATATATGAACACAGAAACTTAAAATAGTGAACAAGTATACAGTACAATACAAATGTTGGCATGTACAGAAGAGGCAAGGAAGTGTTAGTTTGAATATGATAATTGATGTGTTAACAAGATGTGGGTGCCACTACAGCTCTACTCTTAATTATTACACATGATTTCTTACAAATTCTTATATTCTTGTTATTTTTTTGGTTTCATTAAAAACAATCTCAAAAAGATTCATTCAAAGCAAATCTCGATGTCCAACACTAGTTCTGAAATTTTTTTATAGTACAGTATTTGTACATAAAATAGGTATTTAATGTTTTGAAAATGACTTCAGTTGGGTCTTCATTTACACGGTCAATTGAACCCGCGGAGTACCGCATAAAACGAGAAACACGTAAATGAAATAACAGAACATATGGGATTAATTGAAATAGAGACTGGGCCGACCCCCGAACTCCACTTTTTCCGACACAATACGTACGTTGTAGTAAAAATAACATCTTAATTTTATGATGGTATGCACACACAATTAATAATTAAGAGAAATATCAATAATATTAGGTTTTTTAACACTTACGTTAGTAGAAAAGATGGCTGGGCACACGGGGATGGGAGGTTGGTTCCGAGGCAGAGGGCAGATTATTGGCCCTCACCTGTATCACTTGTATCAATTGTATCATTATCCACCACAGAGGCTTGCAGGGCCTCTTTGTCAAACCCCTTCAAAGTTCATATAAGTCCATATCCTCACTATAATTATCACTATCACTGACTTGGGCCGGCTGTGGTGGGTGGCGGGTGAAGAACTCGGTAATGTTTTGATGACTGGGCGACCTTGTGCGCACCCTGCTCGCGCCGCTCTCCGCGTAAAGGGGTACACGCACCGCGGAATGTGAGCATTCCGGTTTCGGCAGGGTACCGCGTAAACGTGGAAACGCGGAATGTGGGACCGCGTAAAGCAGGGGTTGACTGTATAAGGCAACACACTCTTTAATAATATGTAAGGCAACACACTCTTTAATAATATGTAAGGCAACACACTCTTTAATAATATATAAGGCAACACACTCTTTAATAATATGTAAGGCAACACATTCTTTAATATAATATATAAGGCAACACACTCTTTAATAATATGTAAGGCAACACACTCTTTAATAATATGTAAGGCAACACACTCTTTAATAATATGTATGGCAACACATTCTTTAATATAATATATAAGGCAACACACTCTTTAATAATATATAAGGCAACACACTCTTTAATAATATGTAAGGCAACACATTCTTTAATATAATATATAAGGCAACACACTCTTTAATAATATGTAAGGCAACACACTCTTTTATAATATGTAAGGCAACTCACTCTTTAATAATATGTAAGGCAACACATTCTTTAATATAATATATAAGGCAACACACTCTTTTATAATATGTAAGGCAACACACTCTTTAATAATATGTAAGGCAACACACTCTTTAATATAATATATAAGGCAACACATTCTTTAAGATAATATGTAAGGCAACACACTCTTTAATAATATGTAAGGCAACACACTCTTTAATAATATGTAAGGCAACACACTCTTTAATAATATGTATGGCAACACATTCTTTAATATAATATGTAAGGCAACACACTCTTTAATAATATATAAGGCAACACACTCTTTAATAATATATAAGGCAACACACTCTTTAATAATATGTAAGGCAACACACTCTTTAATAATATATAAGGCAACACACTCTTTAATAATATGTAAGGCAACACACTCTTTAATAATATGTAAGGCAACACACTCTTTAATAATATATAAGGCAACACACTCTTTAATAATATATATAAGTATTATTATTCAATGTTTATGACATCCTATTCTTAAATTAGGTCTCTCACAGTCTACACTGTTTGTAAATGTATATAGTAGTTTTATAAATATGACGTGTGTAATACAACCCTTATTCTAACTTACTTTCAGTCAAGCTTTGACTCTGGGTAATGTTGTTGATAGACTGAAGTATCGATATGATCGAGAAATTGACGATGCAGTGCGCCCCATACTAAGAAAAATAACAGAACATGATGATATTCCTCAGAAAACCATGATCCTGTGTGTGGCAGATATTACGGTAAGAGTTCTTATTGTAGTAGTAATAGTATACTGTATTACTATACGTGAAGGACTGGAGTGTTGTATTAACTGATGTTTGGGGATGTGATGCTGAAGGCTTGTATGAAATGATGAGTAAATCAGATACTGTACAGTAAACCTTCATTGATCTCCTTGGTCTTCATTTGTGTCAGGTCCCCTCACAGAGAGGTGGTTGAGTCAGCTAAAATTTAGGTGCCAGTTCTCTCTCTCTCTCTCTCTCTCTCTCTCTCTCTCTCTCTCTCTCTCTCTCTCTCTCTCTCTCTCTCTCTCTCTCTCTCTCTCTCTCTCTCTCTCTCTCTCTCTCTCTCTCTCTCTCTCTCTCTCTCTCTCTCTCTCTCTCTCTCTCTCTCTCTCTCTCTCTCTCTCTCTCTCTCTCTCTCTCTCTCTCTCTCTCTCTCTCTCTCTCTCTCTCTCTCTCTCTCTCTCTCTCTCTCTCTCTCTCTCTACTCTCATCTCTCTCTCTCTCTCTCTCTCTCTCTCTCTCTCTCTCTCTCTCTCCTCTCTCTCTCTCTCTCTCTCTCTCTCTCTCTCTCTCTCTCTCTCTCTCTCTCTCTCTCTCTCTCTCTCTCTCTCTCTCTCTCTCTCTCTCTCTCTCTCTCTCTCTCTCTCTCTCTCTCTCTCTCTCTCTCTCTCTCTCTCTCTCTCTCTCTCTCTCTCTCTCTCTCTCTCTCTCTCTCTCTCTCTCTCTCTCTCTCTCTCTCTCTCTCTCTCTCTCTCTCTCTCTCTCTCTCTCTCTCTCTCTCTCTCTCTCTCTCTCTCTCTCTCTCTCTCTCTCTCTCTCTCTCTCTCTCTCTCTCTCTCTCTCTCTCTCTCTCTCTCTCTCTCCCTCTCTCTCTCTCTCTCTCTCTCTCTCTCTCTCTCTCTCTCTCTCTCTCTCTCTCTCTCTCTCTCTCTCTCTCTCTCTCTCTCTCTCTCTCTCTCTCTCTCTCTCTCTCTCTCTCTCTCTCTCTCTCTCTCTCTCTCTCTCTCTCTCTCTCTCTCTCTCTCTCTCTCTCTCTCTCTCTCTCTCTCTCTCTCTCTCTCTCTCTCTCTCTCTCTCTCTCTCTCTCTCTCTCTCTCTCTCTCTCTCTCTCTCTCTCTCTCTCTCTCTCTCTCTCTCTCTCTCTCTCTCTCTCTCTCTCTCTCTCTCTCTCTCTCTCTCTCTCTCTCTCTCTCTCTCTCTCTCTCTCTCTCTCTCTCTCTCTCTCTCTCTCTCTCTCTCTCTCTCTCTCTCTCTCTCTCTCTCTCTCTCTCTCTCTCTCTCTCTCTCTCTCTCTCTCTCTCTCTCTCTCTCTCTCTCTCTCTCTCTCTCTCTCTCTCTCTCTCTCTCTCTCTCTCTCTCTCTCTCTCTCTCTCTCTCTCTCTCTCTCTCTCTCTCTCTCTCTCTCTCTCTCTCTCTCTCTCTCTCTCTCTCTCTCTCTCTCTCTCTCTCTCTCTCTCTCTCTCTCTCTCTCTCTCTCTCTCTCTCTCTCTCTCTCTCCTCTCTCTCTCTCTCTCTCTCTCTCTCTCTCTCTCTCTCTCTCTCTCCTCTCTCTCTCTCTCTCTCTCTCTCTCTCTCTCTCTCTCTCTCTCTCTCTCTCTCTCTCTCTCTCTCTCTCTCTCTCCCTCTCTCTCTCTCTCTCTCTCTCCCTCTCTCTCTCCTCCTCTCTCTCTCTCTCTCTCTGAACTAATTTTATAACCTAAGTTTCCAGTCATGAGGTAAAATTGCATTAGTAATTCTGGCCATTGATGTGCCTGAGAACTAACCTATTTATCCCCTTACAGTACAGCTCCTTCGGCCAGGGGTTAGGGACCCAAATCCAGGTAAACAAGTCAAAATGCTAAATAATACATAGAAAATCTAAAATGGGTGTCTCTTTTCTTCTCAGCACCACAAAACTCACTTTTAAGCTTGCCAGCCATTTTAAAGTGAATTACAAACAAAATTTGTCAGTACACAGCAATCACTGGCGTTGGGACTCGAAAATACATAATTTGACAAAATTTTGAGTCGACTGAGGCAGATTTGAGTCTGGAATTAATTAAATGAAATCGAGTAAGTTGTAAGTCGGGGAGGAGCTGTAGTTTGTATACAGTATATGCATATTTTATATTTAATTTTTACACACACCCCTTGGGAGTAACTCCTCACTTATTGACAAGGGTCTATTGTAGATATTTATGGTGGTACAGTATTGTTGTGGAAGGAGAGTATCATGGTAAAGTGTTTAGTTACAGTTGCCTGGTCTGTTGCCATGTAGCAGGTTCCTATAGTGTGTTTTTTGCCAGCTGAGAAGATACTCCGCCCCTCCTCAAGAGTTACAAATTCACGCTTTCGGAGGACACACCGTATATGGTGGCCGGTAATTTGATTCCCGGTAATTTGACTCCTGGTAATTTATCTCCCAGTCACTTTCACTCCTGGTAATTTCACCAACATTTAAAACATTGCGTTTTATTTATAAAGACAATTATTAATGATGCAGGTTATGAGCTATTACTCATAAAAAGTCAAAGTTGTTCTCTGAATTTATTAAAATGTTAGAAGTCACTACAATTAATAACACAGGTTATTTATACAAACATTTAAACATGATGCAGGTTAAGATCTATTGTTCTCTGTATTAAAAATATCTATTAAAACATTTATTAAAACATTTATAAAAACTTTGGAATCTAACAATTTTAGTACCATAATCAAATTAGTACATGTGCACTCCAGCGTTGCACTAAAGTCATTTACAGTACAGTCAACCCTCACTTTACGCGGTTAATGTAACCTCCAGGGTACCGCGGAAAGTGAGAAACGCGTAAAGTGAATAACATAACATTTGGGATTAAATGAAATAGAGGAATAGCTGACCCCAAACTCCACTTTTTCCAACCACAATACCTATGTTCTAGTAAAAATAACTTATCTTAATTTTATGATACATTTTACACAATTAATACTTAAGAAATAGAAATACAGTCGCCAAGCTAATGTCCATTCAAATAATGGACTCAACTCCCTCCTCTTCTCACACTACACTGGCTAGCTCTTCCACTCTGAGAAATTTTGGAAAACCAGGTTACAGTGAGTTCTGCTATAACGCTGTTTTGACAACGAATTTGATCGAACGATTTATGAATTGGAACGATATTTAAAAAACGCGAACTCGTTTGCTCTAACGCGATTCCACTCCGGTTTGGTGATTCAGTTCACGTTCGACATCACATGTTCAATTGAGTTATGTGTTTTGTTTGTGAACAATTGCAGAAATAATGTATGTAATATTTATGTATACAGTATACCTATATATTATAAGTAAATTGTAAAATTTTACATAAAAGAGAAATCAAATTACATAGCTTTTAACCGCTCTCTTTACATCACACACAGTGTTTACAGTTCGTTCGACATCACATATTGATTTATGTGTTTTGTTTGTGAAGAATTGCAGAAATAATTTATGTAATATTTATGTATAGTAAACCACTCACAAGGTCCTACAGTACCACTAATTATTTTATACTGAAACTTACGTTTGGGAAGCTGGATTAAAATGAAGATTACGTATATTAAAATAATAAAAATGTATTATAAACCAGTCTAACATACCGTAATAAACACAGCTGCTATTATCATCACCCCCACCCCATTTGCCAGTGACAAGAAAGGGAAAGTTGACTGTGACCGCCTGTTTATTTTTAGCCGAAAGGTGGTCAGTAATGCATATCTGTATATTTACTGATCAATATATTTATCCCCTATAAATAATTCATTTAAAATTTATTTTTTTGCAAAGAATATTCAGTAAATGACTGCATTAATTCTTGAAACTACCTACAGTGGTAAATTTAGGATATAAATAATGAACAGAAGTCACGTCATGGATTCGGAGTTTGGTCCTTAACGATCACCATAAATGTAGCCTCCCTTTGTCGCGAAACACGTATATAAATTAAAGAAAATACTTGCAGTATATTTAATATATTACAGTATATTATATATATAAATAAATAAACAAATAAATTCAAATTCCCTTATCATCCTGTGTCATATACAGAAATACTTGAGTCCCTGAGCGAGTACACAAAAAGAAAACGGACATCCTGGAGTGGATAGAGAACGGACATCTCTACTGGGGGACTCAAACGTTTCTCATGTTTTGTGGGCGCTCTAGCATAATATGAATAATATGTAAATTACAATTTACTTATACAGGTATATATATATATGTAAATTGTAAAAATTTAAATAAAAGAAAAACTAAATACGTAGCATTTAAAGTGTACTGTACAGTATGTACAGTGCTGTGGCTTGGCGCGGGGTTATGCAGTGTTTACAGTTCACGTTTGACATCACATGTTCAATTGATTTATGTGTTTTGTTTGTGAACAATTGCAGAAATAATTTATGTAATATTTATGTATACAGTATACCTGTACAGTATATGTAAAATGTAAAATTTTAACTAAGAGAGAAAAACAAAATTCGTAGTGTTTTAGACCTGCGCTCTCTTTACTCCACACGTTCACTTTGCTAGACGTGAGAAATTTTTAAGCGTCCTCAGTGCTTTCTGATTTACTGTTTCCCCAATTTTGTGACTATGGAAAAGAAGAATATCTCCGGGAAGCATTCTGGTGATCGCATTTCTGGTGGTGATCGTAAAAGAAAGGCTATAACACTTGAAGGCAAGCTTGATGTTGTCAAGCGTTTTGAAAATAAGGAAAGAACATGTGATATTGTGCGTGCAACGGGAATAAAGGAGTCTACTTTGCGCACCATTAGAGCCAATGCAGCAAAGATTAAAGCAAGCTGTGTTGCTGGAAAAACCAAGAGAGCTAGCAAAAGTGTAAGATCACGGCCAAAGGAACTTGAGGAGATGGAATGGCTTCTAAGTGTTTGGATAGAAGATCAAACGAAAAAGCGATCTGGGACCAACTTCCTCACCATTAAAGAGAAAGCCTTGTCAATATATGAGGACCTAAAGAAAAAAGCTGAAAATCCTGATGATGTGGTTGCCTTTAGTGCAAACATTAGACGTCTTTTTTAAGTCAACCCCCAAGAAGCAGACTGAAGACACTGAACCACAGCCATCCACTTCTGGAATTAGACGTTTTTTTCTTCCCTCCCATGCATCCAAAACTGCACCTGATGATGATGATACTGATGATGACGATGACAATTGTCAAATCCTGTCTGCATGACTCCTCAACCTCAACATTAACCTTCTCCCCCATCAAGTTAAATTCATATTTTTTCAAGGTAAAGTGTAACATTTACTGTATGATTTCATTATTAGATATGAATGTAACATTTATTTAGACTGTGCTATCCTTTGTGTTAGGCTAACTACGAAATTTTTTTTCGATTTGGAGTAATCTGCACCTAACCCTATTTTCTCCAAAAGCCCTGTTATTTCTATTACGCGATTTTCTATAACACGATATTTTACAAGAACACAATTATCGCGTTATAGCAGAACTACCTGTATAGTAATAAATAATACCTCAAACTAAAGTTAGGATAATATGATTGACATTGCTGGATTCCTTGTAAGACCAGGAATATTTTGAATATAAATGTCATATATTTTTCACAAAAGATAACATATTTACTCAGAGTTAACATTACATCTAAAATTTGTATGTCTAATGCAAAATCTATGATGTTTATATTCAAAATGATCATCAAATTGTAAGAATTCCAGCAATGTAAATTATATTCTGGCCGGGTAATTTGTATGAATTTTATGAGCTAAAACAAATATCTTGTTAATAAAAAAAAAATATTCTTCACGACACTATCTGTCAATCAAAGTACCCCACCTTGCCTCCCCCCTCTTCCAACGAGCCAGATGGTCAGTCTGTCCCAACCCTCCCCCCCACCTCCCACCAACCCTCCCTTCAAGAGAAAGAGTGGGTGAAAAAACTAGATTTTAACATTTAGTATTAAATAATACCTCAGATTAAAGTTAGGATAATATAATTGACATTGCTGGATTCCTTGTAAGACCAGGAATATTTTGAATATAAATGTCATATATTTTGCACAAAAGATAACATATTTACTCAAGAGTAAACATTATATCTAAAATTTGTATGTCTAATGCAAAATCTATGATCTTTATATTCAAAATGATCATCAAATTGTAAGAATTCCAGCAATGTAAATTATATTCTGGCCGGATAATTTGTATGAATTTTATGAGCTAAATAAAAAAATTATACTTCACTCGTGTAAAGGGGTACACCCACCGTGGAATGTGAGCATCCTGGGTTCTGGCAGGGCACCGTGTAAACGTGGAAACGCGGAATGTGGGACCGCGTAAAGTGAGGGTTGACTGTATATTAAATGCGTCATCCGAAAGCGTAAATTTGGTACCAAAGTTTAACAGTTAATTCGTGTATAAGATTTCTGATAATTTTCTATGTGGTCATGTTTGAAATAATGAATGTATATATCTTTATATAATTTAGATAAATGTCTTTCTCGTCAGAAATGGTCATCCCAATGATTATGAAAAAACTCGTTTAGAAATACTGTACATCATAACTTCAGGATGAAATCGGACAGATTTGCAACAGCCAATCAGCTGTAACTCTTTAGGAGTGGGTGGGGCATATCTTCTCAGCTGGGAAAAAATGCACCATAGTAGTTGTGTTGACAATACTCAAAACCCATACAGGTGTTAGTGGTGCTCGTCCCAGATGATGCTTTGGTTCCAGAGAAAACGATTGATTATTTTATCATAATCCCAGAACCAATAATTTTGATTTAATTCACCTGATAATGTCTTGTGCACATTTCTTGAAAAAATAACAAACAATCATTCTTTAGTCAGACATATTTACATGAAGTGTTCACCCCACAGATATATTACATGATGTTCACCCCACAGATATATTACATGATGTTCACCCCACAGATATATTACATGATGTTCACCCCACAGATATATTACATGATGTTCACTCCACAGATATATTACATAATGTTCACCCCACAGATATATTACATAATGTTCACTCCACAGATATATTACATAATGTTCACTCCACAGATATATTACATGATGTTCACTCCACAGATATATTACTTAATGTTCACCCCACAGATATATTACATGATGTTCACCCCACTGATATATTACATGATGTTCACTCCACAGATATATTACATGATGTTCACTCCACAGATATATTACTTAATGTTCACCCCACAGATATATTACATGATGCTCACTCCACAGATATATTACATGATGCTCACTCCACAGATATATTACATGATGCTCATTCCACAGATATATTACATGATGCTCATTCCACAGATATATTACATGATGCTCATTCCACAGATATATTACATGATGCTCATTCCACAGATATATTACATGATGTTCACTCCACAGATATATTGCATGAACCTATATCTGCAGTGACACATGGGACAAGGATACTGTGAAACGATTATCCTAGCAGTCTTTGCTCGAACATTTCCATACAAAGCTCTCCTTACTTCTGGAACGTTTTGTCCAGGTCATCTGATATATTGGCGCCTCGTTGTACATTGTACCAGTGTACGTCATTTTGCATACAGGTGTCCCTTAAGATATGAATGGGTTAGGTTCCAGAAAACCACTGGTTAGGTGAATTTACGTATCAAGAATAAAGGAACATATGGGAAAAATAGGGTCCGGTTCCCCAATGACAAAAATACTCTAATATCATACCCAAAAACACAAAATTGTTTCACAAACACGAACAAAAACCTACCTGACTAATGATAAATAGTACAGAACAACTCCAATTTCCTACCTAATACATGAAATTACTTCCTAACACATGAAAATAAATAATAAAATATTGTTTAACTTTGGTATATTACCTTGTGGGAGGACATCTGTGCCCTCTCTCCAAGATGGCCATACCAGCTGACTCCTGGCACATATGTCTCAGAAAAAACAGACTTCTTTTAACAATTATTTCACTATATATAAACGATGTGGCTTAGAAATAAATAAAACATAATTTAAGACTATAAAATAAGAAAAATGAGAAGCATGGGTGTGTATGTGTGAGAAGTGAATGTGTGTGGAGGTGTTTATAACCAAGACCTTGGCTATAATATAACTACATTGCCAGCCCAGTTGCCTCATATATTGTAACTTGTAATGAAATTCCTGTAAAGTAGAACGTCGATATCACACGAGATAGGTTCCAAGAGAGGTCGCTTTAAACCGAATTCGCACTAAATCGAAGTGTTGTTTCAATGGAAAAATTTACTTTGGTACTCGAGAGAAACACAAAATACTGAAAAGACTGAGAGTCTACCCAGATGCACCTCAACCCATCTCTTAGAATAAACAAAACATTGTTTCTTTTAGTATTATGTAAAAACAAACACTCATAAATCAACACGGCTAAAATTAAGGGATGCGAATTGATCTGTTTAATATCTGAGAAGATGGGGGAGGGTGGGAGGTGAGGTGATATGTTTGACAGTTGATGCCAAGGTCTAGTGCTTATTTATTTATCAGTCCTTAAGAGTGACTTTAAGTTTTTATCTTTAAAATGTCACTGAACTGACATGGGAGAATATAATTAACATTGCTGGAATTTTTATAAGATACCGATTAATTTGAATATAAACATGCTATAGCTCGCATTAGACATACACATTTTAGTTCTAATTTAAGAATTTTATTACAGAGAGCAAAAATTTTTCTCGTGCAAAATGTATGACATTTATGTTCAAATTATTCGCTGTCTTGCAAGGATTCGTGCAATATAAATTATATTCTCCTAACTTTAGTCTGTGACATTATATACAGTATGATAAAAACTTTAAGCCTAAAACACCAAACCCTGGCTGGGAAGATGAGGGGAGGGAAGTGACAGTGACATATTTGACAGTTGGCATATTTATTTGTTTATTTATGTCCTTTAGATTTAGTTTAAGTTTTTTGCTTATAAAATGTCACAGAAGTGACTGGGGAGAATATAATTTACATTGCTGGAATTCTTATAAGATAGTGATTAATTTGAATATAAACATGCTATAGTTTGCACTAGACAAAAATTTTAGTTATCATTTAGTACATTATTTTGAGTACATGTACAGTACAGCTTTGCCCTGAGGACAGTGTAGCGTGCCCAGAGAAACATTAGGCGCAAAATTTTAAATATTATGTGCCAGATTGACTCGCGCAAAATCGGAAAGATTCGCTTTAAATTAAAACCTTGTCCTTAATTGAGGGTTTTGCTTTAAATCAATAATCTTAAATTGAGTCGCTTTAAATCGACGTTCTACTATATAAAAAATTTGGAAAAATCATTACAATACTGTACTCTAATATGGCTTAGAAATAAATCAAGTATAATATACAGCTATAAAATAAGAATGATAAAGAGATATGTGGGGAGTAAATGTGTTATGAGGAGGTGGGTTACTGGGCTTTAAATGTGTGATGTTACATCACGACATACACACCCACCATGGTGGCAGCCACATGTCTGTGTGCCGGCTGGATGACTGCCTGAACTGGATTGTGGGCGGGGTGTGTGGGAGGTTTGCGTGTGGGAAAACTTATTCTTTCAAATAAAATACTGTACTGAGCCAGTAAATATGAGAAATAAATAAAAATAGTAATAATACTAATAATTATAAGAAAAATACTGTGTTGCCATTTATCAGGAGATGGTGAGGAAACACCAGCTGTTACTCTCTTCCTCCCATCCTCAGTGCATGCTTCTACACACATGATGATTAATTCCTTTATGTTTTTGACCGTATGATAATTATTATTTTTTTTTTTGGCACATTTTGTATGAAGATTGTGTGTGCATGTAACAAAGTAAAAAATAAATAAAATAAAAAATTAATTATATACACGCATCCCCCCCATATTTGTGAATTCACAATTTCAGGAAAAATTATTAGTGACACATTATTCAAGATTCGTGATCGAAATTCAGGAATCCGCGAGGTTGTTAGAAATTATTTGACCGACTGTTAGCAGATGCACATCTCCCGCACACACTCTGAGGTTAGTCAGTTCTCTGTGTGCTGCACCGTACTCCCCCTCACTCCACCCATTACATGGACCCAGGAAAGGAGGTTGCTGTAGCACCCCAATATTTTGGATATAAAGGGCTATACATTGCACTACAGAGTATCTAGGAATCCAGAATTAATATTCAGCACCCCCTGGTAAAATTTGAATCCTGCATTACTAACCCAGTAACACCCAACAACCTCCCCCATTCAAGTCAGGCCAGCCACTGTATGCAGAACGTCTCCACTGTAATGGTAAATCTATTGTAGTGGTTTTTATTTAATCTTCATTGCAATTCCAACTATCTGAATCTTCCAGGTATCTGAACTTAGTCCCCTTTGGTCCTGTTCAGTAAAAATTTTAATTTAGTCAAACAATCCGAATACAACTGAAGTTAATTATTCAGGTATCTGCCACCAGTAGTACAATAACCTCATTGTTAACAAAATTTGCAATGATAAACAATAAAATTGATATACACACGTATAGCATGTCATAAAATACAATAGCACTTATTTTATGTACAAAAAATAGCTCCTTCCACACTCAAACCATTTGGGTGATGTCACACAGTTGAGCCAGGCTGTCAATCAGGCAGCTTCTGCACACCATGGTGTACAATGGGTCCTCGTTTCCAAGTCATTGATATCCATGGTTTTGCATTTATGAGGCCAAATTATTGCTGGACTCTACATAAAAAGTCTCAGGACTTACGAGGAATAATATCCTTGGAGCTCAGAAGCCTCATCAGATAATGATTCAAATCTCCTACTATTCCGACGCTCATCCCCCATACCCACGCTGCACACTCGTTCTCAGTCATTTGCCCACTGTCAACAATGCCTAACCTCTATGGTTTTCTATTGTTTTTTGTGTACATTCTTGAAAAGTCATTGTTATTGATTTAGTCTTGAATTTAAATTGTATTCATACACTAGTGCTAAATTAGGTGTCGTCCCTAATAGGAAACGTAGCAGCTATGGACCGGACGTGAAATTAGATTTTTTTGTGGGATGAAAAGTGGTGACCTTGTGATAGACATCTCACATGCTCTTCAGATTCCTGAGTATAAATGATAATAGTTATAAGAATAATCCTTTTGAGTGTCATTTAGTATCTTATGGTCCCAATCAAACCTTCTTCCCATTATTTCTTATGGCCAGAAATACCCTGCTTTAAGCGGTAATTTTCCGACCCCTATTAGCCTCGGATAATGAGGACCTCCTGTACTGCTATCTGACTGAATAATAAGGAAGCATGTCTTTTTATACAAAAGCTATCCAGAAGTGTTCTCCAATCTGAAGAGTGAGTGTGCCCCCCCCCCTCCCTCCCTCCCTCCCCATGGTATCTAAAAAGTTGAAGCATCATGACACTAACTGGAGCACTTATCTTAAGTGATTCATATGTGCAAAATTAGTCATGGACTTAGTCTCAACTTGTAAAGGTCTTGGTCTTGGACTCAGTGGTCTGGACTACATCACTGATTGATACAGTATACTGTAGCGTCATACTGTATTATAAATCCTATGTTGCTGTGGTCTGGTGTTGAATAAAAATTAAAACATTAAAGTGAACTTCATTTACAGACTAACCAGCAAGATGCCTCTGTCCCAGCCACTGAGAGGTCACAAAGTCGCTGTAAGCAGACATGTATTCTGGAGCTCACAGATGGATGGTACAGCCTTGGTATGTACTGTATGAACTGAAGAAAATATAGGTTTATTGTGTAATTTCAGAAGTTTTATTGGCAGTGTGCATGAATACTGTACATGCATGTTATAGCTTCCATTTACCTGTTGTAATCACTGATAAAAAAAGTCTGTTGAGTCAGTATAAGATGCACTGTAAGTAACATTCATAAATGTTTATGGTCTTTTGTCCATTTATTAAGAAAATAAACTATTGCACAATAACCGGGATATCACCGTAATTAACGCTATGAGCTGTGAGCGTTATTAAGGGACGAAGCTTATGTATAAGTAGCTTCTTTGAACACATGTCTTGCGTGGATCAGAGACAGGAGTCGGACTGGCAAGAAGCTGGCTTCTTAATTTTTGACTCTGCAGTCAAGGTGTGAGCGCTCAGTGGAAATACTCTGTCACATGTCCAGTTGATGACCACTCCACATCTCATAGGCTAGTTACCGTGGATGATGTACACTAATTATATAAACCTAATGTATATAACCCACATTTATATAAGTATTCTGTCTGTTTGACAGGGTCTAATACATGCATATATGAGGCTTACTTAGCCCATATGTCACTATAAAGTTGTGTAGATGAGGCCTGAGAAAAATTGCCTAGATTTGGGTAAAAGTCTGTGAGCTCTGGTAAGGAAGATATAAATTGGAGGTGTTGGCTAATGATTTCTTCACATTTTGGTGACATTGCTCTCACCCAATCAGTGCATGCTAGCTGGAAACTTTACCCATGCCTCAATCTCTTGCTCTGTGGTAAACAACTGTGGCTTTGCTTTTCTATAATGTGAATTACACTTTTACTGTGATACAGATACACTAGGGTCAGGATATATCACGAGATAGGGTCCAAGGATGTTAGCTATATTCTAAATTGCGATATATAATAGTCCAAAAAAAATTATGTCTATTGTGAACTATAGCATGTTTATATTCAAATTAATCACTATCTTACAAGAATTCCAGCAATGTTAATTATATTCTCTTAAGTCAATTCACTGACATTTAATAAAAGAAAAACGTAAACTCCCCCTATATGACAGATAAATAAATACCATTAGGTAACCTTGTCTGGCGGCTGGGCCAGCTGTCATAATACATCAACTCCCCCTTTACTTTTGGCAAGATTGAAAATGGTTTTAGGCTTAAAGTTTTTATCTTATAAAATGTCACAGACTAGAGTTAGCAGAATATAAATTGCATTGCTGGAATCCTTGCAAGACAGAGAATAATTTGAATATAGACATCATATATTTTGCACAAGAGAAAAAATAAATAAACTCACATTTGGGGGCTATTTAGGGGATTTTCAGGAGTGTTTCTGACTTTAAACGGTTTTGGCTTTATGTGAGATCCCAAGAACATAACCCCACGTAAGTTGTGAGTCTACTGTAAATAAATTTATCTCTATATATTGGAAAATTTCTATAATTTTGGTAGTAGTGATAAATTTGAAATGTTTTCTGACCAATTTTCCTCGCGAAATAAAAAAATTATAGCTATGCAGTATATAGGAAAATGACGATAATTTTGGTAACCGCGATATAAAAAACTCGTTATATAAAGTCGCTATATATCCCGACCCTACTGTACTAGCAGAGTTATGATCACATATTTCCCTTTCAGGTGGTGTTGTTGACAATGCAATGGCAGAGTTAATACATGATGGCAAGGTAGAGATTGGCACAAAACTTGTTATCCATGGAGCAGAACTGAGTGGACCATTAATGGCCTGCCATCCTTTACAGGTGAGAATCATCTGCTTGAATAAATATTTGAGTTGGAATAAGTGTGAGTGTCTCATACCTCAGTCAGTAGCACCAGTAACCTCACTTGCCACCAGTACAATTTTCAAACAACAGCACCCTTGATGTGAAACTCTTTCCAGAGGTCCTTAACACCATGTTTATCCTCCCCATGAATTATGTAAAACTGTTTTTAGTTATGATCCCTTGAGTTGGTAACCACACCTTATCCACTGGCTGGAGCGAGGTACAGTACTCAAGACTTAAGTATGCCCATGTGGCCTCAACAGTCCTGTGGAAACTCAACTCTAGGGATATAACCCTGGATGTGCTGATGAATTCTGTTACCTGGGTGACATGATCACTGCTGAAGCCAGCTGGATGAAGTTTAGGGAACTGCTGCCATTATTTACAGCAAGAGGACCTTCCCTCCTCATGAAAGGAAAGATGTATGCAGCTGGTATGAGAAGTGTCATGTTGTATGACAGTGAAACATGAGCAGTTAAAGATGGTGTCATACACAGACTGGAGTGAAGTGTCTGTGTAATGTGATACTGAAAGATATGAAACCTTGTTCAAAGCTAAGAGGGCAGCTGGGTATTGCCATTGTTGGCAAAGTTGTGTGTAGAGGTAGACTGAGATGATTCAAGCTTGTGGAGAGAATGTAGGTCAAGAAGTGCATACACTATATCTAAATGTGATGTGGAGAAAAGTCAGGGGGTAGGCCAAGAGAAACATGAGGAGAGGTTGGAGGAAATGACATCAGAGATAAGGACCTGACAAAAGAAGCTGTGGAGATGATGCAGCTTAAAGAGTTGCCATCGGGTAATTATTGCAGCTTGGAAAATGGTTATAAACCATTGATGATGAATTTATCCAAAATGACTGTTGAGGACACACATAAGTCAAGAGTTCATTAGCAAAGTAATGAAAATACTCTGATCTGATTGCTGTCATTCATACAACTTAGTACAAACTGGGGGTTGCCTCACACACTGAGATAGTGTGTGTAGTTTACCTGGACAACATATTATATACTTTACAAGGTTGGATGTACTGTAAGTCTGACCAGGCTACAAGAAGATAACAAAACTCATGTAGCCAAATTTTATTCCTAAATGCTGTACAGTTTACTATCCAGAATCATACCTGATATCTTTTTCCCTCAGGCTGTACAAAGTTCTTCTAAAATAACAGACTTGAGTTTTCTCATTAACTGGGATGTTTGCTAAACTGCTGTGAGTGTTTTAAGTTGGTCCCACACCCAGTGTACTGTGGTGTCTCATTTTGAGCGGGAATATCATACTGGTACACATCCGCACAAGCGATGCCATTTAACATATGTTAAAATTGCTATATTGTACTGTACTCGCCAGCCCTTTACTCTAGAATGACTTTGGGTAACCAGCTTAAGGGGAGCGTCAGGCTGAAGCATGAAATTCGTTTAGAATTGATCAATCAATATCAGTTTCCTGTCAGCAATTATGGACACCAGATATATTGTTGGTATACCTCTGAATCAGTTCTCCCTAGTCCCTGATACCAAATTTTTCTCTTATATTATTATCAATTTTCAAAATCCTATTTCTCCATAACCTGCTAGATGATGTTGAAATTCATGTGAACTATAGGTAATTTACTCCTCTTGAATGTGATTTATAAATATTTCTGAATATTGCTTTTGTTTTGAGTGCATGAATTTTTTCCTAACTTACCATATTTTCCTCCAAATATTTATATAGATAACTCAGCAAATAATGAAAGCCAGATATAAAGAAGATCTATATGTTCAGCCATGCACAATATGTTATTCTACTACAGTAATATCTCTGTTAGCCGGAATCCTTCAAACCCGGAACACTCCAGTGGCCAGAATTTAAATTTGCTCGGAAGATCATTCCCCAAGCGGGAATTTTCAAAAAATTTATGGCTTCAGGAACAAATTTTCCAAGGTTGAAGATCGAGAGAATTTTCTGAAAATATCTTAAATAAAGATGAGAGTTAAAGTATTTTTGGGGGGACCTGACCTGACTCAATATCAGGTGGAGGTAGTGTGAGGTATTAGTGGTCTCATATTACTGACCTTCTGATGGAATGTCAGGTCACCCTTTCTTGGGTGGGGGCTTAGTGGGTCTCATGACCTGAAGGTGTTTTGAATAAACACAAAACCTAAAGTATTTTTAGGGAGATTGTGATAAGTATAAGTATAAATGAACAAAGTTGTGTCCCTTCAACATTACATTACATAACATTTTAAAATATGGAGTGAGAAAGCAGAAAGGTGTGAGTGATTAGAGAGGTAGGGTTGAGAGGAGTGTAACAAGCACCAGTGTTGCCAAGCGACAAGCTCCTCAACAGCTGATCTTTTAATTCACCTCCATGCAGTCACTGGATGTTTGTTGTCTTAATTCCCATGTGTGTGTGTGTGTGTTTTTTTTTTTTTTTGCCAAGCACATTGTAGGATTTGAAGAAGGTGATGAAGAGTTTGTTCAGGAGTCAGGTGGTGAGGTGACATGCTAAGACACTTACACAACACTACTAAACCATTTTCTTATCACATTTTACATTATAATTTCTATTTTAAAATTAATTGATACATGATAGCTCGACAGGGCTACATTTGCACTTAGACAACTGATCAGTGAATAAACCAGGGCCTATGGAGACACATTATACATTAGTGATGTCACGAAGCTTTGAAACTGCAACAATGTAAATTATCACAACCTGTACTCAAATGTACTAAGTGAATTACTAAAATTATTATGTATGGTGCAAAATAAGGGATGTTTATACTCAAATTAATCGCTATCTTACAATAATTCCAGCAATGCAAATTATATTCTCGTAAGTCAAGTCTGTGACATTGTATAAGCGTTAATCTCTCCTCCTTTTGCTGTGGGGGGTAAAAGTGACCGCGCCACCCCCCTCCACCAAAGGGTCCCCTCACTGTTTGTCTAAAATACGGACTCATTCATGATATTATAATGTTTGTTTTTCATTAATTAGTACGGATACATTACTGTAATACTCTGTGCTTGTTAGTACATGTACCCTTCATATGCAGTAGAACGTCGATTTAAAGCAATTCAATTTAAGATTATTGATTTAAAGCAACACCCACAATTAAGGACAATGTTTTAATTTAAAGCGAATCTTTCCTATTTTGCGCGAGTCAATCTGGTGCATCATATTTTAAAATTCACACCTAATGTTTCTCTGGACATGCTACACTGTGCTAAGGGCAAAGCTGTACTGTACATGTACTCAAAATAATGGACTAAATGATTACTAAAATATTTGTCTTGTGCAAACTATAGCATGTTTATGTTCAAATTAATCAATATCTTATAAGAATTTCAGCAATGTAAATTATATTCTCCCCGGTCACTTTTGTGACATTTTATAAACAAAAAACAAAAATTCAAGCTAAAGGACATAAATAAACAAATAAATACTTCACTAGACCTTCGGCCCCAACTGTCAAACGTGTTACTGTCACCCCCCCCCCACCCTCTTCCCAGCCAGGGTTGGGTGGTTATAAACTTAAAGCTTTTATCTTATATAATATCACAGTCTAAAGTTAGGAGAATATATTTTGCATTGCTAGAATCCTTGGAAGGCAGCGAATAATTTGAATATAAACGGCATATATTTTGCACAAGAGATAAAGATTTTAGCCCTTTGTAATAAAATTAATTAGAACATTTCAGTTCAGTGACATGTTTTAAGAGAAAAACTTAGTCACTCTTAAGGACAGATCAATAAATAAGCACTAGACCTTGACATCAACTGTCAAACATATCACCTCACCCCCCCCCCCCTTCTTCCCATCAGCTGATCGCTAGTAAACAGACCATTTCAACAATTTTAGCTGTGTTGATTTATCAATGTTTGTTTTAACATAATACAGTGAACCCTCACTTTACGCGGTCAATTGAACCCACGGAGGCCCGCGTAAAGCGAGAAACGCGTAAAGTGAACAACATAACATATGGGATTAAATGAAATAGAGACCGGGCTGACCCCCAAACTCCACTTTTTCCGACACAATACCTATGTTCTAGTAAAAATAACATCTTAATTTTATGATGGTACATGCACTGATGTCTCTTAAGAGAAATAGAAATACAGTCGCCAAGTTAATGTCCATTCAAATAATGAACCTTCCCTCCACTCTTCTCACCTCCTAGCTCTTCCCTCTCTGAGAAATGTTTGGGGAAAAACCACTGAATTTTAGGTACGAAGGTATTACTCACTTCTTGGTTTTTCATAGCGCGTTTTACCGTATACGCGGTGCCTCGCCAGAGCTGAACTTTCACTTAACGCGGGTTTTTTCCAGTATACGCCAGTATACGCGGTGAGTGTCCGGCTCGAGAGCTATTTTTAGATTCGCCCCACCCCCCCACCCGCCACCCTGCCTGACTGCCTGTTTTAGCTCATAAAATTCATACAAATTACCCAGCCAGAATATAATTTACATTGCTGGAATTCTTACAATTTGATGATCATTTTGAATATAAACATCATAGATTTTGCATTAGACATACAAATTTTAGATATAAAGTTTATTCTGAGTAAATATGTTATCTTTTGTGCAAAATATATGACATTTGTATTCAAAATATTCCTGGGCTTACAAGGAATCCAGCAATGTCAATTATATTATCCTAACTTTAGTTTGAGGTATTATTTAATACAAAAAAGGTAAATATTCTGGTTTTCCCACACATCTCCTTGGGACGGTTGGTGGGGGGTGGGGGGGAGGGAGGGACCGACCGACCATCTGTTACCCTCTGAAGAATATTTTTTTTTTTTTATAAACTGAAGATATTTGTTTAGCTCATAAAATTCATACAAATTACCCGGCCAGAATATAATTTACATTGCTGGAATTCTTACAATTTGATGATCATTTTGAATATATACATCATAGATTTTGCATTAGACATACAAATTTTAGATCTAATGTTTACTCTGATTAAATATGTTATCTTTTGTGCAAAATATATGACATTTATATTCAAAATATTCCTGGTCTTACAAGGAATCCAGCAATGTCAATTATATTATCCTAACTTTGGTCTGAGGTATTATTTATTACTAAAGAGTAAGTATTCTGGTTTCCCCACATCTGGTGAGGCAATTGGTAAGAGTGCTGGGGGGAGGGAGGACAGGCCAGAGCCATCTATTCCTGATGAAAGAATATTTTTTTTTTATTAACTGAAGATATTTGTTTTAGCTCATAAAATTCATACAAATTACCCGGCCAGAATATAATTTACATTGCTGTAATTCTTACAATTTGGTGATCATTTTGAATATAAACATCATAGATTTTGCATTAGACATACAAATTTTAGATGTAAAGTTTATTCTGAGTAAATATGTTATCTTTGTGCAAAATATATGACATTTATATTCAAAATATTCCTGGTCTTACAAGGAATCCAGCAATGTCAATTATATTATCCTAATTTTAGTTTGAGGAATTATTTATTACTAAACCTGGTTTTCCCCCCAAAATTTCTCAGAGGGAAGAGCCAGCAGTGTACTGTGAGAAGAGGGGGAGGGAGTCGAGTCCATTATTTGAATGGACATTAACTTGGCGACTGTATTTCTCTATTTCTCTTAAGTATTAATTGTGTGCATGTACCATCATAAAATTAAGATGTTATTTTTACTAGAACATAGGTATTGTGTGGGAAAAAGTGGAGTTTGGGGATGGGCCAGTTTCTATTGGAATTAATCCCATATGTTCTGTTGTTCAGTTAACATGATTTCACTTAACCACAGGACCTCTGGAGTTCTATTGACGCGTTAAATGAAATACAATAATAACTCTTCTCAGACTAAAGTTAGGAGATTATAATTTGCATTGCTGGAATCCTTGTAAGACAGCCAATAATTTGAATACAAACGTCATGTATTTTGCGCAAGAGATAAAAATTATTGTACATTAGTGTACAGTACTGTAGTACATTTTATAAAAAAGTTTTTCAATTGTATTTTTGGGTAGATTTACATAGATTTCTTAGTGCAAAGCTGAAGTGCACATGTACTAATTTGATTACGGTACTAAAATTGTTTTGTCTAGTGCAAATTATAGCATGTTTATATTCAAATTAATCAGTATGTTACAAGAATCCCAGCTATGTTAATTATATTCACCCAGGTCATTTCACTGGCTTTTTATAAGAGAGAAGCTTAGTCACCTAAGAACTGATAAATATACACGCGTTAGACCTGGGCCTGTGCCAACTGTCAAACGTACTACCTCCCCTCCCCCCACGCCCCCTCGCTCGCTCCCACCCTCTCTCTCCCTCATCTGCTTGGCGTTGCTGGAATCCTTGTAAAACAGTGAATAATTTTAATATAAACGTCATGTATTTTGCACAAGAGATAAAAATTAATCACCTGTATCACATTACAGTAGTGATTTAAGAGTAAAAGTGTATATGTAATTATATAGTATTCCACATACAAGTTAGTATAAATATAAAGTTTGTGATGATCGGACAATGTCCATTTCGGTTAACGTCACGTTTCCAAGAACGTATCTAGGACGTTAACCGGCACATGACTGTATATATATATATATATATATATATATATATATATATATATATATATATATATATATATATATACAGTTGTACCCCACTTAACGCGGTCAATAGAACCCAGAGGGTCCCGCGTTAAGTGAAATCCGCGTTAAGTGAAATCCGCGTAAAGTGAACAACAGAACATATGGGATTAATTCCAATAGAAACCGGCCCGACCCCCAAACTCCACTTTTTGAAGGCACATACCTATGTTGTAGTAAAAATAACATCTTAATTTTATGATGGTACATGCACACAATTAATACTTAAGAGAAATAGAAAAATACAGTCGCCAAGTTAATGTCCATTCAAATAATGGACTCAACTCCCTTCCCCTCTCACACTACACAGCCGGCTAACAGATGGTCGGTCGGTCCCTCCCTCCCCCCCCCCACCCCCCACCAACCGTCCCAAGGAGATGTGTGGGATAACCTCAAACTAAAGTTAGGAAAATATAATTGACATTGCTGGATTCCTTGTAAGACCAGGAATATTTTGAATATAAATGTCATATATTTTGGACAAAAGATAACATAGTTACCTAGAGAAAATTTTTTATCTAAAAATTGTAAGTTTAAAGCAAAATATATGATGTTTATATTCAAAATGATCACCAAATTATAAGAATTCCAGCAATGTAAATTATATTCTGACCAGGTAATTTGTATGAATTTTATGAGCTAAAACAAATATCTTCAGTTAATAAAAAAAAAAATAATCTTCACAACACTATCTGTCAATCAAAGTACCCCACCTTGCCTCCCCCCCACCCCCCACCAATCCTCCCTTCCAGGGTTTTTAACATTTAGTATTAAATAATACCTCAGATTAAAGTTAGGATAATATAATTGACATTGCTGGATTCCTTGTAAGACCAGGAATATTTTGAATATAAATGTCATATATTTTGCACAAAAGATACCATAGTTACCTAGAGAAAATTTTTTATCTAAAAATTGTAAGTTTAAAGCAAAATATATGATGTTTATATTCAAAATGATCACCAAATTATAAGAATTCCAGCAATGTAAATTATATTCTGACCGGGTAATTTGTATGAATTTTATGAGCTAAGACAAATATCTTCAGTTAATAAAAAAAAATAATAATTCTTCACACGGTAACAGATGGTCGGTTGGTCCCTCCCTCCCCCCCACCCCCCACCAACCGTCCCAAGGAGATGTGTGGGATAACCACTAAATTTTAATAAATAATACCTCAAACTAAAGTTAGGATAATATAATTGACATTGCTGGATTCCTTGTAAGACCAGGAATATTTTGAATATAAATGTCATATATTTTGGACAAAGGATACCATAGTTACCTAGAGAAAAATTTTTATCTAAAAATTGTAAGTTTAAAGCAAAATATATGATGTTTATATTCAAAATGATCACCAAATTATAAGAATTCCAGCAATGTAAATTATATTCTGGCCTGGTAATTTGTATGAATTTTATGAGCTAAGACAGGCAGTCAGGCAGGGTGGCGGGTGGGGCAAATCTAAAAATAGCGTCTCGGACACTCACCGCGTATATGTGGAAAAAACCCGCGTTAAGTGAAAGTTCAGCTTTGGCAAGGCACCGCGTATATGCGAAAACGCGTTAAGTGAAAGCGCGTTAAGCGGGGTAAAACTGTGTGTATATATATATATATATATATATATATATATATATATATATATATATATATATATATATATATATATATATATATATATATATATATATATATATATATATATATATATATATATATATTGTGCAAAATACATGACGTTTATATTATAATTATTCACTGTTTTACAAGGATTCCAGCAGCGCCAAGCAGATGGGGGAGAGAGAGGGTGGGAGCAAGCGAGGGGGCGTGGGGGGAGGTGAGGTACAGTAGTACGTTTGACAGTTGGCACAGTCCCAGGTCTAACGCGTGTATATTTATCAGTTCTTAGGTGACTAAGCTTCTCTTTTATAAAAACCCAGTGAAATTACCTGGGTGAATATAATTAACATAGCTGGGATTCTTGTAACATACTGATTAATTTGAATATAAACATGCTATAATTTGCACTCGACAAAACAATTTTAGTACCGTAATCAAATTAGTACATGTGCCCTCCAGCTTTGCACTAACATCGTTTATTTCTATTACGTTTCTTTTAGTATGGTGTGTGCATGTAAATGGATGAAAATAAATGAAGAAATCTATGTAAATCTACCCAAAAATACAGTTGAAAAACTTTTTCATAAAATGTACTACAGTACTGTACGCAAATGTACAACAATTTTTCTCTCTTGATCAAAATATATGACGTTTATATTCAAATTATTGGCTGTCTTGCAAGGATTCCAGCAATGCAAATTATAATCTCCTAACTTTAGTCTGAGATATTATATAAGATAAAAACTGTAAGCCTAAATAACCATCTAACCTAACCTTTATATGTTGGAGAAATGAATATGAAAAGTTTGTTGTCTCTGCAAATGTATTTCTTAAAGAAAAAGATACTGAAATTTTTCTAGAGAACTTAATTGTTTGTCATGTGCATTGCAGCTTTCTTAGGTTAGGAAGGGTAACGTTAGGTTATGTTAGATAAGGTAAGGTAAGATTAGGTAAGGTAAGATTAGGTAAGGTTAGGTTTTGTTAGGGTAAGATACATCTCACTAATTTTACAGCAAAAAAAAAATCACGACTGAATGTATCTGATAAAAATATGAATGAACATAATTCTTTTTCTAAGAAAAAAAAATGATATACCACGTTTGTCCCCAGGCCTAGAGCAGAAATGTTTGGAGCGATTTTCTCGCCATTTTCTCAGATTTTCTGGTAATTGCTTTATATAATTTATCGTTTTTATACATTTAGTACATGTGCCGTAGACTGAAGTAGGTTATACTGTATCATGTGTCTGAAATGTCTCCGTAGGTGTGAGCGTATTAATGGAGTTAATCTCTACTTAGCAAACTAGTTTACTAAATCGAGCAAAAATTAACGAAAAAATACCTTCCGCTAAATCGAGAGTTCATTATATCAGATTGCGTTAAATTGAGAGTATACTTTTCAGCACTAATGAGCTTCCATTACCTACTAGTCATCGTCTTGAATCTCTTATCTCCTCTGGTTCATCATAATTATCACCATCGTTCTGAGTCATCCTTCTTTAAGGCTTTGTAGAAGAGTTGGCTGCCTTTTCTATAAGGAAGGAGAGCCATGAGGTCCTTCAATTTTTGCACTTAGTCAGAGAATTATTTTTTATTTTTTCTGCTCATTTCTGTATGGATGGTTGATTGTGTGCATGTAATAGAGTAAAATAAAAAATATAAAAAAATACATATTGTACTGTATATCTACCCAAAATTACGAGTTGCATAATAACCATAACATAGGTCACAGCTTGCAGGAAGAAATATGTTTTCCTTTATGTTGTTGTCCTTATGATAATTATTATTAGTAGTATTATTAATAGTACTGTAGTATTATTCTTAGTATTATTTGTTTGTTTTTCACATTTTCTATAAAAGATTGTGTATGTATGTAACAAAGTTTAAAAAAAAATTATGTATGTCTGCCTGTAATTATGAGCTGAAAAATAACCGCTGTGAGTGTTAACTCCAGCTCTTCAGGGTCTCAGGAATGGGACCTCTTTTCTCCGTATAAGTTATTAATATTGATACACGATTTGTCACATTACAATGGCTTTTTGAAGTCCCTAACCTCGTCATATTATTGTCAACACCTGTATCCGAGAACATTCCGGGGATGTGGGATTTATTCTGGATTTGAGAGTCGTCAAGTTACCTGGAAACTCGTCTCCGGAAGAGCCCTTCACCAATTATTCCACCTAACGGGGATATTACTGTATCTTGTTTTCCTGAGGCATTGCATGTTCATCTTATTTAAACTTGAAACAAAACAGGTTTTAAATTCCTGTAACAGTGATGATAGTTGTTTGCAGACAGGAAAGATTTATAAATTTTAAATAAATGATGTGGATGTAGACATTTTTCTTCATTTGTGTGACAACCAGGCACCAGCCACCCTTTGTCTGCGTCTCCATACAAACATGACCCGAAGAGCACGGTGGTGGTCACGCCTTGGTCTCGCCCCTCACAGGGGTCCACTACCCACTCTCATTGGAGCAACACTCGGTAATGGAGGCCTCGTAGGACAGATGACAGCTATGTTGGCCAGGGTTTATCCTCTGGTTTATTTTGAACGCTCAAATGGCAGGGCTGTATTTAGAGGAGAAAAAGCCCACTTGAGAATACTGAAGGAAACTCAACAGAAGAAGGAAGCAGCTGTACATCAGGTAGGTGTTGATACCCTCTCATATTAGTACTGTACTTGTAAACTTAGTAAAACAATCAATTCATTTAAACATATAGATTTAGAAATTGACTGTCATTATTATTCATCTGATGGAGCAATTCTTTCCTCACACTTAATACATCATGACCAGGAACCATAACCATGAGTTACTCGCTCTCTGTGTGGGTCGGGTCTAGATTGTCCCATCATCTTAGAGAAAATGTTACTTCAGGTCATACAAACTTGAGAAAACTAAAATGAGTGATGTACAGTACTGTACTTTGGTTTTGTAATAGTTTTATGATTCAGTGTTGTCAAGCTTTTTTAGCATATCCTAAAAGGTAATTTATATGTTATAGGTGTGGACAAATGCATTTGTCTTTGTTGAGATTTTTTCACAACAAAATGTCATGGTAGAATTAGTTTATGGGAGGAATTTTGTTGGCCTTTATGTTCTATGACTTTGTTGACCAGTTGCAGTTAAAAGATGATTACCCAGTACAGAGCAGTACCTTAGAGCAAAGTTATAATTAGTGTTTTGATTTATCATTTCATCAGTTATCAGCTTACTAGCCATTCAGATTGTTGGTCTGTACATTTGTTACTTTGTTATGAACTTTTTAGTCCAGTGTTAATACAGTTGGAAACCTGTGATGTTTGTTGGGCCACACTGGATAATGCCCTTCCCACATGTGTCTTAGGCCAGAGCTCGAACCCATGATGTAGTAGTGAGAGATACACACATTACCTCTGTACCACCAACACCTCATGAAAAATGGCCTGGATTTGAACTAGATGGTAATGAGTTAGACATTTGGCATATTGATTGGTAAGACCTGTTGGACTTTGTTGTGGCTTGGCTGTGGTATTGGCACTGTTTATTGATACAGGTTGCACTTCTAAAATCTGAATACAGTACTCCCGGATAATTCGCGGATTTTTATTTCACAGTCCTCGGTTATTCACGGATGACACCCTGGATTACCCAAGAATGTCTGAGGGTAATTTTAAAGTTGCTGGAATTTTCACAGCTGGGAGAGAGAGCCATTCGTTCTAGAGACAGTAATTTCCTTTACCTGTATTGTATATACTGTATATGTGTGTGTGTGTGTAGACACACACACACACATATATACAATACAGGTAAAAGAAATAATTGTCCTAAGGGCAAACACATAAAGGGAATACAGTATACATTTCTTTGTACACAAGTACCACTGCCCCCCTCCCCCACCCCAGCACCTGCCAGATGTTAGGTGGTACATAAAATTCAGC
The DNA here is from genome assembly GCF_018991925.1 of Homarus americanus. NCBI lineage: Eukaryota > Metazoa > Arthropoda > Malacostraca > Decapoda > Nephropidae > Homarus > Homarus americanus. The sequence goes on along the minus strand of NW_024753828.1, from coordinate 1,358,201 downwards.
CACTCATTAATTAGAATCGAAAAGTGATGTCACGACAGCCACTCCCCAATTATAGGGACAGTTCACAGTGGGTCTTAGTCAGACTCAGTCACTATGGAGGCAACAATCATCCACAAACTCCTCAACTGAAGGAGCTTGGTAGCTACTTAGCATGCCCACGGGATGGAATGGAGCTAATGAGGTCATTCCCAACATTATGTGACTTATCTCTCAAGCTTAACACCCCACTACCTGCATCTGCTGCTTGTGAGTGTCTGTTTCATCATCCTGGGCTTATTATTAATTGTTTAATTAATTTATTACACCCCAGGGGGACACAAGCCTAGTCACAAGACATGTGGTCTAACACTTATTCATTGGTACTCGTGTCTTGCAGGACATGCTGTGGAGACAATATTGATATGATTTAAGGACAATGGGAGTACTGTTAGCACCCACCAAATGTGGGTAGTGCACAAGAATTAAATCTAAATTATTATGAGTAAGTAGAAGGTGACATACAGGTATAGTGGTTAGTGACTCGTCTTGTGGTAGAAGGTCCCTGACAGTGGGTCAGTCTTGTCAACAGTGTTGAAGGGTGTGAGCATTGGGACAGTTACAGAATTTACAGGAAGAGAAGTGCGGGTCATCCCTGCCTCATACTTGCCAGATAGGTCTGTATCCTAACCTAATGCGAGCAGAGACAACATTATGTCTGCGGACCATAAGTCCACGTCGACGATACTTGTGTCTGGATAAGGAAGAAAGTGATCATAATGTTGGATGGATATATTTTCAGCACGTTCACTATGCCTGTGATAGATTATAGGGAGAAGAGTGGCTGAACCTTTTCTCTCGGTAGGTCACGCTGATGCTGGGCTTATCTTTAGACCGAGAGGTTCCTGATTGGACAGCCATAATTTTGAGTATCAGTTATTGATTGATTTCAATAGAAAGATTTGCAAATAAGCATGCATAATGCTGTGTCTTATTTTTGTCTTTAGTTAACTATTTTTGTATAATTTACTGTGGATTTATTTTAACCCTCTCGCTCATGATGACAGGATGCGCGTCATATTCATGATAAGACCAATTTCACGGTAATGCAAATCAAGTCACCAAAATTTAAAAAATTCGCCAAAAATTAAGTTTCAATAGAATTGTGTCAAATTTCGATGTCATATTAACAAGTAAGATCTATCAAATTAACTAATTGGCAACTCTTCAGGCCTATAGGAAGGGAAGACCAGAACAATAAATGCACAATATAATCTCGGCAGTCAGACCGTGAGTGTGAGCTGTGTCCACTTAAATTTCCATAGCTCCGTGCAGGCTGCCTAAACTCCTGGAATACAGTGCTTACCCTTCTCCCTGAAATAATTTCTTTTTAGTGTTAGAGAAGTGAAGCGATGATTGTGTAATGTAATATTTTTTTTCATATTTACAGAGAAAGTGTTTAGTTTTCAAAAGCCGTTACTGCGTCATTCTATACAACCTCATTATAGTGACAATGTCTCCAAAAAAAAGTCTGAAAGAGGATGATTTTCTAGAATTTGTGTTTAGGGACAGTGAGGGACAAGTAGATAGTGATAAGAAAGAGCCTGATAGTGAAAATGATCGTGATAACTGCAAAGAAAGTCATGAATCTGAGGGAGAAATTGTGTCGGTTGCATACATGTTGTCACGCACCTCGCCACCAGAGACTCCCTCTACCACCACCCCCTGCACCAACAACATACCGCTCTCACTCTTCTTCACCACAAACTTCCACATCCCAAGCATCTCCTTTGTATCTCCTGCATTATGCAAGCCTCATACTACCCACTACCTCCCTTCCTCACCAACCAGGTGGTCTACCACCACCACTCCACCACATGCCTCCCATGGTCACCATGGACCTTCCACCTCCCACACTCCACTTATCAGCTATGCTACATTGGAATTCCTCTCCTTCTCTACTCACACACCCTCTTCCACACTCCCACACTCATCCACACTCCAACACTCTCATTCACATCCACACACTCATTCACATCCACACACTCACTCCACACTCACCTACATTCTCTCACTCTTACATTTTACTTGGGCTTATTCACTCACTTCCTCCCCCAAAGTCCATCTACAAGTTCCAGAAGTCTTCCACCCCGCTGAAGGATGTGAGTACAGAATGATATTTCTTTCTATCGGTTCAGAATTAATTTATTTTATAATAAATTTTCTATTATTTTATATTGCATTTTATTATTAATACAGTATTGTGTTACAGTCAGTCCATAACATACGTGGGTTTAGCATAAGATACATGGATTTGCAAATACGCGGATTGCCCCGCCGGAGGAATATTCTGTACATTGAAGTAATTGAAGTACATTCAAATCGCGCGCCATTCAACCCGCGCGCGGCACCGAACACAGGACACCGCCCGCAACCTCACACACACGCATAGCTCTCCCTCACTCAGTCAGTCTCGCTGTAACCACGCTTGTGTTCACATCAGCATTGTAGTTGCAAAAATATTACATTTCCGTGAATGTATTATATCAAGCACAGTATGAATAGAATATCACTAGTATAACAGTATTTTAACCGAAAACTATTAAAAAAACGAGTAATATATCTTGAACATCGGAAGGTTAGGTAAAGTCTTTTGTTTTCATGTAGTTTATCCTAATTTACATTGAAATACAATACGTTTCAGCAAAACTACTATTTATTTCTGAGAATATGGAAATGTAATATTTTTGCTGAAATGACGTACGTATTACAGTGGAAAGTGACGAAAGCAATGACTTTCGCTTTCTTTCGTTCAAAAGATGTTACCGTAATCGCTTTTCGAATGGTTTTCAGTTAAAAAACTTTTGTATTACAATAATATTCTATCCTAATTCACTTGTGATGCAACAGTTTTTTAACTGAAAATCATTCGAAAAGCGATTACGGTAACATCTTTTGAACGAAAGAAAGCAAGTCATTGTTTTCGTCACGATTTTATCCCACTTTCCACTGGAATACGTACGTCATTTCAGCAAAAATATTACATTTCCGTGAATGCATTATATCAAGCACAGTATGAATAGAATATCATTGTAATATAACAGTATTTTAACCGAAAACTATTATAAAAATGGGTAACATCTCTTGAACATCGGAAGGTTAGGTAAAGTCTTTTGTTTTCGTCATGTATTTTATCCTATTTTACATTGAAATACATAACGTTTCAGCAAAACAACTACAGTGAACCCTCACTTTACGCGGTTAATTCAACCCACGGCGGCCCGAGTAAATTGAGAAACGCGTAAAGTGAACAACATAACATATGGGATTAATTGAAATAGAGACCGGGCCGACCCCCCAAACTCCACTTTTTCAGACACAATACCTACGTTGTAGTAAAAATAACTTCTTAATTTTATGATGGTATGCACACACAATTAATAATTAAGAGAAATATCAATAATATTAGGTTTTTTAACACTTACATTAGTAGAAAAGATGGCTGGGCACACGGGGATGGGGGGTTGGTTCCGAGGCAGAGGGCAGATTATTGGCCCTCACCTGTATCACTTGTATCAGTTGTATCACTATCCACCACAGAGGCTTGCAGGGCCTCTTTGTCAAACCCCTCAAAGTCCATATAAGTCCATATCCTCACTATCATTATCACTATCACTGACTTGGGCAGGCTGTGGTGGGTGGCGGGTGAAGAACTCGGTAATGTTTTGATGACTGGGCGACCTTGTGCGCACCCTGCTCGCGCCGCTCTCCGCGTAAAAGGGTACACACACCGCGGAAAGTGAGCATTCCGGTTTCGGCAGGGTACCGCGTAAACGTGGAAACGCGTAAAGTGGGACCTCGTAAAGCGAGGGTTGACTGTATTTATTTCTGAGCATATATTCATTCAGGCGCAGTTTTGGTAAAATATACATGTGATGTAACATTTTTTTAACTGAAAATGATTCGAAAAACACGTACCCTCTAGCCCTGTTCAAGGAGAAGACTGGGAAGAGCTGTTTGGTGTTGAAGCAATGACAAGGAAAATGATTTTGATGGATTTTAATGAAAATATTCAGAAATATGGTATCGTAGTATTTATTCAAGTGAATTAGGATAGAATATTATTGTAATACAACAGTAGTGACGATGTGGAGGAGGCGGAGGGATAGAGCAGGGAGGAGGTGACTGGCGGGAGCAGGGACGAGTGGAGATGCCAGCCAGTACATTACGGGTGTATCAATTGTTTTTATAGCTATTTTTGCATTTTAATATTAAATACTGTACATTACGTTTTAACAAAACTACCATTTATTTCTGAGAACATGGAAATGTAATATTTTTGCTGAAATGATGTACGTATTACAGTGGAAAGTGGGATAAAATTGTGACGAAAGCAATGACTTTCTCTTTCTTTCGTTCAAAAGATGTTACCGTAATCGCTTTTCGAATGGTTTTCAGTTGTGGGATTATAAGGCTAATGATAGGATAGAATATTATTGTAGTACAGTACGAGAACAACAGTTTTTTAACTGAAAACCATTCGAAAAGCGATTACGGTAAAATCTTTTGAACAACGAAAGAAAGCGAAAGTCATTGTTTTCGTCATGATTTTATCCCACTTTCCACTGTAATATGTACGTCATTCCAGCAAAAATATTACATTTCCATATTTATTTCCGAGAATATATTCATTCAGTCACAGTTAAGGTAAAATATACTTGTGATGTAATATTTTAATGAAAATACGGTATCGTAGTTTTCTTTTGTTTTAAATTTAATTAACAAAGATTGATGTTTCAAATGTAATGAACAAAAATTTATGTACAGTATCTATAAATACACTTTAATAAATGAATACTTTATGTTTTACATTGTCCTGTGCTACCATACCATGGATTTGGCTACTTTGGGCTTGCTATGATGACGCAAGAGACCTGCCCTGGCAACTGTACCGACACTCACAGCTGGTGGTGCGTTGGTGCATCGTTTCCATTGTTTACTGGTAGTTACTGGTAAATATTTTTCAACCTAACGAAACTATTACCCGTTTAGAGGTCAACCCCCAATTTTTTGCCAAATAATTTGGTCTTAAATACTCGAACTACAGACAGGTATATACGGTAAATAAGGACATGGGTGGCCAGGGTTTTTTTAGGGGGGGCAGCAAAAATACGCGGATTTTTAATATCCAAGGGTATCTCTGTTACGTAACCCCCGCGTATGTTAAGGGCCCACTGTACTTTGTTTTACTATAAGACAATCATGCAAAACAGTTCTCAACCCATTCACCTACAGTATATATATGATCTTATGAGTTTATTTTATATTATACTATAATACAGGTTATGTTATTATGGTATATTCATTGTAATTTATGTTAATCTCATATATTATACTATACTGTATACCCGTACCATAAGTCATACGATGTGGTCAAACGCCTGCTCGCGTGTATATAAAAAGAAAAACACAAGACTTGCATAAATTTTATGAGTACCATTCTCTCTGTTATAGTGTTGGCAACAAGATGCAATATAATTTATATTTATAAAAAAAATATTATAAGCACAAAAATAATCAAAACAGATCAATAAAAAAATTGCCATTTGAGAATCAGTTTTTTTGCTATTTTATCAAAAACTATTTGTCATATCAGAAATCTGGTTACTGCATTGGAAAGCTTATAAAATTCCACTTCTAGCAGTACTTAAAAAGTTGACTCAGACTATTTTAAGCGAGGAGGTTGTGAACATATTGGTGTGTATTTTTTTTTCTCATGTTTATTAGAAGTGACGAAAATAGCTATATACAGGGATGCTATTTCTCCATTTTTTTCCACCGTTCTAGGCGACTCACGTGAATCATGTAGATCCATTGAGAAAAATGAGGGGGTGGGGTATGGGGGATATGACCATGACGAGGGAAATGTTTGACAATAAATAACAATAATTGACCCTCTCGGGAGGGTCGATGGGTCTGCCGCGCAAGGACGATCAGCCAGTATACTGAGTATAGTGGCCGCACTAAATGTTTATGCATTACATTATATACAGTGGTCCCTCGGTTAATGAACACAATTCGTTCCAGAGGGTCGTTCGTTAACCGAATCCATTGTTTCAATAGGATATTGGGTAATTAGTTCCAGCTCACCGAAAAGTACATACAAAGTTAAAAAAATAATGCAGTAAAGTACACTTACTTTGAGGTGTATATGTAGAAGGTTCCTGGTTGATGATGATGATGGGAATTAGAAGTGGAGGTCGAGGAGAAGGGAGAAGAGAAGAAAGTGGGGATGGAGGAGAAATCACCTTTCAGGGGACCCATGCTTGATTCAGTAATTTCACCAATAAAATTTTAAGTTCACTAGGTGTAATTCAAGATTATTTTATTTAAATCAACACTGTACTGCGCTATATATTATCAATATGTTAACTAATAATTTCAGAATGACCAATAATTTCAATGAAAAAATGCAAAAATATTAAAGAGCACAACTTTCTTGATATTTACTCCACTGGAAACGAATGTAAACATAGAACAGATTACTGAATTGGCAGACTTGCCCATCAGCAAGTCATTAACCGAATTAAAGATCCTTATGGGAGGTAATTCGTTAACCGAAATTTCGTTAATCGAACCGTTCGTTAACCGAGGGACCACTGTAGTACTCAATTTCTCATTGGCTGAGTATTAATTGATTTGCATTACATTCTTCGATTCCTAAGTATTTCATTAACCAAAGATCAATGATGTCATACAATGCTGCTATTAGAAGCTGTATAATATGCCCCTCCACCCTACACTTGATACACCCTCCCCTACTGCCACTGGCTGGGGAGGGGCTAAGCAGTTTTCAATATAACTAAGTTACTATAGTCATTTTACACTTTCTGATGATCACAATTTATTCTATAACCCAAGCCATATTTCATATTTGTATAAGCAACTCAGTAGGGTGTGTTTGTGTCCCCCAGGAGTTCAGGGCTGCAGGGTATGTGTGTGTGTCCCCCAGGAGGTCAGGGCTGTAGGGTATGTGTGTGTATCCCCCAGGATGCCAGGGCTGTAGGTTATGTGTGTGTGTCCCCCAGGAGGTCAGTGCTGTTGGGTGTGTGTGTGGAGGTCAGTGCTGTTGGGTGTGTGTGTGTATGTGTCCCCCAGGAGGTCAGGGCTGTAGGGTATGTGTGTGTGTGTGTGTGTGTGTGTCCCTCAGGAGATCAGTGCTGGTGGTGTGTGTGTGTTTGTGTGTGTGTGTGTGTGTCCCCAGGAGGTCAGGGCTGTAGTGTATGTGTGTGTATGTGTGTCCCCAGAGATCAGTGCTGTAGGGTGTGTGTGTGTGTGTGTGTGTGTGTGTGTGTGTGTGTGTGTGTGTGTGTGTGTGTGTGTGTCCCCCAGGAGGTGGGCTGTAGGTGTGTGTGTGTGTCCCAGGAGGTCAGTGCTGTAAGGCATGTGTGTGTGTCCCCAGGAGGTCAGTGCTGTAGGGCATGTGTGTGTGTCCCCAGGAGGTCAGGGCTGTAGGGTGTGTGTGTGTTCCCCAGGAGGTCAGGGCTGCTAGGGTATGTGTGTGTGTCCCCAGGAAATCAGGGCTGCAATGTGGTGTGTGTGTGTGTGTGTGTCCTAGTAGGTAAGGGCTGTGGGTATGTGTGTGTGTCCCCAGGAGGTCAGGGCTATAGGGTATGTGTGTGTTTGTGTGTCCCCAGGAGGTCAGTGCTGTAGGGTATGTGTGTGTGTCCCCAGGAAGTCAGGGCTGCAATGTATGTGTGTGTGTGTGTGTCTCCCAGGAGGTCAGGGCTGTAGGGTATGTTGTGTGTCCTCCAGGAAGTCAGGGCTGTAGGGTATGTGTGCATGTGTGTGTACCAGGAAGTCAGGGCTGTAGGGTGGTGTGTGTGTGTCCTCAGGAGGTCAGGGCTGTAGGGTATGTGTGTGTGTGTGTGTGTGTGTGTGTGTGTCCCAGGAACTCAGGGCTGTAGGGTATGTGTGTGTGTGTGTCCCAGGAGGTCAGGACTGTAGGGTATGTGTGTGTGTGTCCCAGGAACTCAGGGCTGTAGGGTATGTGTGTGTGTGTCCCAGGAAGTCAGGGCTGTAGGGTATGTGTGTGTGTGACCCCCAGGAGGTCAGGACTGTAGGGTATGTTTGTGTGTGTCCTCCAGGAGGTCAGGACTGTAGGGTTTGTATGTGTGTCCCCCAGGAGGTCAGGACTGTAGAGTATGTGCATGCGTCCCCCAGGAGGTCAGGACTGTAATAATAATAATAAACGGTTTATTAATAGTTGCAGCTGGTGGCTGAAAATATGCAGACTTACATTTGATTTAGACATAATGATATAATATGCATTGAATACATTTACACGGCTGTACAGTACATAAATCAGGAGTTGTTTATTATTTTAACAATAGATGGGATGGTGCTGTTCTTATATCTATCGGTGCGGGCTCTTATGGGCTGAATTTTGTTGTAGTGGCGGACTGAGCGAGTTGGGTGGGGGACTGCAGGTGGCAATGACGAGGGTGGAGCAGTAGTCCACTGCCAAACCTTTCCAGTGCTTGGTGGTGGAGGTCACTGAGGGATGGCATTTCCAGGGTGGAGAGAGCGTTGGTGTAGCCGGAGTATTCTGCGCCGAGCATGATTCTGCAGGCCCTTTTCTGTACCTTCTCTAGCTGATGTTGTTGGGTGGAGTTGAGAGAAGACGACCAGGCTGGTGACGCCTACGCTGGTTTGATGAGAATAAAGGCGTTGTAGATGGTCCTCAGCTCTGGCGTGGGTGTCTCAAGTGACCAGGGCCGGATTCAGGAGTGGGTAGCTGCCCAGGGGCCTCCACATATTACAATATTTTATTTATTTTTTATTCATTTGGATTATTTTTATTTTCATTCTTTAAAATTCATGTTTATCTATTCCATCACGTAAAACTATATTCAGCAAGAAGCGTGATAGAAATTAGTCTAGCTACTCCTTGAAATTCATGAATAATGCAAAGAATCATCCCTCTGTAACAACTAATAATATATTCTTTTCTGTGAAGTCTCTTGAATTTTTTTGACATGTGCGGTAGTAGCTATATCAGGGCTGGTCGACTTGAAACCACATGAATGACTCCAGTCATGTCTCACTTTTGTGTGTGGGTGTGTGTTGGGAATTTGAACACTATCAATAAATATACAGTTAATTAAAAATTTCTCAATGTTCTAATTTCTTCAATATAACTGCATATGGCTTCAAAATTCTCCAAAGAAGTGTTCAAATTTCAAAATTTTCCCGGGGGGCTTACAGCGCCACCCCACCCTCTTGGGTAGTTATAATGAGGGGGGCCTCCACAAAGAGGCTGCCCATGGGCCTCCACAGGTTTAAATCCGGCACTGTAAGTGACCTAATTCGTCGTAGCATGTAGAGACGGTACGAGGCTGCCTTGACTATGTTATTTACATGGGCCTTCCAGTCAGGAGTATGGCAGACTGTAGGGTATGTGTGTGTGTACCCCAGGAGGTCAGGACTGTAGGGTATGTGTGTGTGTGTGTCCCAGCAAGTCAGGAGTGTAGGGTATGTGTGTGTGTCCCCCAGGAGGTCAGGGCTGTAGGGTATGTGTGTGTGTGTGTCCCCCAGGAGGTCAGGAGTGTAGGGGTGTGTGTGTGTCCCCATGAGGTCAGGACTGCAGGATATGTGTGTGTGTCCCCAGGAGGTCAGGACTGTAGGGTATGTGTGTGTGTCCCCAGGAAGGTCAGGGCTTTAGGGAATGTTTGTGTCCCCAGGGAGGTCAGGGCTGTAGGGCATGTTTCTGTCCCCAGGGAGGTCAGGACTGTAGGGCATGTTTGTGTCCCCAGGGAGGTCAGGACTGTAGGGCATGTTTGTGTCCCCAGGGAGGTCAGGGCTGTAGGGCATGTTTGTGTCCCCAGGGAGGTCAGGACTGTCGGGCATGTTTGTGTCCCCAGGGAGGTCAGGACTGTAGGGCATGTTTGTGTGTGTGTGTGTGTGTGTCCGGGAGGTCAGGACTGTAGGGTATGTGTGTGTGTGTGTGTGTGTGTGTCCCAGGAGGTCAGGGCTGTAGGGTATGTGTGTGTGTTTCAGGAGGTCAGTGCTGTAGGGTATGTGTGTGTGTGTGTGTGTGTGTCTCAGGTCAAGGCTGGGGTATGTGTGTGTGTGTGTGTCTCAGGAGGTCAGGACTGTAGGTTGTGTGTGTGTGTGTGTGTGTGTGTGTGTGTGTGTGTGTGTGTGTGTGTGTGTGTGTCCCAGGAGGTCAGGGCTGTGGGTATGTGTGTGTGTGTGTGTCTCAGGAGGTCAGAGCTGCTGGGTAGATGTGTGTGTGTGTGTGTCTCAGGAGGTCAGGGCTGGGGTATGTGTGTGTGTGCCCCAGGAGGTCCGGCTATAGGGTGTGTGTGTCCCAGGAGGTCAGGGCTGTAGGTTATGTGTGTGTGTGTGTGTCCCAGGAGGTCAGAGATGTAGGGATGGTGTGTGTGTGTGTGTCCCCAGGAGGTCAGGTTGTAGGTTATGTGTGTATCCCCAGGAGGTCAGGGCTGTAGGGTATGTGTGTGTGTGTGTGTCCCAGGAGGTCAGGGCTGTCGGTGTGTGTGTGTCCCCCAGGAGGTCAGGGCTGTAGGGGTATGTGTGTGTGTGTGTCCCAGGAGGGCTATCAGGTATGTGTGTGTGTGTCCCCTGGAGGTCAGAGTTGTAGGGTTTGTGTGTGTGTGTGTGTGTGTCTCTCAGGAGGTCAGTGCTGCGGGGTATGTGTGTGTGTCCCCAGGAGGTCAGGACTGGGCTGTGTGTGTGTGTGTGTCCCAGGAGGTCAGGGCTGTGGGTATGTGTGTGTGTCCCAGGAGGTCAGGGCTGTAGGGTATGTGTGTGTCCCCAGGAGGTCAGGGTTGTAGGGGTGTGTGTGTGTGTGTGTGTGTGTGTCCCAGGAGGTCAGGGCTGTAGGGTATGTGTGTGTCCCCAGGAGGTCGAGTTGTGGGGTATGTGTGTGTGTGTCCCAGGAGGGCTGTAGGGTTTGTGTGTGTCCCAGGAGGTCAGTGCTGTAGGGGTATGTGTGTGTGTCCCCCAGGAGGTCAGGGTTGTAGGTTATGTATGTGTGTCCCCAGGAGGTCAGGGCTGTCGGGTATGTGTGTGTGTCCCCAGGAGGTCAGGGTTGTAGGGCATGTGTGTGTGTGTGTGTGTGTGTGTGTGTGTGTGTGTGTGTTTGTCAGGAGTCAGGGCTGTAGGGTATGTGTGTGTGTGTGTCCCAGGAGGTCAGGGCTGTAGGGTATGTGTGTGTGTGTCCCCAGGAGGTCAGGACTGTTGGGGTGTGTGTGTGTGTCCCAGGAGGTCAGGGCTGTAGGGTATGTGTGTGTGTCCCAGGAGGTCAGTGCTGTAGGGTATGTGTGTGTGTGTGTGTCTCAGGAGGTCAGTGCTGTAGTGCGGTGTGTGTGTGTGTGTGTGTGTGTGTGTGTGTGTGTGCGTTCCAAAGGAGGTCAGGGCTGTAGTTTATGTGTGTGTGTTCCCACAGGAGGTCAGGGCTGTAGGGCATGTGTGTATGTCCCCCAGGGGGTCAGGGCTGTAGGGCATGTGTGTGTTCCCGAAGGAGGTCATGGCTGTAGGGCATGTGTGTGTGTATCCCCCAGGAGGTCAGGGCTCTAGGTCATTTTTGTGTCCCCCAGAGTCAGGGCTCCTAGGGCATGTGTGTGTTCCCCAGGGGTCAGGGCTGTAGGGCATGTTTGTGTCCCCCAGGGGTCAGGGCTGTAGGTCAGGGATGTGGGCATGCATGTGTCCCACAGGGGTCAGGGCTGTAGGGCATGTGTTTGTGTCCCCCAGGAGGTCAGGGCTGTAGGTCATATGTGTGTCCCAGGAGGTCAGGGCTGTAGGGCATGTGTGTGTTCCCCCCAGGAGGTCAGGGCTGTAGGGCATGTGTGTGTCCCCCAGGAGGTCAGGGCTGTAGGGTATGTATGTGTCCCCCACAGGAGGTCAGGGCTGTAGGGCATGTGTGTGTGTCCCCCAGGAGGTCAGGGCTGTAGGGCATGGTGTCCCCAGGGCAGGGCTGTAGGGCATGTGTGTGTTTCAGGGCTGTAGGGCATGTGTGTGTGTGGAGGTCAGGGCTGTAGGGCATGTGTGTGTGTGTGTGTGTGTGTGTGTGTATTCCAAGAGAGGTCACGGCTGTAGGGCATGTGTGTGTATCCCCCAGGAGGTCAGGGCTGTAGGGAATGTGTGTGTTCCCACAGGAGGTCAGGGCTGTAGGTCATGTGTGTGTGTGTCTCCCAGGAGGTCAGGGCTGTAGGGCATGTGTGTGTCCCGCAGGAGAGGGACCCTATGATGTGTAGGAACATAAAACTCTCCAGCAGTAGGTATAGAAGCATATTAAAGCAGAAGAGGTTACAGCAGGAAGAAAGTAAGATTTTTTTTTTTAAGAAACAGTTCGATTCAAAGAAAACAGAGTGTGAGAACATGGCTCAAAAGTCAAGGCAAAGCAGAGAGGCCTTCCAGCAACAAAAACAAGCGTTTACTCTCCCTTAAAAAAGTAGCTGATGCAATTAAAACTAAGAATAAAACAAAACCAAATGAGTGAATATTACATGGGGAAGAAAACTAAATATTTAGTTTTTTTTATATACCATGGAACATGCTTATTTTTCTTATTTTAGCTCCACATATGCTATTGAAACTCCAATTGCTAGTGCATTAAAGATAAATCCCTTTGGTAAGTATTAAATTTTGAATTTTAACACAATACAGTGCAAAAAAGCTTACCCTTTAGTTTATCTTCTCTCAATAATGGTGCACAATTAAAAATGTTAAACAAATTCAAGTTTAGTAACTAAAATTTGTAAAGGAATTATTAAAACTATATACATAAAAAAACATTGTTGCACAAAACCTACATGCTTGATTTTGGGTACTGTGTATTTTAACTATTAGGCTCTTACGAAATAAGTAACAATGTGAGAAGAAT
>NW_024753828.1:1287619-1345218 GCF_018991925.1 Homarus americanus | reverse complement strand
TTTCGAAGACACGGGTACAGAGTTCGCCAAAGGCTTGAGATGCACATCTGATCTAATGTTGAATTCCCTTCATCAATGTCTATGGTGGTAGACAGTGTGGAAGCCAAGATACCAAAAGTGGGCAATACAGAGTGAGGTGGTAGTACTGTTAAGCTGGATGGATGGTGAGTGTGTGTTCAACCAGGGTAGGTTGAAAGAGGTACCTGAGTTTTACGTGTATTCACCCTGCTGCCGAAGTGTGCAAGGGCTGCTTTTGGTGTAGGTAGCCCAGATTATGTAGGTTGTGTTTCAATGCAATGTGTGGTGAGGCTGGCCTGCATACTGAAAGCTAGTGATGAAGGAAGCAGATGTATTTTGCTCTTGTTAGAGTCGTTTATGTTGAAAAAGGCACTCTTCATTCTATACTGGATGTTCTCTGCTGGGGCCTGGACATTGGCACAAGTAAAGATGGTAAAACAAAAAGGTAGAGCAGCAGTACATACCTTATGCAGCCCCTTGTTTGATGGGAAAGAACTCAGACTGGATGCTATTATGCGCACACTGCCGCTCATGCCAACGCGAGCGCCGTTTCACAACAGCGGCGAATTTGTGGGCAGCCAAAAACAGCGAGGGACCGCCAGGAGGGCTTCCTTGCCGACCCAGAGGCCTTTGTTAGCCGACAGTCATACAGGTCAATACTGTTTTCGCGTTTTTGGCGCGGTGGCGGGCAGCAAAGACTGCGGGTTAGTGGGGAAAGCACGGATGGCTCAAAGCTGCCATCAAGAGCCTTTCAGGAGTAAAGCCTTCGCCTCAGTAAGTTTGTTTAGAGTACTTCAGGCGATAATTTGCTACGGACAGCAGCAAGATCTAATGCAGAAGGTTACAGTCAACGGTTTCTTGTTTTATAAATATTGAAACTGACGCTTTTTAGAGTTGGGAGATTTTCTACATATATTTCAAGGAGAGAGTGGAGACGTGCTGGTAAGCAGAGGTCTTCCAGAGTACACCCCGCCGGGGATTCCATCAGGCCCCGGAGGTTTGGGTATTTTCATGTATGATGACAGCAGCTACCTCATCCAGGATGGGAGGATAGCTGAGGTGGGTCAGCTCTGGATGCTGAAGGACCTGTTTGGTAGTCAGACATCCATTGGTAAGCTGCTGAGCAATAATGGTACTGTTTTCCAGTGCTGAAGAATGCTTTCTTCATCTTTTACCAGAGTACCATCGGGATGGAGCAGAGGGCAAAGGCACCAAGAGTGACGGCCCATAAAAATGTTTTTATATACTGAAAATTTGGGTACATCTTGGTAAAGGATTCGCAGGTTTTTTTATTTAAATGCATTATTTTTAAGTCTATTCTTTTAGATTGCAAAAGTTCTACTCGGGGTTGCTTTTGTTTCTGTGGGAAGGTATCAGCGGGTCAGAGACTGAGGAAGTGTTCTGCCAGTCACAAAGCAGCACGCGACATCAACTATACATTGGATTTGGTGTCATTTGTAAGCTTGGATCGTGGGTTGTGTGTGTTACTAATTTGCTGGGAGGAGCAGGTCAAGGGGATTACATCTGTGGATGTGATTTCTGTTTTTTTCCAGTTTTCCTTGATTTTTCCCATGGTTTTAAAGGCCCAATGTGAATCATGCAGATTCATGGAGAAAAATTTAATGGGGGTGACTACACTACAGAAATGCTTGAGCCAGTAGACGGGAGTATGGTGGCTACACTCAACATGCTTATGCACACATCATATACTTATTTCTTATTGGCTGAGTATTGCTTGTTTTGAATTCATTCTTCGATTCTTTTAGTGCAGTTTCCCTGACCACGCACCTGGGATGGGGTTCCCAACCTCTGTAAGTCGGGGAGCAACTGCTAAGTGTGTGTGTGTGAGAGACACACACACACACAAAACACATACAAATAAAAATAATGTAAGCACTGTGGCTGTAGGGCATGTGTGTGTCCCAGGAGGTCAGGGGTAGGTATGTGTGTGTGCCCAGGGGGTATGTGTGTGTGTGTCCCCAGGAGGTAGGGGTCAGAGAGATGTGTGTGTGTGCCCCAGAGGGTCAGGGGGCTGTAGGGCATGTGTGTGTGTGCCCCAGGAGGTCAGGTGTAGGGGCATGTGTGCCCAGGAGGTCAGGTTGTAGGGCATGTGTGTGTCCCCTGGGAGGTCAGGTGTAGGGCATGTGTGTCCCCAGTGAGTTCAGGGGTTGTAGGCATGTGTGTGTGTCCCCAGGAGGTCAGGGCTGTAGGGCATGTGTGTGTGTGTGTCTCAGGAGGTCAGGGCTGTAGGGTATGTGTGTGTGTGTCTGTGTGGAGGTCAGGGTTGTAGGGTATGTGTGTGTGTGTATCCCAGGAGGTCAGGGCATGTGTGTGTGTCTCCCAGGAGGTCAGGGGTTGTAGGGTATGTGTGTGTGTGTTCCCCAGGAGGTCAGGGGTTGTAGGGCATGTGTGTGTGTGTCCCAGAAGGTCAGGCTAGGCATGTGTGTGGCCCCAGGAGGTCAGGCTGTAGGGCATGTGTGTGTGTTCTCAGGAGGTCAGGGTGTGTGTGTGTGTGTCTCCCCAGGAGGTCAGGGTTGTAGGGCATGTGTGTGTGTCTCCCAGAGGCCAGGGGCTGTAGGGCATGTGTGTGCCCCAGGAGGTCAGGCTTGTGGGGCATGTGCCCCAGGAGGTCAGGTTGCTGGGCATGTGTGTGTGTGGCCTCCAGGAGGCCAGGAGCACAGGGTTGTGTGTGTCTCCCCAGGAGGTCAGGGGCTAGGGCATGTGTGTGTGTGCCCCAGGAGGTCTGGGCTAGGCATGTGTGTGTTCCCAGGAGTGTCAGGTTGTAGGTATGTGTGTGTGTCTCCCAGGAGGTCAGGGCTGTAGGGGCATGTGTGTGTGTCTCCCCAGGAGGTCAGGTTGCTGGGCTGTGTGTGTGTGTGTGCTCCAGGAGGTCAGGTTGTAGGATGTGTGTGTGTGTCCCCAGGAGGTCAGGGCTGTAGGGCATGTGTGTGTGTGTCCCTGCAGAGGTCAGGGTTGTAGGGCATGTGTGTGTCCCCAGGAGGTCAGGGGCATGTGTGTGTGTCTCCCCAGGAGGGGCCAGGGCTGTAGGCATGTGTGTGTGTGTCTTCAGGAGGCTGGGGGCTGTAGGGATGTGTGTGTTCTCAAGGGGTCAGGGTTGTAGGGTTGTGTGTGTGTCCCAGGAGGTCAGGGTTACATGTGTGTGTGTGCCCCAGAGGTCAGGAGGCATGTGTGTGTGTGTGTCTCAGGAGGCCAGGGCTGTAGGATGTGTGTGTGTGCCCAGGAGGTCAAAGGCATGTGTGTGTGTGTCCCCAGGAGTGTCAGGGTTGTAGGGCATGTGTGTGTGTGCTCCCCAGAGTGTCAGGGTTAGGGTAAGTGTGTACCGTGAGTGTCAGGGTTGGCAGGGTATGTGTGTGTGTGTCTCCAGGAGGTCAGGGGTTGTAGGGGCAAGTGTGTGTCTCCAGGAGGTCAGGGCTGGGGTATGTGTGTGTGTGTTTCAGGAGGCCAGGCTGTTGTGGTGTGTGTGTGTGTGTGTGTTCCCCAGGAGGTCAGGCTGTAGGGCATGTGTGTGTGTGTGCCCAGGAGGTCAGGCTGTGGGTGTGTGTGTGTGTGTGTGTGTTCCCCAGAGGTCAGGTTGTTGGGCATGTGTGTGTGCTCTCAGGGAGGCTGTAGGTTGGTATGTGTGTGTGTGTGCCCCAGGAGGTCAGGTTGTAGGGCATGTGTGTGTGTTCCCCAGAGGTCAGGTTGTTAAGCATGTGTGTGTGTGTCTCAGGAGGTCAGGGGTTGTAGGACAGTGTGTGTTCCCAGGAGGTCAGGTTGTTGGGCATGTGTATTGCCCAGGAGAAGTCAGGGGGTTGCATGGGCGTGTGTAGTTCCCAGGAGGTCAGGTTGTAGGGTATGTGTGTGTGTCCCAGGAGGTCTGGTGGCTGTAGGGCATGTGTGTGTGTCCAGGAGTGTCAGGTTCTGGGCATGTGTGTGTGTGTGTCCCAGGAGGTCAGGGTTGTAGGTATGTGTGTGTGTGTCCCAGGAGGTCAGGGCTGTGGGGCATGTGTGTGTGTGTGCCCCAGGAGGTCAGGGTGTTGGGGCATGTGTGTGCTCCCAGGAGGTCAGGTTGTTGGGCATGTGTGTGTGTGGCCCCAGGAGGTCAGGGGTTGTAGGCATGTGTGTGTGTCCCCAGGAGGTCGTGGGCTGGGGTATGTGTGTGTGTGTGTCTCCCCAGGAGGCCTGTAGGGTTGTAGGCATGTGTGTGTGTTCCCAGGAGGTCAGGTTGTTGGGTATGTGTGTGTGTGTCTCCCAGGAGGTCAGGTTGTAGGGCATGTGTGTGTGTCCCCAGGAGGTCAGGTTGTAGGGTATGTGTGTGTCCCAGGAGGTCAGGGTTGTGGGTGTGTGTGTGTGTGTGTGCCCCCAGGAGGTCAGGGTTGTAGGATGTGTGTGTGTCCCAGGAGGTCAGGGTTGTTGGGCATGTGTGCCCCAGGAGGTCGGTTGTGGGGATATGTGTGTGTGTGTGTGTCCAGGAGGTCAGGGCTTAGGGTATATGTGTGTGTGCCCCAGGAGGTCAGGTTGTAGGGCATGTGTGTGTGTGTCTCCCAGGAAATGGGGGTTGTAGGCATGTGTGTGTGCTCTCAGGAGGCCAGGTTGTAGGGTATGTGTGTGTGTTCCCCAGGAGGTCAGGGGTAGGGTATGTGTGTGTGTCTCCCAGGAGGTCAGGGTTGGGCATGTGTGTGTGTGTGTCTCAGGAGGTCAGGTTGTAGGGTGTGTGTGTGTGTGTTCCCCAGGAGGTCAGGGTTGTAGGTTGTGTGTGTGTGTCTCCCAGGAGGTCAGGTTGTAGGGTGTGTGAAGCCTTCAGGAGGTCAGGCTGGTGGGCATAGTGCCCCAGGAGGTCAGGGTTGTAGGTGTGTGTGTGTGTGTGTCCCAGGAGGTCAGGGGTTGTAGGGCATGTGTGTGTGTCCTTAGGAGGTCAGGGGCTGTAGGGTATGTGTGTGTGTCTCCCTAGGAGGTCAGGCTTGTTGGTGATGTGTGTGTGTCTCAGGAGGTCAGGCTGTAGGCATGTGTGTGTGTGTGTGCTCCCAGGAGGTTGAAGGTAGGGCATGTGTGTGTGGCCCCAGGAGGTCAGGGTGGTGTGCCCCAGGAGGTCAGGGTTGTAGGGTATGTGTGTGTGTGTGCCCCAGGAGGTCAGCTGTAGGGTATGTGTGTGTCTCCCAGGAGGTCAGGGGTTGTAGGTATGTGTGTCAAAGGTCTCAGAGTCAGGGTTGTAGGCATGTGTGTGTGTCCCTGTGGAGGTCAGGTTGTTGGGCATGCGTGTGTGTGTGTGCTCCCAGGAGGTCAGGTTGTTGGGCATGTGTGTGTGTGTGTCTCCCAGAGGTCAGGGCTGTAGGGTATGTGTGTGTGCTCCCAGGAGGTCTAGGGTTGGTGGGCTGTGTGTGTGTGTCCCAGAGGTCAGGGTTGTGGGTTGTGTGTGTGTGTCTCCAGGAGGTCAGGGGCTGTTGGGCATGTGTGTGTGTCCCCCAGGAGGTCAGGGTTGTTGGGTATGTGTGTCTCAGGAGGTCAGGTGTTGGGCATGTGTGTGTGTGTGTGCTCCCAGGAGGTCAGGGTTGGCATGTGTGTGTGTCTCAGAGGGCTAGGGTGTGTGTGTCTCCAGGAGGCCAAGTGTGTGTGTGTGTGTGTCCCCAGGAGGTCAGGTTGTGGGAGGTGTGTGTGTGTGTCTCCAGGAGGTCAGGGTTGTTGGGCATGTGTGTGTGCCCCAGGAGGTCAGGGGTTGTAGGTGTGTGTGTGTGTGTGTCTCCAGGAGTGGTCAGGGTTGTAGGCATGTGTGTGTGTCTCCAGGAGGTCAGGTTGTAGGGCATGTGTGTGTGTCTCCGGGGTAGGTGTTGGGGTGTGTGTGTGTCCCAGGAGGTCAGGGGCTGTAGGGCATGTGTGTGTCCCCCAGGAGGTCAGGGTGGTGTGGGCATGTGTGTGTGTGTCCCAGGAGGTCAGGCTGTTGGGTATGTGTGTGTGTGTCCCCAGGAGGTCAGGGCTAATGTGTGTGTGTCCCAGGAGGTCAGGTTGTGGGCATGTGTGCCCCAGGAGGTCAGGGGTTGCTGGGCATGTGTGTGTGTGCCCCAGGAGGCCAGGGTTGTAGGGCATGTGTGTGTGTGTGTGTGTGTGTCTCCCAGGAGGTCAGGGGTTAGGGCTGTGTGTGTCCCCAGGAGGTCAGGGGTTGTTGGGCTGTGTGTGTGCCCCAGGAGGTCAGGGTGCTGGGCATGTGTGTGTGTGTGTGTGTGTTCCTGGAGGTCAGGGCTAAGGGGCATGTGTGTGTGTCTCCAGGAGCAGGGCTGTAGGGATGTGTGTGTCTCCAGGAGGTCAGGCTGTAGGGCATGTGTGTGTCTCAGGAGGTCAGGGCTGTAGGGCATGTGTGTGTGTCTCAGGAGGTCAGGCTGTAGGGCATGTGTGTGTGTGTCTCCCAGGAGGTCAGGGCTGGGATGTGTGTGTGTGTGTGTGTGTTCCAGGAGGTCAGGAGGGTATGTGTGTGTCTCCAGGAGGCCGTGGGGCCAGGGCATGTGTGTGTGCTCTGCAGGTCAGGTTGTAGGGCATGTGTGTGTGTGTCTCCCAGGAGGTCAGGTTGTAGGGCATGTGTGTGTGTGTCCTTCCAGGAGGTCAGGGCAGGGTTGTGTGTGTGTCCCCAGGAGGTCAGCTGTAGGGCATGTGTGTGTGTGTTCTCAGGAGGTCAGGGTTGTAGGCTGTGTGTGTGTGTCCCAGGAGGTCAGGTTGTAGGGCATGTGTGTGTGTGCCCCAGAGGTCAGGGCTTGTAGGGCATGTGTGTGTGTCCCCAGGAGGTCAGGCTGAGGGATGTGTGTGTGTCCCCAGGAGGTCAGGGCTGTAGGGCATGTGTGTGTGTGTCTCTAGGGGTCAGGCTGTAGGGTGTGTGTGTGTGTCCCAGGAGGTCAGGCTGTAGGGCATGTGTGTGTGTCTCCCAGGAGGTCAGGTTGCTGGTTATGTGTGTGTGTGTCCCCAGGAGGTCAGGGGTTGTAGGTTGTGTGTGTGTCCCAGGAGGTCAGGTTGTAGGCTGTGTGTGTGTGTCTCCCCAGGAGGTCAGGGCTGAGGTGTGTGTGTGTGTGTGTCCCCAGGAGGTCAGTGGCAGGCATGTGTGTGTTCCCCAGGAGGTCAGGCTGTAGGGTATGTGTGTGTGCCCCAGGAGGTCAGGGTTGTAGGGTGTGTGTGTGTGTCTCCAGGAGGTCTGGGGTTGTAGGTTGGTGTGTGTCTCCCAGGAGGTCAGGCTGTAGGGCTGTGTGTGTGTGTGCTCTCCAGGAGGTCAGGGCTGTAGGTTATGTGTGTGCGTCCCAGGAGGCTCAGGGCTGGTATGTGTGTGTGTGCCCCAGGAGGTCAGCTGTAGGTTATGTGTGTGTCCCCAGGAGGTCAGGGGCTGTAGGTTGGGTGTGTCTCTCAGAGGTCAGGCTGTTGGTTGTGTGTGTCCCCTGGAGGTCAGGGTGGTATGTGAGGTCACAGGTCAGGGTGTAGGGGATGTGTGTGTGTCCCAGGAGGTCAGGGTGCAGGTTATGTGGGTGTGTCCCCAGGAGGTCAGGGGCTGTAGGGTATGTGTGTGTCTCCCCAGGAGGTCAGGTGTAGGTTGTGTGTGTGTGCCCCCAGGAGGTCAGGGTTGTAGGTGTGTGTGTGTCTCCCAGGAGGTCAGGGTGTGGGTGTGTGTGTGTCTCCAGGAGGTCAGGGTTTTAGGTTATGTGGTGTCCCCCAGGAGGTCAGGGCTGTGTGCATGTGTGTGTCCAGGAGGTCAGGCTGTAGGGGCAGGTGTGTGTCTCCCAGGAGGTCAGGCTGTAGGTTATGGGGTGTGTCTCCCCAGGAGGTCAGGGCTGTAGGTTATGTGTGTGTGTCCCCAGGAGGTCAGGGGCTGAGGCCAGGAGGTCAGGCTGTAGGGCAGGGGTGTGTGCCCCAGGAGGCCAGGGCAGGGCAGGGTGGTTCTGTGAGGTTGGGGGTTGTAGGGTATGTGTGTGCCCCAGGAGTGTCAGGGTGTAGGTTAGGTGTGTGTCCCCAGGAGGCCAGGGTTGTAGGTTATGTGTGTGTGTGTGTCTCAGGAGGTCAGGTTGTAGGTTATGTGTGTGTGTCCCAGGAAGTGAGGGATGTAGGTGTGTCCCAAGAGGTCAGGGCTGTAGGTTATGTGTGTGTCCCCCAGGAGGTCAGGGCTGTAGGCATGTGTGTGTGTCCCCAGGAGGTCAGGGTTGTAGGTTATGTGTGTGTCCCAGAGGTCAGGGTTGTAGGGGTGTGTGTCCCCCAGGAGGTCAGGCAGGTCCCAGGAGGTCAGGAGGTTGTGTGTGTCCCCCTCAGGAGGTCAGGGTTGTAGGTTATGTGTGTGTCCCCCAGGAGGTCAGGATTGTAGGTTATGTGTGTGTGTCCCCGACGAGGGGGACCCTATGGTGTGTCGGAACATAAAACTCTCCAGCAGTAGGTATAGAAGCATGTTAAAGCAGAAGTTAAGACAGAAAGAAAATAAGAGGAATTCTTTTTTTAAAGAAACAGTTAGAATCAAAGAAAATAGAGTGAGGAAATGGCTAAAAAAAAATCAAGGGAGAGCAGAGAGGCCTTCCTGCAATAAAAGCAGATGTATTTACTCTTCCTGAAAAATACTAGCTGATGCCAATAAAACTAAGAATAAAAATAAAGCGAATATTATATGGGAAAGTAAATTAATTATTTTGTTTGTATATGTCATGGAACAGCTTATTTTTCTTATTTTAGTACTACATGTGCTATTGAAACCCGGTGCATTATAGATAAATCCCTTTGGTAAGTATTAAATTTTGAATTCTCGCAATACAATGCAAAAAAAGATTACCTTTTAGTTTATCTTCTCTCAATTAAAAATATTAAACAAATTCGATTTTATTAGCGACTTAAATTTGTAAAGTAATTATGAAGACTATATGCTTTTAAAATATTGTTGCAAAACACAAATTTGTTTGATTTTGGGTACTGTGTATTTTAACTATTAGGCGATCACAAAATGAGTAACACTGTGAGAAATTAAGTTAAATAATGTATGGTAAAAACTTCACAGGTAGGTGTTTTCTCAGCTTCAAGAAAATTTTATTATTAATTTTTTTTTTTTTCCCAAGACCCAATCACATCCGTGTATGTACATGTATTATTATTTTTTTTTTTTTTTTGGGGGGGGGCTTATGTTGCAGAGCAATCAGTTACAAAGCCAAAGATATATGGTTTATGCCAATACAAACAAATTTGGGGGGAAATTGATAAAGCAAAAAAGGAAAAAATATTCACCGTGCGCTGTCTCACCTGCCCTGGGGGCCTCAGAGATGTGATCTTGGTACTGGAAAGCTTTAAAGTTATCTCATGCATGAGAGTTAATATTTGAGCAGTGGTGGGCACGGTTCCGCTAACCGCTAATTAGCGAAGCTAACTTTCTCGTTAGCGGATTAGCGTTTTCGCTAACTTTGGAAACCATTAGCAGACCAATTAACTTCCACTAAATTTATTTCCGCTAACAAATTTTATACATGTTTGTTCCTGTCTGTTGTAAGCGTGTGACGCCGCGATGCGTGTCTCCAACAGCCAGTCAGGCACGCTTGGCTGACTGCGTGTTAGTACAGTGATCCCTCGGTTAACGAGCGCCTCGGTTAACGAGATTTCGGTTAACGATTTACCTTCCATAAGATTCTTAACTTCGGTTAACGAGCAATCCCTCGATTGACGAGTTTCTTACGAGCGGACCTCAACATGTTTTCGCTTGCATTTGGCGGTCCACCAGCTGTAGTATTAGCCCACCAATACAGTAATCGGTTCTAAGCCCTAAATTCCTTACTATTTTAGTAAATATCAAGAAATTTATACTATTCAATAATTTTAAAAGTTTAATATTAAATTTTTTAGTCATTTTAACGATTATTGAACACAATTGAAGTACAGGAAACTAGTTTTATGTGTGCCAAACAGCCTGTCAACACACCAAACAGGCGTCAGTCTCTGTCTTTTCAGTGGAGGTAACATCTTGCTTGAGACTCTCTTCTCCCTTCTCCTCCACCCACATTGTAATTCCCATCATCATCATCATCCGGGAGCCTTCTACATACACACCTCAAAGTAAGTGTACCTTACTACCTTTTTTGTTGATTTTAGGCAATTTTCGGTGAGCTGGAACCAATTACCCAAAACCCATTGAAACAATGGTTTCGGTTAACGAGCAACCTTCTGGAACAAATTGTACTCGTTAACCGAGGGACCACTGTACGTGTAAACAAGACAAGACATGATTTGTCGACGCCGCGCTGCAGCAGCTGAGCAGCATTGTATAATTCCGCAGTTCTGAGTTAGGTTCAATTACGACGTTGTCACGTTACAGACAGTCTAAGCAGTCTTACAGTGTCAGCGACAGCAGTGTACGTTATCGCTATTTGTTATGGAAGGTGAAGACTGTCAGTGTATGTTGAAAGAATCATAGAATGTAATTGTAAACTACATAATGTATAATTTCATTTCTCATTTATTTGTTAATTAATTAGGATTTTTTTGTGTCAATATATTTGGTTGTGCTAAGTACAATGTACTACATAAGTTCATAACCAGGATGTCATCCAAGGTGTGCGCCAAACAAAATTTTCTAAAATTTACTCTTCATTAAAGTTTAGTTTGCTGTTTATTTACATGACTAAGACCAACAATAATTTATATAAAAATGCACTGGTATAATGTGTATGTGGTTGGTATTGCATATTTACATGAATAATGAATAAGGCCGATAGGTTGTATGAGAATGCAAATTAATTATTTGTGAAATTGTGTACAGTGTACACCTTGATAAGTTGATCATCATCTGATCTTGGCTTTGTGCTATTTGCTACCTATGCTATACAGTACCATAGTTTTTGGATTCGTTTAATACTTTCTGTCTTTTGGTACAGGAAATAAAGATTATAAAGTGTATGTTGAAACTTGAATGTAAACTAATGTTTAATTTCATTTGTTCATTTAATTATTTGTGTACACCTTGATCATCATCTGATCTTGGCATGCTATACCTTTTTGGAAAGCTCTACAGTATGTCTAAGCTACAAGACAACATATGAAAATTTCAGCTCTCTGTTTTTAAGGGTTTTAGAGCCAAAAAACAAACAAACCGAAGCTAAATTCATATAATAAAAGTTAGCGGTTAGCAAAGCTAACTTTTAGTTTAGCTGTGCCCACCACTGTATTTGAGACAATTTATTGTTTTGTTGTTACTCTTTATTTTCAGTGCTTGAGTACTTTATGAGTGAGATACAGTAAGTTCTCGCTTAACGTCAGAGTTACGTTCCTGAAAACACGACGTTATACGAAACAACGTAAAGCAGATCAATTTTCCCCATAAGAAATAGATAAAATATGTGAGTTACGTTCCTGGGACTCCCTTTGCCCCATGAAATACATTACATATACATAAATTCAAAGCTCCTTGTGTGATGCCTAGTGAGGTGCTTGCATGCATTACTATAAAGTCACATTCATTGAGATTTATAAGACAAAAACTTAAAACTTCTCTATATGATGGATAAATAAATACCATAAGGTAACCTTGGTGAGCCTGTGGGCTGGGCCAGCTGTCATAATACATCACCTCCCCCAACGAACTTCCGGTAAGATTGAAGGTTGTTTAGGCTTGATGTTTTTATCTTATGAAATGGTACAGACTAAAGTTATCAGAATATATATTGCATTGCCGGAATTCTTGCAAGACAGCGAATAATATGAATATATACATCATATATTTTGCACAAGAGATAAAAATTTTAGTCCCTTTAGTACATTTAAGTACAGTGGAGTCTGCATTTACGCGGTCAATTGAACCTGTGGAGGTCCGCGTAAAACGAGAAACGCGTAAATGAAATAACAGGACATATGGGATTAATTGAAATAAAGACTGGGCCGACCCCCAAACTCAACTTTTTCCGACACAATACCTACGTTGTAGTAAAAATAACATCTTAATTTTATGATGGTATGCACACACAATTAATATTTAAGAGAAATACAGTCGCCCAGTTAATGTCCATTCAAATAATGGCCTCAACCCCCCCCCCCCTCCCCACGCTCACTGGCTCCTCCCTCTCTGAGAAATGTTTGGGTGAAAACACTAGATTTTAAGGTATAGTAATGAATAATACCTCAGACTAAAGTTAGGATAATATAATTGACAATGCTGGATTCCTTGCAGGGCAGGGAATATTTTGAATGTAAACGTCATATATTTTGCACAAAAGATAAAATGTTTGCTAATTTTCATCATCTCCTTACATTACAGGTAGTTCTGCTATAACGCGATAATTGTGTTCTTGTAAAATATCGTGTTATAGAAAATCGCGTAATAGAAATAACAGGGCTTATGGAGAAAATAGGGTTAGGTGCAGATTACTCGAAATCGAAAAAATTTAGTAGTTAGCCTAACACAAAGGATAGCACAGTCTAAATAAATGTTACATTCATATCTAATAATGAAATCATACAGTAAATTTAACACTTTACCTTGAAAAAATATGAATGTAACTTGATGGGGGAGAAGGGTGATTTTGAGGTTGATAACATCAAGCTTCTCTTCAAGTGTTATATCCTTTCTTTTACGATAATCACCGGGAATTCTATCATCAGAATGCTTTTTGGAGATATTCTTCTTTACCATATTCACAGTTAATACCACAAAATTGGAGAAATAGTAAGCAAAAATCGCGTTATAGCAAACAAGCGATCGCGTTATACAAATATTGTTCCGAATTCATAAATCGCGTTAGAGCAAATTCGCGTTATCAAAACACGCGTTATAGCAGAACTCACTGTACATCTAAAATTTGTATGTCTAATGCAATTTTTAAGATGTTTATATTTAAAATGATCACCTTCTTGTAAGAATTCCAGCAATGTAAATTATATTCTGGCCGGGTAATTTGTATGAATTTTATGAACTAAAAACAAATTTCTTCAGTAAATAAACAAATTATACTTCACCCAGACACTGTCTGTCAATCAAAATACCTCACCTCCGCTCCCCCCCTCTTCCCACGCTCACTGGGTCCCTCTTCCCACGCTCACTGGGTCCCTCTCTCCCTACCAGAGAAATGTTTGGGTTAAAACAGTATATTTACATTTTTAGTAATAAATAATACCTCAGACTAAAGTTAGAATAATATAATTGACATTGATGGATTCCTTGCAGGACAGGGAATATTTTGAATGTAAACGTCATATATTTTGCACCAAAAATAAAATGTTTCCTAATTTTCATCCTCTCCTTACATTACATCTAAAATTTGTATGTCTAATGCAAATGTTAAGATGTTTTTATTTAAAATGATCACCATCTTGCAAGGATTCCAGCAATGTAAATTATATATTTTATGAGCTAAAAACATACATATCTTCTGTAAATAAACAAATTATACTTCACCCGCATAAATGATGAAATTTACCGAGTAATTATAACATTTCATTCTGGCAAGGTGCCGCGTAAACAAAAACCGCGTAAATCCAGACTCAACTGTACTGTACAGTGATCCCTCGATTAACGAACGCCTCGGCTAATGAATTACCTTCCATAAGATTCTTCACTTCGGTTAACGAAAAAATTTCGGGTAACGAATTCCTTATGAATTTTTCCCATTATGTTTTCGCTTGCATTTGGCTGCTCACCAGCTGTAGTATTAGTCCGCCAATACAGTAATCGGTTCTAGGGCTTAAATTTGTTACCGTTTTAGTAAATATCAAAAAGGTTGTACTATTCAATAATTTTAAAAGTTTTATATTAAATTTTGTAGTCATTTTGACAATTATTGAACATAATTGAAGTACTGTACAGGAAACTGGTTTTTTGCGTGCCAAACTAACATACCTAGGTTAAAGCTAAGCGTCGCATTCTGGATTGAACAAAAATATGATTTTATAGTGTTTTTTTTTTTTTTTTTAATTTACCCCAATTTCCGTAAGGGCGGATTTACGGGCCTTATTACGAAATCATTGGTCATTATTTACGAATTCCGTAAGAGCGAAGTTCCGTATCCCGGGCTTCCGTAACGCGGGGGATGCCTGTAAAACTCAAGCGGCTTCTACAAAATTTATCCTGTTGTCAGAGACAATCTTTTTCGGACATTAAAACCTTGCAGCAAAGCGTCGGAATAACATAATAAAGGTGTCCACATTTAAATCCTTGGCTGCTTCTAAATGTTCTGCTTTTGTTGAAGCACAAATAAATAGACATGTATAACTTTGTGGAACCATCTTTACCTCCTGTTAACGTAATTGCTTCTGTGTAGTCGATGCCTACAATGCTAAATGGAGCTACATACAGTGGTCCCTCGGTTAACGAGATTTCGGTTAACGAGTTACCTTCCATAAGATTCTTAACTTCGGTTAACGAGCAAACCCTCGATTAACGAGTTTCTTACGAGCCGACCTCCACATGTTTTAGCTTGCATTTGGCAGTCCACCAGCTGTAGTATTAGTTCGCCAATACAGTAATCGGTTCTAGGGCTTAAATTCCTTACCCTTTTAGTAAATATCAAGAAGTTTATACTATTCAATAATTTTAAAAGTTTAATTTTAAATTTTTTAGTTATTTTAACAATTATTGAACATAATTGAAGGTAGGGTCACTAGTTTGTGGCACGCCATCCAGCCTGCCAACACAGCATACAGGCGCCAGTCTTTGTGTCTTTTCAGTGGAGGTAACGTCTTGCTTGAGACTCTCTTCAACTAAATGCTTTTTTTCTGTGTTTACAAGCAAATTATTGGTCATTTTGAAATTTATTTTACATATTGACAATATATAATGCAGTGCAGTGTTGATTTAAAGAAAATAATCTTGAATTACACCAAGAGAACTAAAATTTTATGGGTGAAATGGTGCCATGGGGTGACTTCTCTTCCACCCCAATGCCTTCTCTTCTCCCTTCTCCTCCACCCCCATTCTAATTCCCATCATCATCATCATCATCATCATCATCATCATCATCATCATCATCCGGGAGCCTTCTACATACACACCTCAAAGTAAGAGTACTTTTCTACCTTTTTTGTTGAATTTAGGTAATTTTCGGTGAGCTGGAACCAATTACCCAAAAACCCATTGAAACAATGGTTTCGGTTAACGAACTTTTCGGTTAACGAACGACCTTCTGGAACGGATTGTGCTCGTTAACCGAGGGACCACTGTATTGCATTCCATCTGTCGGCACTGCAGGTGGACCTGGGAGAGTCAGTAATTTACCGTCATGTCGTCAACATACAACGCATCGTCGTAAGATTTTCTTGACGACCAGCCTTCCCTTAGGGATCCCAAAATTTCTCCTGACTGCATTTAAGGTGTCATTAACACCTCCATGGAGTATATTGCGGTGAGTTTGATCTACTATTAGGTGTGTCAATGGACTGTTTTTATGGAGCAACATAGGGTGTGCAGTATTATGGGTTACATCAGCATGCAATATCCTGCCTCCACACTGGATTAATGTACTCCACAAGGCTCAAGATATAAGCCTATGTCCTTTATCAACTTAATCGCCTTAGACTTTCTTGTCTCGCTGATTTATAGTCCATCATAATTCTGTGACTGTAGCCTTCTTACCCAGTAAATTATTGGCTCAGGCCAATTTGGAATACTGTATCTCTTTTCATCGATACTGAGCACTGGCTTAGGAGCCGTGATTATAGATTCTAGAGTTGAGATAGTGTACTCTTTCTGTATCTGACAACCATGAGGGTCCCTTAAACCAAATAGTTTTGATCAATGTCTGAGGACTTGTACTCCGGCTTAGTAAATCCGCAGGATTGTCCCATCCTAATGTGTTGTTACGTAAACTCGGACCCGAGCTCCTTCATTTTAGCCACTCGGTTGCATAGATACACGATGTCGCAATTAACTTTATGCAACCAAAAAGGGGTAATTCTTACTTTATATCAGTCCATAAATGTATGCAGTAGTGTATTGTGAAAGGTGATCTCATCCATAAGTGTTGAATGAATGTAAACTGCCAATTTTGTAGCCAACTCCAACGCTGTTACCTCCATCTATGGGAGCGTTCTAGCTTTAATTGTAGCTACTCGGGCTCTGGCAGCTACCATGTAGCTTCTGCCTCCTCCTACTAAATATGATACAGCACCGTAGGCCTTACTGGAAACATCACGAAATACATGTAATTCAGTTTCAACGTTGGATGATAAGGCAATCCTCCGAGATATTTCGATTTCGGAGACCTTTATGAACTCTTCCCTCATATTGGTCCAAGCGGTAACTTATTTACCACCAAGTGGCTCATCCCATGGTACTTTCTCCTGCCAAGCTTGATGCACCAACATCTTTCTCAGTATAGTTACTGGGCACAATACTCCCAACAGGTCAAATACCGTAGTTTAGAAACTTGACTTAAAAAGGATCTCTTTGTCAGAGTTTGGGCCATATATTTGACCTTTTTTAGCAAGATTATATCTTTATCTTATCCCAATATAAGCCCAAAACTGTTTTTACTGTCAGTATTTCAAAAGCAGGATTTGTAGTGGTAAACCTGCTCTTTCACATTCTGCATTAGCTACTCTATACAGATTGATGGCTCCCTCCTCTGTCCTAACACTACCTTGTAGATTGTCCTTATTAAAGAGATAACCCCACTTCCTGATTCTCTGACTGTTTAAAATGAACATCTAGGCAGGCCTGCAGTAAGAATGGTGATGACATGCAGTAAAACCTCAGTAAATCGGAATTCACTTTTTGGGGGACTCTTGAGATGCTCTGGTCACCAAAAATACAAAAAAAAAGTTTTAAGAGATGGAGAAGATTAATAAAAAAAATCTTATGAAATGAACAACACTTACTGAATACTGTACAGTGGTCCAGTCAGATTTGCTATAGGCCTACTGAGAACTAAGACAGGATGGGGCTGATAGGTGTTGCCTCATTCATCAGGTTTATTTATTTATTTATTGATTCATTATTATATTCTCATATGATTGGCCTCTTATGGTTTATGGATCATCATGATTAATGTAACATCTTCAGTAATAGAGAAAAAATACAATACTGTATGTAATTTGTAACATGACTTGAAAATAAAAGGATAAGCTGTAACAGAAGGCTGTTTACTCAAGATGCGTTCATGTGAGAGCTGTCAGTAGACCAGTTTTCAACAGGGGTCACTATGACACACTGTATAGTATTTGATGTGAAGATACCTTCTTAAAAAAATTATTTACTACCTTTGAGTGTTATATGATGACTCAGTTTGGCTACTTGTACGCTTAGACAAATGATTAATGAATAAACCAGGGTATATGCAGATGCATAATACAGGTACTGTACACTAAAATATTACTTATTAAGTAATGATAAATACACTACAATAGTATTTATTAAGTGGTGATAAATACACTGCAATAGTATTTATTAAGTGGTGATGTAAGGGGGGTTGTTGTCTGTTTCATTTTTCATTCTACTCTTATTCTTATTTCTTTTTTATCTATACAGTCAACCCTCACTTTACGCGGTCCCACATTCCGCGTTTCCACGTTTAAGCGGTGCCCTGCCGGAACCTAACATGCTCACATTCCGCGGTGCGTGTACCCCATTACGCGGAGAGCGGCTGGCGAGCCGCGCCATTTTTGGATCCAAACCTCCCGCCATCCGCCATGTTGTGTAAGCGGCGCGAACATGGTGCGCACAAGGTCGCCCAGTCATCAAAACATTACCAGTTCTTCACCTGCCACCCACCACAGCTGGCCCAAGTCAGTGATAGTGATAATTATAGTGAGGATATGGACTTATATGAACTTTGGGAGGTTTGACAAAGAGGCCCTGCAAGCCTCTGTGGTGGATAGTAATACAATTGATACAAGTGATACAGGTGAGGGCCAATAATCTGCCCTCTGCCTCGGAACCAACCGCCCATCTCCGTGTGCCCAGCCATCTTTTCTACTAATGTAAGTGTTAAAAAACCTAATATTATTGATATTTCTCTTAATTATTAATTGTGTGTGCATACCATCATAAAATTAAGATAATATTTTTACTACAACATAGTTGTGTGTCGTCAAAAAGTGGAGTTTGTGGGTTGGCCCGGACTCTATTTCAATTAATCCCATATGTTATGTTATTCACTTTACGCGTTCCTCACTTTCCGCAGCACCCTGTGGGTTACATTAACCACGTAAAGTGAGGGTTGACTGTATATGTTTAAGACAGATTTTTTCTAGTTTTCTTTTCTTTTCTTGTGTAATAATTTCTTTTCCTAAGTCTTTCTGTCTCTATGTATCTATCTTTTATTTCTTAACTTATATTTTCTAATATTTTTTCTATGCTTTGTTTCTTCTGTCATATATATTATTTTCTTTTCTAGATTTTATATCTTTTCTTCTTTATGTCAGTGTGCTTATTTATTTCATTTCTATATTTTATCTTTCTCAATTTATTATCATGCCTTAGTTATATTCTATACCATGGATTAGTCTGGGAAATCCATTTTATTCTTACTATAATACTTATTATACTTACAATGGTAGCATGCCACCACCCAGACTTTTATTAGAATATAACATACCTCGTTAAACTGTTAGGCAGCATGATAGACTCGAGCGTTTGGCACATAAGTTCTAATGAGTATTTTCTGAGAACCAAATGTTAGAAGGAATAGAGCGGTGATACTCGTAGTTTACGAAATCAATATTTATTAGATTAAGAGTGGATAAGATGTCATTTTAACACACTCAGCTAAGACTAGACCCTAAGGTCTTACTTTACAATTCATAAAATAGATCTTCAATTACTTGTTACATCATTAAACAATTGGTCTATTATTTCTTTGACAAATAAGATGGTTATTTTATAAGCTCAGAAAGGACTGGACCCTTAGGTCTTACTTTTACAAGTAGCAAAATAGATCTTCAATTCTTGGTTACATCATTAAACAATCATTATATTATTTCGTTTTCAATACACATGGTTATTTGACACACTTGACAATATCCCAAATTAACATACTATGTATAACATCATGTCATTTTGGAATGAACAACATGGCACTTTTACTAGAACTCAGTTGGTAGTACATATGAATGATGTACTCCAAACCCACATAACAAATGTTATTACTGGTTATACCAATATTTTTGGGTTCAATACTCATCATGGGACAACTATATTTCTGCTAGTTACCCCCAAGCAGGTACAACAATAATACTTTGGCCCATATACTGTAACTGTGAGGAATACACCAGGGTGTCACACTGTTGTCACCCCAACAAACGAAGAGCGTTGTTAGGTCGGTTGCAGTCTGACACTGAGAGGGAGTTCATCACGCGGGCTTAGTTCCGAGGGTGTGAGGCTCACTCAGTTCAATCGTGCTGAATTAATGACATCCTGCAAGACAGCCAGTTGGTATGCAGCTACCGATCCCCCGGTGACTTCTGGGTATTCAGCTAACACCCACTCTGTGCCTGTAGATGCAATGAGGAAGAGTCAGGAGCTTGTTAAAAAGTCTAACCTCAACTACACATACCATACGTCTGGCAACGATACAGAAGATACTTACTTTACTTTAATTATACTTGGCACACGATCATTTCACTATGTTAAAACATGAACACTGATATTCACAAAATTCAACTGAGTTAAACTGACTTAACATGGCGGCAGGAAACAAACTTTCACATACCTGGAGATGCGATGAGGAAGAGTCAGGAGTGTGTGAGTCTTTCTTGTGCATTCGTTTATATATGGGCATCTGGCAACTCAACCATGCACCAGGCATGCCAGAAAGGCTAATTACACAATGACAGTACAGTGGTCCCTCGGTTAACGAACGGTTCGATTAACGAAATTTCGGTTAACAAATTAGCTCCCATAAGGATCTTCAATTCGGTTAATGGACAAACGTTTTGTTGTGAGCATCAGCTGATCAGCGAGTCCGCCAATGCAGTAATCTGTTCTATGTTTACATTAATTTCCAGTGGAGTAAATATCAAGAAGGTTGGGTTTTTGAATATTTTTGCATTGTATATTAAAATTATCGGTCATAATAAAATTTAGCCATCCAAGCTCTGTCTATATAAAGTTTTTCAACTAATATTTTTGGCTCGATTATGTAACTTTATTCATTTATTGAAACTCATTTACAAGCACACACACTGTCCTAAGGGCAAAGCTGTACTGTACATGAAATCAAAATAATGTACATAATGATTCCTAAAATTTTTGTCTCGTGCAAACTATAACATGTTTACATTAAAATTAATCACTATCTTATAAGAATTCCAGCAATGTAAATTATATTCTCCCCGGTCACTTCTATGAAATTTTATAAGCAAAAAACAAAAACTCAATCTAAAGGACAAATAAACAAATAAATACTTCACTAGACCTTCGGCGCCAACTGTCACCTCCCCTTCCTCCCGCCCTCCCAGCCAAGGTTTGGTGGTTATACAGTAGGCTTTAAGTTTTTATCTTATACGGTGGTCCCTCGGTTAACGAGCACAATCCGTTCTAGAAGGTTGCTTGTTAACCGAAAAACTCGTTAACTGAAACCATTGTTTCAATGGGTTTTTGGGAAATTGGTTCCAGCTCACCGAAAATTGCCTAAATTCAACCAAAAAGGTAGAAAAGTACACTTACTTTGAGGTGTGTATGTAGAAGGCTCCTGGATGATGATGATGATGATATGGGAATTAGAATGGGGGTGGAGGAGAAGGGAGAAGAGAAAGCATTGGGGTGGAAGAGAAGTCACCCCATAGCGCCATTTCACCCATAAAATTTTAGTTCTCTTGGTGTAATTCAAGATTATTTTCTTTAAATCAACACTGCACTGCATTATATATATTGTCAATATGTAAAATAAATTTCAAAATTCCCAATAATTTGCTTGCAAACACAGAAAAAAAGCATTTAGTTGAAGAGAGTCTCAAGCTAGATGTTACCTCCACTGAAAAGACACAAAGACTGGCGCCTGTATGGTGTGTTGAGAGGCTGGATGGCGCGCATAAAACTAGTTTCATTACCTTCAATTTTGTTCAATAATTGTTAAAATTACTAAAATAATTAATATTAAACTTTTAAAATTATTGAATAGTATAAACTTCTTGATATTTGCTAAAATGGTAAGGAATTTTAGCACTAGAACCGATTACTGTATTGGCGGACTAATACTACAGCTGGTGGACCGCCAAATGCAAGCGAAAACATGTTCAGGTCGGCTCATAAGAAACTCATTAATCGAGGGATTGCTCGTTAACCGAAGTTAAGAATCTTATGGAAGGTAACTCGTTAACCAAAATCTCGTTAACCAAGGGACCACTGTATAATATCTCAGACTAAAGTTAGGAGAATATAATTTGCATTGCTGGAATCCTTGCAAGACGGTGAATAATTTGAATATAAATGTCATATATTTTGCACAAGACATAAAAATTTAGTACATTAGTTTAGTACATTTTAGTAATATAAAGTTTTTCAACTGTATTTTTGGGTAGATTTACATAAATTTCTTAATTTATTTTTATTAATTTACATGCACACACCATACTAAAAGAAACGTAAAAGAAATAAATGACCTTAGTGCAAACCTGTACTGTACATTTACTAAATGATTATGGGACTAAAATTTTTATGTCTAGTGCAAATTATAGTATGCTTAATTCAAAATAATCACTATCTTACAGGAATCCCAGCAATGTAAATTATATTCTCCCCTGTCATTTCAGTGGCATTTTATAATAGAAAAGCTTAGTCACTCTTAAGGACTGATAAATAAACACACATTAGACCGTCAGCGTCAACTGTCAACGTATCCGCTCCCTCCCTCCCTCTCCCCCATTTGCCCAGCCAGGGTTTTAGGCTTACAGTTTTTATCTTATATAATATCACAGACTAAAGTTAGGAGAATATAATTTGCATTGCTGGAATCCTTGCAAGACAGCAAATAATTTGAATATAAACATCATATATTTTGCATATGAGATAAAAATTAATCACCTGTATCACATTACAGTAGTGATTTAAGAGTTCTAGTGTATATGGAAGTATATATACAGTCATGAGCCGGTTAATGTCCTAGATACGTTCTTGGAAACGTGATGTTAACCGAAATGGACGTTGTCCGATCATCACATAAACTTTTTATTTATACTTACGTACATATACACTTTTACTCTTAAATCACTTCTGTAATGTGATACAGGTGATTAATTTTTAACTCTTGTGCAAAATACATGACGTTTATATTCAAATTATTCACTGTTTTACAAGGATTCCAGCAACTCCGAGCAGATGGGGGAGAGAGAGGGTGGGAGCGAGCGAGGGGGCGTGGGGGGAGGGGAGGTAGTACGTTTGACAGTTGGCACAGGCCCAGGTCTAACGCGTGTATATTTATCAGTTCTTAGGTGACTAAGCTTCTCTCTTATAAAAAGCCAGTGAAATGACCTGGGTGAATATAATTAACATAGCTGGGATTCTTGTAACATACTGATTAATTTGAATATGAACATGCTACAATTTGCACTAGATAAAACAATTTTAGTACCGTAATCAAATTAGTACATGTGCACTCCAGCTTTGCACTAAGGTCATTTATTTATATTACGTTTCTTTTAGTATGGTGTGTGCATGTAAATGGATGAAAATAAAGGAAGAAATCTATGTAAATTTACCCAACAATACAGTTGAAAAACTTTTTATAAAATGTACTACAGTACTGTACACTAATGTACAACAATTTTTATCTCTTGAGCAAAATATATGACGTTTATATTCAAATTATTGGCTGTCTTGCAAGGATTCCAGCAATGCAAATTATAATCTCCTAACTTTAGTCTGAGATATTATATAAGATAAAAACTGTAAGCCTAAAAGCCTGGCTGGGGGAAGGGGGGACTGACGGAACCAGCCACACCACCCGCGAGGGCTTGAGGGGGGGGTGGGGGGTTGAGGTGATAAGTTTGAGGCGAAGGTCTCTGTGTTTATTTAACAGTCCTACTAAGCTTCTTTCATTTTAAAATGCCAGTGATATGACCTGGGAGAATATAATTAACATAGCTGGGATCCTTGTAAGATACTGATTTATTTGAATATAAACATGCTATAATTTGCACTAGATAAAACAATTTTAGTACCGTAATCAAATTAGTACATGTGCACTCCAGCTTTGCACTAAGGTCATTTATTTATTTTATGTTTCTTTTAGTACGGTGTGTGCATGTAAATGGATGAAAATAAATGAAAAAATTTATGTAAATCTACCCAAAAATACAGTTGAAAAACTTTTTATAAAATGTACTACAGTATTGTACACTAATGTACTACATTTTTTATATCTTGAGCAAAATATATGATGCTTATATTCAAATTAATCTCTGTCTTGCAAGGATTTCAGCAATGCAAATTATATTATCTTAACTTTAGTCTGAGATATTATATAAAATAAACATAAAGAAATCACCAGGGTGGGAAGAGGGGGCGGGAGGTGAGGTGACAATGTCTGGCGTTTGTTTGTTTATTTATTTGAGATAAGATTTGACAGTTGGCGCTGAAGGCCTGCCTGTGTTTATTTATCATTATTTAAGAGTGACTAAGCTCTTCTCATAATTTGCCACCCAAACGACCTGGGTGAATATAACGTATATTGGAGGATTCTTGTAAGATAGTAATTTATTTGAATGTTTTTTTTTTTCAATTTAAATTTTAATTGTTTATTCCTTGATAGAGGAAGCGGGATCCTCGTGCTGTCACTTTTTACCCCTGTACCATAACACCAGAAGCAACTGGCCAGTGTCACAAGTATATACAGTACAGTACAGTCATCCCTTGGTTATCGCGCCTAATTGGGACCCCGCCGATAACAAAAGTACAGAACCTATGGGATTTATTCTAATTGGTTCAGGCACCCAAGACCCAACCCCAAATTTCCCATTTTACACGACCATTTAGACCCACTGAATATATATATAATGTTATGGTAAATATCATAAACACACATAGGCATGGCTAGGTTTATTACAAAGTGGTGAAAAGGATACGCTTAATACTGTAGTCCACAAAATATGTAGCTATGCTTTTTTTATTTGGTCCTCCGTCATACAAGTCCTTTTTCTCTCACATCAGGACGCCTGAGTCCTCCGTTTTCTCTCTTAATCTTAGAGTGCACCAGAAACTTTACTATTTTTAGTAATGCCACAGAATTTGAAATTGCAACCCCAATTGCAACTGGGGTTGCAATTGTTGAGGCAACTAGATATGTCTGATTACAGCAAATGTGTTGTTGTCAATTTGTAGGTGAAAGATTTTATCCTCAATAGATGTAGGTTAACATTACACCTGGAGGCAAATGCTTAAAAAAGCCTAAGTAAGGAAGCATATTCCTTTAACACATAATATCTGACCAGTATGGGGAGGATCATCGTGTCTCCGTCAGGGGGTCGTGGAGTGGTGGTCCAGCAGGCGTCATGTTTTTTTGTTTTTTTTGGGGGGGGGGGGCACGGACGTATATGCGATCAGACGTTAACCAGCGCATGACTTTATATATAGTGATTTAGGGGAATTTTAGGAGTGTTTCTGACAATGCATTTTTGGCTTTACTTTGTATGTACTTTTCTCTGAGCTGGAACCAATTACTCAATATCCCATTGAAATATTGGATTCGGTTAACAAAATTTTAGGTTAACGAACGACTCTGTGGAACGAATTGTGTTCGTTAACCGAGGGACCACTGTAATTACATTTAAATCAGCTGTTGTACATTTAACTATGAAAATTATTCTCATGGGTCTGGTGAATTTCTTATGTCTATTTTTATAATCTAATCAGAGATTGAGCTTGCCAGGAGAAAGTGAAATAGGCATCAAATATACACGCTGTTACAGTAACGTCATTCTCACAACATCAGTGGGATTTCAGACAAGGACCCTCGATGAGTATATGTTGAGATCTTGGAGATATAGAGTTTGACAGAATCTTTTCAGGAAGTTAATTGCTTTCTTAAATAGACAACTGACATTAATCAAACTACAAACATCAGATTCTCTGAGGCATGGGCATTAAAGTAATCTAACTTCAGTAGCAATTGGAAATTCGTGGCTATCCCCAAGGACGATATTAGGAGATGCCATTCTTACTGGCAGACTCAACACTCACTTATTTGACAAGTTTTACTAACAATAAATTCAGTTGAAGCTTTCAACATCACTCACA
Organism: Homarus americanus; assembly: GCF_018991925.1. Lineage (NCBI taxonomy): Eukaryota > Metazoa > Arthropoda > Malacostraca > Decapoda > Nephropidae > Homarus > Homarus americanus. Next base: position 1,320,056 of record NW_024753828.1, on the reverse strand, counting down.
AGGGATTTTGAATGTTTCGTCTGTAATCAGACCTATCTAATTTGCCTTAACATATACAACTACAGTCGCAATTTCAAATTTTGTGCCGTGCCCCGAGATACTAAGGAATAACGGAGTCTCGGGTGCACTCCAGGATCGAGGGAAAATGGAGGACTCTGGTGTCCTGAAGCGATGAGAAAACGGACGCTTCAGACAAGGGACTCAATAAAGAAAGCATAGCTACATGTTTTGTAGGCTATTGAGCGTAATATGAATCGTCTGATTTTACGTTAACTAACATGTACAACAGTGGTCATTACAATGATAAATACATGACTGTACAGTGGTCCCTCGGTTAACGAACACAATTCATTGCAGAAGGTCATTCGTTAACTGAAACCATTGTTTCAATGGGATTTTGGGTAATTGGTTCCAGCTCACCGAAAATTACATACAAAGTAAAAATAAATGCAGTAAAGTACACTTACTTTGAGGTGTGCATGTAGAAGGCTCCTGGTTGATGATGATGATGATGATGGGAATTAGAAGAGGGGGTGGAGGAGAAGGGAGAAGAGAAGGAAGTGGGGGTGGAAGAGAAATCACCCCATGCTTCATGCCGTCATTTCACCAATAAAATTTTAAGTTCACTAGGTATAATTCAAGATTATTTTATTTAAGTCAACACTGCATGCACTATATATTGTCAATATGTAAAATAAATTTCAGAATGAACAATAATTGTACTGTAAAAACGTAAAAATAGTTTATGTTCAAGAGAGCCACAAGCAAGATGTTACCTCCACTGACCAGAGATACAAACTAACGTCCTGCTGGGTGAGTCAGTGGCTGAATGGCGCACCAAAAACTAGTTTCCTGTACTGCAATTATGTTAAATAAGGGTTAAAATGACTAAAAAATTTAATATAAAACTTGGAAAATTATTGAATTGTACAACCTTCTTGATATTTACTCAAATGGGAACGAATTTAAGCCCTAGAACCGATTACTGTATTGGCAGACTTATATTCCAGCTGGTGAGCAAGCGAAAACATGTTGACATGATTTCGTAAAAATTTCGTTAACCGAATTTTTGTTCGTTAACCAAATTGAAGATTCTTATGGAAGGTAATTTGTCAACCAAAATTTCATTAACCGAGGGACCACTGTACTGTACTGTACTAATTTACTAATGTTGAAGACAGACATTGTGGTAATCCAATCAACTGTTTGCTCTTTGAAAACAAATGACTCATGGTTTTCAGTGTGCAATTCTTTTTTCAGGAAAGCTGATTCTTTTAGGATAATATTTTATCAACCTGGCACCAAATGATCTTAAATTATATGAGAATTGTGGTGGAATTGCATAAAGAAGTGTTAAAGGAACCATGTGGGAGAGAGGGGGAGGGAGCTCCCAGATAAACGCTTGTCTTCCACATACAATATACTCCTACACTTTTTGCTCTTATTTTTATCTTTATAGTACTGTACAGTATACAGTTTTCTCTTTATTCATAAAACAAATTCTGTGGTTACTTACTTATAACACTTTTCAGTAAATAACAATCATCTCAGTGACAACAGTTGTTAACAACCAGACTTAGATGTCTGATTTTCAACCCAGAGAGTTCTGTTTCATATTTTTTTTATTGTTAATATAATATTCTTTTAATAACCTTGTTATACACTTAAAGACTTTAGTTGTTGAAGTGCAATAACAACATAACATCAACTGATTTTCTTTGAAACAGTTCTGATAAGCAGTGATATCTCCTCCTCCCCCCCCCCCATATACCAGGCATCCCCCGGTTACGGAAATTTGCTTTTACGGATTTTGTAAATTATTACCAATGAATTTGTGATAGGGACAAAAATTTCGCCCTTACGGATTTATTTTTATGTTTTTATTTATTTTTTCTTCCAATACTATTAGAAAAAAATCACAGAAACTATAAAATTTATTTTGTGTGGATTTCTTTGTGGTTGCTACAATACTGTACAGGACGAGGCAGGAGCCAGTAGTGCCCCTCCGTCTCCCTCCCATTAACTTCAATTGCACCACCTTACCTCACCTAACGCAGCACTCAACATTGTTTGTGGTAAGTTTAATTCAAGTGTTTTGTATATTTATTATTATATCATAAAATAATTAATGTTTGTCGTAAAAAAAATTATTTTCATTCATAAATGTGCTTGTATTACGTCTTTTTGCCGAGAATATTTCCTTGGGAACATATCTCCAATTATATAATGGAAGTCAATGGGAAAATTGGTTTCGTGTTACGGAATTTCACGTTACGGACAAATTTTCAAGGACTCATACCTTCCGTAACCCAGGGGATGCCTGCATATTCGTTGTTTTCGGACTTTCTAATTTTTGGGACTGGGGGTCTGCCTCAATTAGTCCGATTTATCGAGGTTCTGCTTCCAAAAAATACAGATATGAAGAAGACCCCCTGCCGTTCGTGAGGGATAGGTTCCAGGAAATGACGTAAATTGGCAAAGCTGCGATTACCAACTTATACTACCTTAGTGCACTACAGTATAAGTCCAAAAATCCGGACTGCTTGGGGATTGGGTCGGTCCGGATTTTCGGATTTTCCGGATTCTCAGGCAGTACTTTTAAAATTCAAATTTCAGGAGAAATAAAGAAGAGATGAAAAGGTACATTTTGATAGTTTATTCATTAGCAAATATAGCATGCTTCTTTTATCTAAAAGAGCAGTTTTAAAGATAAAGCTGTGAATTCTAAAATTTTATTCTTTGCCTTTTTTATATCATAAATTGTAGACTTTCCAATGTTATATATTTCCATTAGAACAGTATTGCTCACACCACGTTCTAGTTTCTTAATTATTTCAAGTTTGTCACTCAATTTCAAAGTGTTCTTCTTTCTCTTCACACAATGAAGTTTATCTACTTTAGGAGCCATTATTATGGGCTTGTACAGTACTCTGTAAATGGAATGAGTAGGATTCAAAATTACATACGTTGTCACTGTTTGATTGCTCGTTTTAAAGTGGCGACCGCATGGTCGCTGTGCAGCTGTGGCGCTCACGCATGCACACAAAAGCCAGCTAAAAAAAAAAAAAAAAAAAAAGTTAAGTTTGAGTTTTCGAAAAGTCCGGATTCTCAGGCGGTCCGGATTTCTGGCATCCGGATTTTTGGACTTTTACTGTACACTATACCTATACCAACAACTGACCAGCCATGGCAGCACGCATCCCATCTTTTAACTTATTTAATAATAAAACTTTCTTTGTCAGGGTCATCATTGACTTTTGCCTTTTACATTTCACTCCACTAGCATCATTAGCACTGACACTAGGCATTCTTTTAGGGGCCATTTCTCACAGAAACACTAAAGTTTTGAGAGTACAGTCATTTTTGCTACAACGCGAATTGGCTATAACGCAATTGATGAATAGAAGAACGATATTTGTAAAACGCGAACGCGTGTTGGCTGTAACGGGATTCCACTCGAACGTTTTAAGTGTACTGTACTGTCGCTTGGCGCGGGGTTATGCAGTGTTTACAGTTCACGTTTAACATCACATGTTCAATTGATTCATGTGTTTTGTTTGTGAAGTGTTATTTGATAGGGACTGTATAAATTTCATCCTTTATTTGCAAATTTAGCTGTTCCCATAAATACTGTGTGAAAAAATAAATAAAAATAATGTTTCACAGTGCGGACTAATAGCGTTTTACACCCTTGCTCTCTGTTAAAATCACACAATCAGTTGAAACACGTGGGTTGTTTTGAAGCGTCCTCAGTGATTTTTGCTTACTATTTCTCCAATTTTGTGGTATTAACTGTGTTACATTTACTGTATGATTTCATTTTTAGATATGAATGTAACATTTATTTAGACTCTGCTATCCTTTGTGTTAGGCTAACTACTAATTTTTTTTTCGATTTCGAGTACGGTAATCTCTGCCTAACCCTATTTACTCCATAAGCCCTGTTATTTCTATTGCGCGAATTTCTACAATGCGAGGTTTTACAAGAACACAACTATCGCGTTGTAGCAGAACTGACTGTACAGTAAACCCTCGATAACTCGTAATTTCATATAACTAGGCATGGGTATGGTCTCGGAAAGTACTGTATTAGTATAACTCGGGAAATGCCGAGATATATAAAATTATCTGGGAAAATCATTGCATATCTGGCCACCTGCATCACCTACCATGACTCTCTGTCACTACCATACCTCTGTGTCATCTACTATGCATCTGTCTCTCCTACTATGTTGCTTTATTCTTCGCCTGCAGTGCTGGTAAGTGTTACTTTTTACATTTAGTAATTACCTGTACTTGTACACATATATGGGTCGATAATTTTTTATTGTTGTATTTTTGTAGGAGGGCAGAAGTGTCTCGATAAGACAGAATTTGGGATAACTCGGCAAGGCTAGAGCCCCATATATGCCGAGTTATCGAGGGTTTACTGTACAACACGAGATGCTGTATGGATTGACTCGTTGTGCTTTGGGAAAAGGCTTGCAAGCTAGCCACCATAGCCACCGCTTACCAGTAATCGTCAAAATCACGAATCACGAACTCGCGAATGGCAAGAGTCTATTGTAGTTAATGGGCTGTCCTCTTTTTCAGGATCCTCTGACCACAAAAACCACATAAAATCCCTGTCCTCTTACTGCTATCCTATTCTTAAGAAAGCTTTGGAAATATTGGCTATGGATGCTTATGGGTTTATTCTAAACCTTAACAAAGCATCTCCTATCTTAGCAGTCAAATTAGCACCGGTCAGCAGAGTCATTTAAACTTGGGAGGTCTTTGGTCATCTTTGAAGTGCAGTTGAACAACACTCGGGTGGGAGATGTTAAGGATTCTTTTGTTACTGCATGATGCAAATAATGGCCTTTAATTTGATCAGCAGTACAGTGATATCCCCGTTAGCCGGAATAGCCAGAACAATTAGTTCAGAGCACTTCCAGGGACAAGAGATTTCCGGGTAGCCAGACAACTTTGTCAAACCAGGAAATATTTCTTATCCCCGGAATCTTTTCTGGTTACTGGGAAAAAATTCCGAGTGTCTAAAATAGACATCTTGCACACACAGACACTAGCCCACTTCCCCAGAACGTTTCCAGGTGCCGGAGATGTTTTCCTCGAGTCTAAACTACCGGAGTCCGTAAATGCAGTTCTAATTTGGTTAGAAACTCAATTTCTTTACTATAATAATCCAGAATAGGTTATCTAAAAGTTTGGGAAAATAAATATATTTAGAAATGAAAAATCTATAGGATTTGGGCATGAATGAAGCTGTGTGTTACAGCAAAGACTGTTATTTTTCACTCCCATGGAGCTTTGTGGGATTAGTGAGTCTCATGTAATTGACCTGACCTAACACAATGTCTGGTGGAGGTAGGGTGGAGGATTAGCGGTCTCATATTACTGACCTTCTGGTGGAATGTCAGGTCACCCTTTCTTGGGTGGGAGATTAGTGGGTCTCATGACCTAAAGATGTCTTGAATAAACACGAAAGATAAAGTATTTTTGGGAGATTGTGATCAGTATAAATGAGCAAATTTGTATCCCCTCAACATTATGTTACATAATATTTTGAAATATGGAGAGAGAAAGCAGAAAGGTGTGGGTGATTAGAGAGATGGAGTGGAAATGAGTGTTGTCAAGCACTCCTCAACAACTGATATTTAACTCGCTACCATGCAGTCACACACACGCAGATGTGTGTCATACAATAAGACCCTCACTCCTCATGCTTGCTGTCTTAATTCCCTTGTTTTTTGTTTTTTTTTGTGTTTGTGTTTGTGTGTGTGTGTGTGTTTGTTTGTGTGTGTGTGTTGTGTGTGTGTGTGTTTGTTTGTTTGTGTGTGTTGTGTGTGTGTGTTTGTGTGTTTGTGTTTTTTGTGTGTGTGTGTGTGTGTGTGTTGTGTGTGAATGTGTGTTGTGTGTGTGTGTTTGTGTGTTGTGTGTGAATGTGTGTTGTGTGTGTGTGTTTGTTGTGTGTGTATGTTTTGTGTGTGTGTAATGTTGGTGTGTGTAGCACAGTGTGGGTAATGTTTGTATGCGTGTGACACAGTGTGGGTAATTTCACCTGAGTGTTGTTGGCAGTAGCAAACCTTTGTTGGGGGATGATGGTCGTGTGGTCCCCCCCCTCTTCCTCACTCAAGCGTGGCTAATTGAATTTGATACCATAATGACCTTAATAAATTCTCTGCGAGAAGTTACCACTAAGATATCCTTAAACGAAATATTTCTATATGATATAGTGATGGGAATTCCATTGGTTTATATATATATAAAAAAAGTAAGAAATCACACCATTTTTTTTATCAAAATAATCTTCAATACTTTATCTAAAAGTTTGGTTAAATAAATATATTTAAAAAACAAAATTTCTATATGATACGGGCATGAATAGAGCTGTGTTAGAACTTGTAGGAGCAGAAGTTATTTATACAAACACCACTGTACAATATTGTTCTTACTGTTAACATAATAATGTATATATTGTACTCACCAGCAGATCTGTCATCTTTAGCCTAGAATAAGTAGACATTTCACTCAATTGACTGTAATACATAACTGTAATAATGGGAGATTATTGGGTCATATTATTAACCTGACCAGATGCAATGTCAGGTTACCCATTATTGGGTGGGAGACTAGTGCGTGTTATGACCTGAAGATATCTTGAATGACATTATTTTTTACCTTTGGGGTATATACATAGTGCAGTATAGTCTGCATTTACGCATAAATGAAATAACAGAACATATGGGATTAATTGAAATAGAGACTGGGCCGACCCCCAAACTCCACTTTTTCCGTTGTAGTAAAAATAACATCTTAATTTTATGATGGTATGCACACACAATAATTAAGAGAAATATCAATATTAGGTTTTTAACACTTACGTTTGTAGAAAAGCTGGGTCGACACACGTGGATGGCGGCTGGTTCCGAGGCAGAGGGCAGATTAGTTGCCCTCCGGTGAATCACTTTCACTACTCGCAGAGGTTTGCAGGGCCCCCCAGACAAACCCCTCAAAGTCCATATCCTCACTGTCAATATCACTATCACTGACTTGGGCTGGCTGTGGTTGTGGTAGGTTGGGGGCGAGGAAGTCCTCAATACTTCGTTGACGACTAGCATTGGTGTTGTCGAGATAGATCTGGATATATGGCTCCATAACTTTCGTCAGATGGTTATTAGACGCTTCATACCGATGCTTGTCTGGGTCGTTGTCAAGGATGAGCTTAATTTTCTCCCCCCAACTCGATGATTTCCTTCACATTATCATGGCTAGGTCCAGGTAATTCAACGTTTTTCTCGTGTGGTGGGGGTCCCGCTGAAGCCATTGTGAGGGGAATAGCGGGCACAAGAGAGAACTGTATACGCGGACTGAGAACAATGAGACAGGCCCGGCTAGGTCAGCGACTTCTACCCTCTGGTGGCAGGGTACGTCATGTTACATTAGACCAATCACAGCTAGCGGCGGAGGGAATGCTTGGGTGGTAAGGATGCGTGGCCCAATCACAGTCCGATACGTCATATGACGTCAGCGATAACGTAAGAGCGGCCTAATGATCACCACTCACCGCGCCGCTTCCCGCATATGGTCAAGAATGGACCGTGTGGGTTTAAAATAGCACAGCGGTCTGGACCTCTCCAGCCGCTCGCCGCGTAAATGACCGAATTTACCGCATAATTAAAGCTTTTTCATTCTGGCAAGGCACCGCGTAAATGACCAAACGCATAAACAAAAGCCGCGTAAATCCAGACTATACTGTACTGTACTATACTGTACTATACTGTACTGTATATGAAGGTTACAGGTATTTATAAGCACAGATTATTACAGAAACATATCTATACTAATTAATGAAAAATAAATAAACAATATTGTATCATTAATGAGGTAGTTTAGTAAACAAACAATCAGTGAGCCGACCCTTTGGGGGGGAACAACACGGACACATTCCAATGTGACCCTTCCCCTCCTTCCTTACCTCATGCTCCTGTACAGTAACTCCTCATTTAAGGTTGTCCCCATTAACATTGTTCCGTTATAAAGTCGCTACTCTTTAGATACCAATAATTCAGTTAATGTCCCGATGACTCGATATAACTTCGTTTTTGCGTTGTCACGGTCTGTTTTTTATGGTGTATCACCCTCTCTCATCTTGGCGTGTTACCTCTCACTCACGGAAAGTCATACAGCGTACCCAAGCGATGCCAGTCTTTGTTAGGCTTCCACAGAATTCTTACATGTTCAGGTGTTTTTGCTCGTAATCCTGTAATCTAACCATTCAAAATGGCTTCCAAGCGCCCATCAACTGCTACTGATGCTAGTGTTGTGAAGAAGCAACGTAAAACCATTAGCCTTGCTACAAAAATGGAGGTTTTAACCCGGTTTGAAAAAGGGGAAGGTGCTGTGGACATTGCTGGTGCGCTTGGACTAACCCCCACAACAGTGCGTACTCTCCGGTCCAACACAGACAAGATTAAGGCTAGTGCTGGAAGTGGTAGTTCTCTGAGTGCAACAAAGACAAGTTGGACTCGAAGTTCCATGATTTAAAAGATGGAAAAGATGCTGGCTATGTGGATGGAGGACCAGAATCAACGCAATGCCCCTGTGAGCCTTATGGTTATCCAGCCCAAAGCAAAATCCTTTTTTGACGACTTAAAGGCAGTAGAGGCTGAAGGGTCAAAGGAAGAGAACTTTACTGCCAGCGGAGGATGGTTTCATCATTTTAAGCACTGTTATAACTTCTATAACATCAAGATGACTGGTGAAGCTGCTAGTTCAGATACGGTTGCTGCCGAGATATTCCTGCCTGAATTCAAAAACATATCAAGGAAGGAGGCAACTCAGCAAAGCAAGTCTTTAATGTGGATGAGACTGGTCTCTTTTGGAAGAGGATGTCAGATAGAACCTATATCTCAATGGAAGAGAAAAGATTGGCAGGTCTTAAAGCGGCAAAAGACCGTTTGACGCTGCTGCTTGGCGCGAACGCTGCTGGCAACTTAAAGCTAAAGCCTATGCTAATTTCTCGCGTTGCCAACCCACGGGCTTTGAAAGGTTACTCCAAGGAACACCTTCCTGTCATTTACAAGGCAAATAAGAAGGCATGGATAACCAGCGCCATATTTAGCCAGTGGTGAACTTAGTACGCCATCCCTGCAATGAAGGAATACTGTGCCAAGGAGAACCTTGACTTCAAAATTCTTCTTGTCGTTGACAATGCTCCAGCTCATCCTCCCAATATCAATGACTTACATGACAATGTTCGAGTTGTATTCCTGCCTCCCAACATGACAGCACTGATGCAGCCTATGGACCAAGGCGTCATCGACGCATTCAAGGGGTATTATTTACGGCGTACCATGGATCAACTGCTAAAGGCTACAGACGGAGAAAATAAACCTACAATCCGAGAATATTGGTGGGGCTTCAGCATTCTTCATGCAATCGACAACATTGACAAGGCATGGGAAGAGGTTTCAGAAAGTTGCCTGAATGGTGTGTGGCGTAAATTGTGGCCCGAATGCGTCAACAGTTTAATGGGATTCACGGACTTAGTCCCAGCAGTGAATAGAGATATCCTCAGCTTGGCTAGACAGGCAGGCTTTCATGAGCTGGAATCAGAGGCTATTGAGCAAGTCCTGGCATTCCATATAGAAGAGCTCACCAATGAGGATTTGCAACAACTAACAGAACACAGTTCCGTTGAAGAAGACGACGACGAAGAAATTGCACAACAAAAGCTAACTACCAAGAGGATGGCAGAAGCGTTCAACATGATTCAGCAAGGAATGCAAATTTTCAATGATGACAACCCAAACAGAGAACGTAACTCATAGATTCAACGCAGCATTGATGACAGTCTTGCTTGTTACAATGAGGTCTACAAGGAGAAGAAGATGAGGAGCACTAAGCAGTTAATGCTGGATTCTTTTTTTCGTCACTGGAAGGCAGCAGCAGCAGCAGCATCTTCACAACAGCTCCCGCCTTCCTCCTCCTCTGCTCCCGGCATTCTCCTCTGCTCCACTACCCACAACACACTCCGCCCATCAGTGAGTACAATACAAAATACTATTTTCTATATAAATGCCATTGAATTTCTGTATATGTAATTATATTTCATGGGGCAAAGGGAGGTTCAGGAACCTAACTTCCGGATTTTATCTATTTCTTATGGGGAAAATTGATTTCGTTAACGTCGCAGTTTTCAGGAACGGAACCACGACATTAAGCGAGGACTTAACTGTACTCAAACAGTTGCAAATAGGATACCCTTTATGTATGGAACTAAACTAAGAATTTATTTAAAATACTCTGTAACATTCAATGCCATAATATCCTGACCACAGGGGTTAGTTATACCGACCCTTTGTGAACTCTTTTCTGAAATCCCTTTGTACTACCGTTCACAGGATAAGTATGGTGTGCAAAATAAACTAGCCGCTGTAAGTGGCAAAATAACAAAAATCGATCACAGGATTCATAAACTTATATTTGTGTTAGAGAGCTCAATTTGATACCATAATGATACTGAATAATTTCTCCGGGATGTTTCCAATACAGTCAACCCTCACTTTACGCGGTTAATGTAACCTGCAGGGTCCCGCGGAAAGTGAGGAACGCGTAAAGTGAATAACATAACATATGGGATTACTGTAATTGAAATAGAGTCCGGGCCTACCCCCAAACTCCACTTTTTGACGACACACAACTATGTTGTAGTAAAAATTTTATCTTAACTTTATGATGTATGAAAAAACAAGTAATATAGAAGAGGTTAGGTTAGGAAAAATAAAGGTTAACATAGGAAAAATAAAGGTTAGGTTTGGAAAACTAAAAGTTAGGTGGAACACTTATGTTAGTAGAAGAGATGGGTCGGCGTACGGGGATGGAGGCTGGTTCCGAGGCAGAGGGCAGGCTACTGGCCCTCAGGTGAATCACCATTACTAGGTGCATCACCATCACTGTCACTTACAGTTGTCAGGGCTTCCCTGACAAATCCCTCAAAGTCATCTTCACTGTCACTATCACTGGCTTGGGCTGGCTGTGGTGGGTTGCGGGCGAAGAAATCTGTTATGCTTTGCTGACGGCTGGTGTTGATGTTGTCGTGATACACCTTGATGTAGGGCTCCATAGTCTGCAACAGCTGGGTAGTGAAGATTTCATACTTGTTTGCGTCAGGGTCATCGGAAAGGAGGAACTTGGCTTTCTCGATACACTCGATGGCACCCCTAACATTACTATGGGATAAGTGTTGTTCTTCTTGGGATGACGCACCACCTGCCTCTTCACTGACGTCGTCATCATCATGTACCATCTCCTCGGTAGTCACATCAGGTTCCATTATCACCTCCATGATGTCGTCGTTGGTGGTCTCGGAGAAGCCTGGAACTGTAACAGTCTGCGCAGCTTCTCTGGCAAGGTCCACTGCTACTGCAACAGTCTGAACCTCACCAGTCACAGATTGACTCCTCCTCTCACCTGGTATTCCATGCAACACATGTCTCCATGCGTGACGAATTGTAGCAATAGACAGCTGATCCCATGACTCCACCAAGAAGTCCACAGCTTTCTTGATGTTAAATACTCTCCAGAATTGTTTGAACAGTATTTTTTGCTGTGCCAACTGTTGATCCTCATCTTCTTCGCTCTTGCTATCGGTGGTGGTGTCACTCAGGTTACGCAACTCTTCCCTGGTGTTGGTGTAGTCGTTCAGGAGTTTGAATTTTTTCGTAGAGAATGCAGCTTTTACATTACAGATTAACTCTTGGTCCATGGGCTGTAATATAGACGTAGTGTTGGGAGGAAGGAAGACCACTTTTACGTTGGGGTGACGATCTAACAGTAGGGGCGAGTGTCCTGGTGCGTTGTCCAGCAGCAACAAAATCTTGAATGGCACATTCTGTTGCTCACAGAATTTCTTTACATCGGGAACAAAACAGTCATCAAACCAGGAGAGGGACAGTGTAGAGAACATCCACGCCTTACATGCGGTCAGCCAGTGGACATTTAGCTTGGTCATGTCCATGGTTTTGTAGGCGTGCGGCTTGCGTGCTGTGTGGATCACCGATAACTTGAGCTTACAGGTACCGGAGGCATTGGTGGTAAACAGGACGGTGATGCGTTCCTTCTGCATCTTCCAGCCCCGAATCTTGCTGGCATTCTTTACAACGAAGGACTTGGAAGGTAGCTTTTTCCAGAAAAGACCAGATTCGTCCATGTTAAACACCTGGTCGTCACTGTACTGTCCTTCCTCCATTATCTCACGTAAAAACGGAGGAAATTCCCTAGCCGCAGCACGGTCAGCACTCGCTTCTTCACCACCAATGTTTATATTGGTGATCTTGTTCCGGATCTTAAACCACTGTAACCACCCAGAGGAAGCATTAAAGGGTTTGGGCTCTGTAATTCCCATCTTTCGTGCCACTGCAATGTACAGTTCACATGCGTACTCCTTAACAGAGCGCGTGTTGACCGCCATGTTCCGTCGCGCCTGACGCACCAAGTACCTCACAAGTAATTTTTCTGTCTTGAGAAGCACCTGGTTGTGAAAATACTTGATCATAGAAGCACCTGTAGACTTTGTGATCTTCATGTGCTCCTTTATCTTGGCTGCATCCTTCTTTATTGTTCAAATCGTAGATTCATTCACACCATGCTGGCGCGCCAAATCAACCTGCCTTGTTCCTTTCTCCAACTCTTGGATGATGGTATACTTCACCTCGTAGCTTAAGGAACGTCGTGTCTTCTTTGGCTTAGTGCCGCTGGGTCCAGGTAAAGAAAGGTTTCTCTCTGGGGGCGGTGGTCCGGCGGAAGCCATTTTACAGAACAATGGATACACGTTTACACGGTCTGGCGTGGAGGGATTAAACTGGCGCGGCTAGGTCACGCATCGTCTTTCCTCCTTCCCTCCCTCCCTCCCCCGGGTGGACACGTCATAATACTTTAAGCCAATTACAGCTAGCAGCAGAGGGGGGTAGGGATGCATAGCCAATCACAGTCCGATACGTCATATGACGTCAGTGATAACGCAACAAAGACACACACTGCGCAACCTTACCGCGCGGCTTGCCCAGGCGGAGGGAGGGGGAGGGAGAGGCGAGAGCACAGGCAGGCAGGCGGGTGGAGCGAATCTAAAAATAGCGTCGCGCTGGACACACTCCGCGTAATGGGGTTCACGCACCGCGTAATGTTAGCACGTTAGGTTCTGGCAGGGCACCGCGTTAACGTGGAAACGCGGAATGTGGGACCGCGTAAAGCGAGGGTTGACTGTATATCCTTAAATGATAAGCCGAATTATAAGGTAAAAATAAATATTTTACTGTATATGAAGGGTCACTGGTATTAGTACAGTTGAGTCTGGATTTACGAGTTTGGTCATTTACGCGGTGCCTTGCCAGAATGAAATGCTTTAATTATGCTGTAAATTTGGTCATTTACGTGGGTGAAGTATAATTTGTTTATTTACTGAAGATATTTGTTTTAGCTCATGAAATTCATACAACTTACCTGGCCAGAATATAATTTACATTGCTGGAATTCTTATAGGATTGTGATTATTTTAAATATAAACATCATGGAATTTGCATTAGACAAACAAATTTTAGATCTAATGTAAGAATTTTGATTAGAAAGAGCCAAAATTTTATCTTTTGTGCAAAATATATGACGTTTATATTCAAAATATTCCTGGTCTTGCAAGAATCCAGCAATGTCAATTATATTATTCTAACTTTAGTCTGAGGTATTATTTAATACTAAAAATGTAAGCCTTCTGTTTTCACCCAAACATTTCTCAAAGAAGGAAGAGCCAGCGAGCGTGGGAAGGGGGGATTTGAGTCCATTATTTGAATGGACAATAACCAGTAACTGTATTTCTCTTAAATATTAATTGTGTGTGCATACCATCATAAAATTAAGATTTTATTTTTACTACAACGGTAGGTATTGTGTCGGAAAAAGTGGAGTTTGGGGGTCGGCCCAGTCTCTATTTCAATTAATCCCATATGTTCTGTTATTACATTTACGCGTTTCTCGTTTTACGCAGTACTCCGGGGGTTCAATTGACCACGTAAATGAAGACCCAACTGTAATGTCCTGACTACTGAGGCTAGTTTTACAGACCTTTCCCTGTGAAAAAGCCATGATTATGATTAGCATATTACTGTACTCATTTTGTTGTAGTGGATGTAATCCTAGACAAGGTTCTTGAAACTCCAGAGCACGAGCAGTAGGTATATTCAATAAGTGTACAAGACTTGGCGTGATAGCCAACCGATACAGAAGCGAGCACAAGGGACCCCGGACCGTAGGTAGGCCGAGGCTGATCTGAGGGATGTTGTCTAGCTGGGCAAGGAGAGTTGCTAGACATCACTAGGACAATGACTGAGGTCCTCTAGTTACTCGACTAGCGCGGTACAGACATAGTATATCGGGGCCTAGTGAGTGAACATAGGCATTAGACATAAGCATAGATATCAGACATGGTATAATAATATGTAGTACTACAGACATGTGAATAAATGGTACAATGAATGGTAACAGAGTCTTGGCGTCAGGCGTGTTCACATATCTATACAGTATATACTCCTCTATAATCCTCCCTCGTTTATAGATCGACCCTGATTTTTTGACCAAGAAATCGTTAATTTATAATATTCCTTGTTTATAGGTCGACCCAAGTTTTTGAGGGTAATGGAACAACAAAACCTTCAGTAAAAACACTCTACGTCCTATAAACTGAGGCTCGCCGTGCCTGAAACACCGAGTGCCGAAGGCAAATTGTTTACCATTTATTATTACGACACTTTACACTGAAACGCGGGTAGTTTCAACAAAAATATTGTATTTTTCCATTCAAGTATTTATTCAAGTCAATTAGGAGGGAATATTATTGTAATACAACAGTTTTTTAACTGAAAATCATTCGAAAAGCGATTACGGTAAAATCTTTTGAACAGCGAAAGAAAGCGAAAGTCATTGCTTTCGTCACGATTTTATCCCACTTTCCACTGTAATATGTACGTCATTTCAGCAAATATATTACATTTTCGTGAATGTATTATATCAAGCACAGTATGAATAGAATATCACTAATATAACAGTATTTTAACCGAAAACTTTAAAAAAACGTGTAACATCTGTTGAACATCGGAAGGTTAGGTAAAGTCTTTTGTTTTCGTCATGTAGTTTATCCTAATTTACATTGAAATACATCATGTTTCAACAAAACTACTATTTATTTCTGAGAATATGGAAATGTAATATTTTTGCTGAATTGACGTATGTATTACAGTGGAAAGTGGGATAAAATCGTGACGAAAACAATGACTTTCGCTTTCTTTCGTTCAAAAGATGTTACCGTAATCACTTTTCGAATGGTTTTCAGTTAAAAAACTGTTGTATTACAATAATATTCTATCCTAATTCACTTGTGATGTAACAGTTTTTTTACTGAAAACGATTCGAAAAACACGTGTACCGTCTAGCTGACACGGCAGAGCCCTGGTCGCGGAGGCTTTGTTTTTGCATCGGCCCTTCTTAAGCAGCCTTTAATTTTAGCGTACGTTGAAATTGTGTTGACCGGTATATTCGTATTTTCCAGAAATATGACAAGTTTGTATATAATACAATGTTACGGTACTTTTAATTTACAAATATTCATTTTTAAAAATACAGAAGACACTAAACAAATACCAGTACAGATATTTGCGTGACTCTCCCGCCAAAAAAGACCAAACAGCTGGTACTCTCTCCCTCAGCCCTACCAAAAATAGCCCAACGACATCTTTCTTGTTTATTCTCTTCCAATTTCTCACTTTAACTGGTATTTTCTACTTCATATTGCCTACATCAGATAAACTACAGTAATTGAGGTTAGACACTGTTATAAATTTGATTACCGGGTACTGGCAGGATGCCGTTAGAATCACCTGACCTTACCAACAGTGTTGCAAGTCAGACACAGCATTTTTTTTTTTTTTACATTTTTGGTGTCTCCATTTCTGTTAATTGTTTTTTTCTGTGGGGTTTGCACAATAGTAAACTGTTTTACCTATAGTATTGTAAAACAATTTGGGAAAAGAAATACTCGGTAACTTAAAATTTTAAACGGAAAATCTTGAAACTGGCAACTGTGTGTAGATGACCTGACTCACATCATATTATGTCATCACGAGTAGCCTATGTGTATATTTCAAATTGTGTCTCGTTGCAGTGTAAACGTGCTTGACCCATATTCTCTTCAGCATGGTTTCAAGAAGAAAGTTCACAGCAATGTTCAAGCTCAGAGCGATTGAATATGCAGAACAGGCTAACAACTGTGCAGCAGCAAGGGAATTTAAGGTTTCCAAAAAAAAGTTAGAGACTGGAAAAAGCTCTCTGCACAACTTAAGCTTTTACCGAAAAACAAATGTGCTAACAGAGGAAAGTGTAACAAGTGGCCACAGTTGGAAGTTGAAGTGGCAAAGTATGTCAGTGAAAACCGACAGAATGGATATGGTGTTTCCCGAGGATCAATTCGAATCTTTGCCTTGAAACTAGCAAGGAAATTAGGCATCACAGATTTTAAGGCGAGTCATGGTTGGTGCACAAGATTTATGAAAAGAAATTATTTTGTACTGAGACGGAGAACGAAAATATCACAGCGTCTTCCACAAGAACTTGATGACAAGGTTATTGAATTTCATAGGTTTATAATCAAACACTGGAAGAACTCATATAGACTTTCGTGTATTGGAAACATGGACGAAACGCCCATGAATTTTGATATGCCAGTCAGTCAAACAGTGAATAAAGTTGGTGAAAAAACAGTTTTAGTTAAAACTACTGGATGTGAAAAATCAAGATTCACAGTTGTGCTATCATGTATGGGTGATGGCACAAAGCTGATGCCTATGGTAATATTTAAAAGGAAAACAATTCCAAAGCAAAATTTTCCAAAAGGTATAATCATCCATGTGCACGAGAAAGGATGGATGGATGAAGGCGGCATACAAATATGGCATAAAAAAGTCTGGAACTTTTGACCAGAGGGACTGCGCAAAGAAAAAAGTCTTCTTGTGTGGGATATGTTTCGGTCACATCTTGTTGACAGTGTTACTGTTGGGATTAGGAAGAAAACACTGATACAGCTGTGATTCCTGGTGGATTAACAAGTCTTGTCCAACCACTGGATGTTTCCATAAACAAACCATTTAAAGATGTGGTGAGAGTGAAGTGGAACAACTGGATGATAGAAGGCGATAAGACATACACAAAGGGCGGCAACATCCAAGCTCCATCACAAGCAACATTATGTGAATGGATTGTAGAGGCCTGGGATACAATTAGACCAGAAATTGTGGTGAAATCTTTTAAGAAATGTGGGATTTTGAATGCTCTTGATGGAACAGAAGACGACTTGTTGTGGGATTATGAGGCTAATGAGAGCGTGATTGAGGATGAAGATATTGATGATCCTATGGCTGATGATGGTGTTGATCCATATGACGATGCTGTTCAAGGAGAGGACTGGGAGGAGCTGTTTGGTGATGAAGACGATGACAAGGAAAATGAGTTTGATGGATTTTAATTGAAAATATTCAGAAATATGGTATCGTAGTATTTATTCAAGTGAATTAAGATAGAATATTATTGTAATACAACAGTTTTTTAACTGAAAATCATTTGAAAAGCGATTACGGTAAAATCTTTGGAACGACGAAAGAAAGCGAAAGTAATTGTTTTCGTCACGATTTTATCCCACTTTCCACTGTAATACGTACGTCATTTCAGCAAAAATATTACATTTCCATATTTATTTCTGAGAATATATTCATTCAGGCACAGTTAAGGTAAAATATACTTGTGATGTAATATTTTAATGAAAATATTTAGAAATACGGTATTGTAGTTTTCTTTTGTTTCAAATTTAATTAACAAAGATTGATGTTTCAAATTTAATGAACAAAAATTTATGTATCTATAAATAAACTTTTAAAAATGAATACTTTATGTTTTACATCGTCCTGTGCTACCATACCATGCATTTGGCTACAGTGAGTTCTGCTATAACGCGTGTTTTGACAACGCGAATTGGCTCTAACGCGATTTATGAATAGAGGAACGATATTTGTATAACGCGAACGCTTGTTTGCTGTAACGCGAATTTTGCTTACTATTTCTCCAATTTTGTGGTATTAACAGTGAATATGGTAAAGAAGAATATCTCCAAGAAGCGTTCTGGTGATCGCATTCCCGGTGATGATCGTAAAAGAAAGGCTATAACACTTGAAGAGAAGCTCGATGTTATCATCCTCAAAATCACCCTTTTCCCCCATCAAGTTATATTCATATTTTTTCAAGGTAAAGTGTTACATTTACTGTATGATTTCATTATTAGATATGAATGTAACATTTATTTAGACTGCGCTATCCTTTGTGTTAGGCTAACTACTAAATTTTTTTCGATTTCGAGTAGTAATCTGCACCTTACCCTATTTTCTCCATAAGCCCTGTTATTTCTATTACGCGAATTTCTATAACACGGTGTTTTACAAGAACACAACTATCGCGTTATAGCAGAACTGACTGTACTTTGGGCTTGCTATGATGACGCAAGAGATCTGCCCTGGCAACTGTACCGACACTCACAGCTGGTAGTGCGTCGTTTCCATTGTTTACTGGCAGTTACTGGTAAATATTTTTCAACCTAAGGAAACTATTACCCGTTTAGAGGTCGACCCCCAATTTTTTGCCAAAAAATTTGGTCTTAAAAACTCGAACTACACACGGGTATATCTCAATGTACTCTGCTAAAGGACTTAAAAATTTTATCTCTTGTGCAAACTATGAGATGCTTATACGTACTCAAAATAATCGCTATCTTGCAAGAATACCAGCAATGTAAGTTACATTCTGTGAAGTCATGTCTGTGACATCATATAAGAGAAAACTTTAAGCCTAAAATAAAATTCATCCCATTACTCGTTATCACTGTATGTATATTATATATGCTGGATTATACATTATGTATGTATATTATGTATGTGCTCCATTTATGTATTATTTATTCAGCCTAGCTAGCAGCGTGTGGCAATGTTATTACCATATCCCACATGCTTAATTAATGTGCCTGGCGACGTATGGAAGCTGCTAATGTATCACTTGCCATACGTCGTCTATAGCAGTTGACAAGGAGCCTAGCTGAGGAGAGCACTACTCCCCTTTGTGTACATACCTCTTATCCAGTAAACTGAACCTACAAATCTATACAGGTGTTTGTGTTCTCTCCTGTATATTGAACTTATTATCCAGAACCTAACAATCACTGCCCCCTCCCCCAGCAGCTGTTGACAGCCAGGGGAGGAGATTAACGTGTACTCAAGGTTTATAAAGCAGGGAGTGTTAGTTTTTCACTTATAAAATGTGACTGACTTGATTTAGCAGAATATAACTTGAATTACTGGAATTCTTGCATGACAGCAATTCATTTGAGTATAGACATCCCAAAGTTTGCACTAGACATAAAAAATTTAGTAATTAACTTAGTACATTTGAGTACAGGTTGTGATAATTTATGCAGTCATGCTCAGCAGTTGTGGTTGCAGATGCAAAGCTTCGTGACATCACTAGTGTATAATAATCTCCATATGTTCTGGTTTATTACTGATCAGTTGTTTAAGCACAAAAGTAGCCAAGTCAAGCCATCATATATCAATTGATTTTAAAATCAAAATTATTAAGTAAAATGTTATAAGACAATGGTTTAGTAGAGCTGTTAATGTGTGTGCTGTGTAAGTGTCTTGGCATGTCACCTCACCACCTGACTCCTGAACTTTCATCAACTTCTTCAAATCCTGCACCTTGCTTGGCAAATTCAATAATATTTCTTTGAATGTTTGGCACGCACCCACCAATGTATGTAATAAGTCATTTATGTCCAGTGTATATTTTCAGCCTTCGGGCTGCAAACTTTTTCAATAAACCGTTTATTATTATTATTATTATTTATTATTTACACACAGGAATTAAGACAGCAAGCATCCAGTGAGGCACTTGTTGTGTGACTGCATGGAGGGAAATTAAAGGATCAGCTGTTGAGGATCTTATCACTTGGCAACACTGGTGCTTGTTACATTTCCATTCCATCTCTCTGATGACCCACACCTTTCTGCTTTCTCACTCCATATTTTAAAAGGTTTTGTAATATAATGTTGAAGGGATACAACTTTGCTCACTTACAGGTATACTCATCACAATCTCCCTAAAATACTTTAGCTTTAGTGTTATTCAAGACATCTTCAGGTCATGAGACCCACTAATCCCCCACCCTAGAAAGAGTGACCTGACATTCCATCAGAAGGTCAGTAGTATGAGACCATTAATCCCCACCCTACCTCCACCTACCCCCCAAAAAAATACTTTACCTACCCCTAAAAAAAAAAAAAAAAATACTTTACCCTATGTCTTTAATCAATACATTTTTTAAAAAATGCTCTCGATTTTCAACCTCGGGAAATATGTTCCCAAAGCCCGATTTTTTTCAAATTCCGACTAGGAATGATTTTCAAGGTTTTTAACTGTCCTTTAGCAACCCCCAATAGTTATTTAGCGTTTATGGCTAAATGAATACTGTTATTATTATATATTCTATGGTCTTGAGAAAACTCTGATAAGCGTACTCATCGTTATGTTTACATCATTGCTGATATTATCCAAATCCCACAAATTATGGACTGGTTCATTTTCTTCATCAACCAAGGCACTTATGTCAGAGGGACTTATTTGTGTACCTATTCCAGCAACCACAAGTGACACTGGTGTTGCAAAGACTAGATGGACTGCTGGACTTTGCTGATTTTTACCGTAGGTCAGAGGAACAATAATTTGATTGCCTTTGGTACTGGTCAACACTGGTACCCAATGTCAATAAATGAGTTTACTCATGAATTTACATAACTACTACTTTATTCTGAACCACTTATAACTCTAATGGGACCCAGACTGTTTTTATTGATGTTGGGGTAGGCTAACCTAATGCCTTTGCTTACAAATAATAAGCAGTTTGCTCTAGACCTTTAGTGTCCACTTTATCGATTACTGTACAGCAGCTTCTACCCGACAATAATACCGCCCAAGCCTCAAAACGGATATTACTAGTTGTGTCCCTTGATTTTTCAGGAAACCCTTGATCACCAATTTAATCCTCCTGACTGTTGGCAGTTTCAGAGCCATTTTGTCTTTTGACTTATGAATGATCTTTGAGCTCATGAATCAAAGAGAACCTCGACTTTTACTGTTTTACCCACACTTCAGACTTTAATTTGGTTGGTCGGTTCAGCGGCTGCACTCCTAACTGTAGGCATTTTTATACAATACAGTGATATCTCCGTTAGCCGTGACAATTGGTGCAGAGCACTTCCGGGAATGAGAGATTTCCGGGTAACAAATCGATTCTATCAAAGCCAGAAAAACATCCCTCATCCCCAGAATTTTCTGGGTAATGGAAAAATGTTCTCAGAAGTTTCAGAAATTGCACATTACAGTAGGATGTCAAGTTTAGCGAGTCTTAGATTCGCGATGCATATGTTTCACATCACTTAAAATTTCCAGCCTCTCAAGAATAGCGATTTTCATTACTGGTTTCACGAGTCAATGGAGAGTGGGCAGCGTGCATTGTTGCAGTCATTTGTTATCTACCGTGTTTTTGTTTACAGCAGTTAGTTTAAATGAGTGAGAGCGAGTGGTGCAGTGACCTTGGATTATGTAACCCATTGTGCTTACGTTTCGCGAGATTCTTGTATAAATATTAACGATTCTTGTGTATTAACAATGAGTGAGGTGCGTAATGTAAATGTCGGGAGCGGTTCTGGTAGTAATGATGGCCGTTGAAAAGGTCAACAAGGAAAGTCCCAAGCTAAACGTGACTACCGTAAGGGGATCAGGAAGAGGAAGTGCACCCTTGAAATGAAACAAGAGATGCTCGAGACGATCAAAAGTGGTGCTTATACTTGTGAAATCAGTATAGGTTCAACTGCCCCGAATCAACCATACACTCCCTTAAGAAGAACAAGGAAGCCTTAACTGCTTCTATGAACATATTCTCCCCACGATTTTCTGGTAACAGCACATTCTTCGATATTTTGCAACAAAACCTACTGCTTGTTATCACAGAACATTACCTTCACAAGTGGGTGGAAAGAAGAAACTGTGAGCAGGGTGACCTGTCTGGGCCACAGATAAGGCATCAAGCACGTGTTTATTATGCTGCAGTTGCACAGAAGAAACATGTTAATTCTGCACCACCGTTCAATGCTTCTGTTGCTTGGTTGGCTGTGTACCACAGGCAAGGCCGTGGGCTCGTAACTCTTCTTGACCGCCGTGCCCACCATTTCTCTGTGGATGTCGGTCACACTTGAATAACCTTTATAGTACAGTAGGGGGCAGTGAAATTTTGCTCAAAGCTGCACTCTTCAGGCATTGTTCCTTATACATATCTAAGACTCCATGCCAAATTTGAAGCTGATATGTCGAGGTTTAGTCTGCCGCATTTTCTACTGAAATTTTTAAATTTACCTACAGTACTAGCCAAACAGCCGCTGTGGCGGTGCAATGTTCTGTTCAGTGTTTATCAACTTTTTTTTCATATCTCTTATTTCATTTAAGTTGTCTTGTTGCAGATGAGTATGGTGCTATGCCTATATTGATTATCAGCCTTTTCTCATTTCATTTCTCAATGTTGTGTTACTGTACTGTAATGTAGGGGAGACACCAGTTCACAGAACCGGACAAGACTCCCTACACTGGCTGCCGCTTGTGGCCGATACTTGATTAGTGATTATGCTGGAGCTGCCATTGCTACTGCCACCTTAACTGACTATGGCATTATCACAAAGGATGACAAGAGTCAGGTTATTGGACCACATAAGCTGCGGGATGCGAGACAAAAATACCGATTTAAGAGGCAAGAAATTGAGATGGCTAGTTTAGATAATTTGACGTCACTCTATTTTGATGGTAAGAAGACCGCCACTCGTGTGATGATAAAGAATGAGAAGACCGAGAAATGGAGTTCGAGGATGATGGTGAAAGATCATTATGTCATCATGGTTGAGCCTGGCAATGAATATCTCACACATGTGACTCCCAAGACTGGACACGGAAAGCAGATTGCCAAAACTATTCACGAGTTTCTGGTGGAGAAAAATCTAACCCAGCAGCCCATTGTGTGTGTTGGTTGTGATGGAACCAATGTAAATGTAGGATCAGAAAATGGAGTCATTCATCATCTTGAAATGTTACTTGGTCACCCGCTCCATTATTTCATATGTCAGCTTCACGGAAATGAGCTGCCTTTCCGCGCAGTTTTTTATCACTATGATGGTAAACCAAGTGGTCCTGAGCATTGGCGTGGTCCCATTGGAAAGCAGATCAAGGAGTCTTTGTCTGAGCTTCCAGTTGTCGCCTTCCAGCCAGTCAGTTTCCCTGATTTCCCTGTGTTTAATGATGAAGTGGAGAAAGATCTGTCCTGGGATCAGAAATACCTGTATAGGATTTGTAAAGGAGTTATCACAGGTGTTGTTGAAGATGACTTGGCTGCTATTGAGCCAGGTCCTCCCTGTGTGTCAAGGTGGAACACCTTATGGAGTAGAATCCTCAGGCTGTATGTAGCAACATCAAGACCCAGCCATGAGTTGAAAAGAATTGTCATTACAATAATAAAGTTCAGTGCTCCAATGTGGTTTTACATCAAGATACACCCTTACGTAACACACGGCTCAAGGAACGTATTCCAGTCCCTGCTATATATGAAACACCTGAATAGTGAGGAGGAGACGATAGTGAAGAAGGCTGTCCAGAGAAATGCATACTTCGCCCACACAGATCAACTTCTTCTTGGTATGTGTGCAGATGAGGACATGACTGTTAGAGAAAAAGCTGTCTCAATGATAAGAAAAATTAGAGAGGAGAATCAGCAAAAGGAAGAATGCACTGGCAGATCTGAAGAGGAGGAGGAAGATTCTGATGCTGCTGTTGACGAGAATTTGTTAAACTATACTGATGAGGAGGGTAAAGATGGAGATGGGAATGAGGATGTGCCTCCTGTAGTCAACATGAGAAAGGTGGTGACTCCGAAACTAAAGTGGCAAGCAAAAAACTATCATTCCATGATTAACTGGAGGAATGAACTCAAGACTGAGCCTCCATACATTGCTTCTCTGTCAAATGTACAGGTTACTGACATTCTTGAGACACCATTAGTGGTGCCCAAGTGGCCAAACAGCACTCAGGCGGTCGAGAGAGGCATAAAAGTGATGACTGAAGCTTGCACTGAAGTGACGGGATACGAATCGAGAGATGGATATATTAGGCAAAGATTATTGTCTAGGAAAATGATGCCAAGGTTCCGCACAAAAAAGAATTTCAATATGAACTTGTAATGATTTTCTATACGGTGTACCTGTAAAATAACATGTGAATTAAATCGATGTCACCCATGTAAAATTTATCATTATCCTGGAAAACATTAAATGACACCTAATTTTTGGTATACACTAAAAGTTGACAAAAAGTCGTTCGCGATGCGGCAGGGTAAGTATGCATGAAATGGCATGAAATTTTGCACAGGTGTTTGTTACAGCCATACAAACGATGCCTGAAAAGTGCAGCCTGCAACTCAAATAAAAGTGTTTTTTCCCTGCCCCCTATAGTACAGTACATCCATCTTTCCTCACACAGCCAAACTATGGAATGTTCTGCCTTCTTCTGTGTTTCCACACTCATACAATCTGTCTCACTTCAGAAAGATGGTTTTCCGGCAACTTCGTGGTGTAGATTAATAAAATCTTTTCTTTTCTAATTTTAATTTCTTTTTACTCTTATTTTTTGCCCCCTAGGCCCCATTGTGGGTCGATGACCTGTACCCGGGTGGGCTATACCCCGTAAAAAAAAAAAAAAAAGTTTGTCCGCTTCCATGGGGAGAGTGCATCGGCTGATGTCATAGCAGCAAAAAAATATCTACCTGTCTTTAAAACTCTTGTAAAAGAGGGTGGTCATTGCCGAGACCAGATTTTCAATTGTGACCAAACTAGCATTTTCTGAAAGCGCTCACCTAAGACCACTTTCATTACCAAGGGGTGTAAAGACTTCAAAGGACAGGATTACAGTTTTATTCACAGCTAATGCAAGTGGAGATTTCTTGATGAAATCCCTGGTTGTAATAATTATAAATAATAATAATAATTAACGGTTTATTGAAAGAGCTTGGCAGCCAGAAGGCTGAAAATATACAGTTACATATTTGGGGAATGGGTTTCGAATTACAAATAATATACAAGTAACATAAGTGATACAAATAAGTTATATAATAACTAGATGGGGAAAAGCTCAAACTACAGGGCATTTCAACATAGTGACAGTGCAAGAAGTAGTATTTACTGGGAGTGAATACACTGATTTATTACAAGTTATTGATAATTTTTACAATGGTTGGGACTGGGCTGTTCTTATAGCGATCAGTTCGTGCACGTATGGGCTGGATGCAGTTGTGGTGTCGAACAGCAATTCTCGGGCTAGGGATCTCAGGTGGTAGTAGGAGCCGGTGTCGAAGATGGTGTAGAAGCTTCTTACCAAATTTGCAGATTAGGTCGTGGTGATGGTCAGTGAGAGTCGAAAGGGTCAGTGTGTTGAGCGCTTCTTGATATGTGGAGTAGGAAGGGGAGAGAATAATCTTGCATGCCCTCTTTTGCACTTTTTCTAGGTGTTTATGTTGTGTGGCATTTAGGGAGGAAGACCAGGTAGGGGAGGCATAGGTGAGCTTGGGAAGTATGAATGTTGTGTAAACACTGAGGAGCTCGGGTTCAGGAACTCCGAGGGACTTGAGTCGGCAGAGGAGGTGGAGACAGAAACTGGACGATTTGACAACTTCCCTGACGTATGGTTTCCAATTTAGTTTGTTGTCTATGGTGACGCCGAGGAGCTTCGTGGAATCTACAACCTGGAGTGTGTTCGGACCTAAAGTAATGGAAGGAGGTGGGACAATGTCGGAGGAGAGGTTGATGTGCATAACCATGGTCTTGGTATGGTTGTTGGTGGCCCAGTTTTGGAGACTGTTCAATAAATCCTGAAGGGCGGTATAGTCGGGAGCAGAATTGTTGACTCTGACCCCAATGGTGGAGTCGTCGACATATTTCCAGCGAGCAGGGGTTTCTCTTAGGGCATCATTGATGAGCATAAGGAAGCAGAGTGGTCCCATCTTGGTGCCTTGGGGGACGCCACAGGTGAGTGACTGAAAGGTGGGGACAGCCCCTCGGAAGCGTACAGCTTGGCGTCGGTCACTGAGGAAGTCTGTAAGCCATGGTATAAGACTTCTCCGAAGCCCGAGGTCAATAGCTTTATTGATGATTATATTGTGGTCGACTAGGTCGAATGCTTTAGTGAAATCAATGAAGGCGACAGCTACAGACGTTTTTCGTTTCTCGAGATGGCGGTATATGTAATCGAGAAAGCTGACAAGACAGTGAGTGGTGGAGGAAGTTATTAACCATGCTGCCTGACCTAGAGCCTACCGTCATGCCAATATGTCGCAGCTTAATGATTATTGGACGTCTAATAAGAAAGCTTGGGTTACAACATCTTATGCACCAATTGGTTTGACAAGCACTTTGTTCGTGACGCCCAACAGTTCTACCAGAGGAAGAACATTGACTTCAAAGTGATCCTGGTGATGGATAATGCTCCGGGACACTGTTAGTTTCTAATTGGACACCACCTTAATGTACAGGTTATCTTCCTTCCTCCTAACACCACATCACTTCTGCAGCCACTTTCCACGAATTCATCAGTAACGTTAAACTGTTCTACTGTTAGTCACTCTATAATGACTTTCGTCAGCAGACAGACTCATTAGTTGAGTTACAACAAATTGACTCTCTGAAAGTGACCAGGCTCTACCAGCACCAGCTAACCACAAGGAGGAGGAGGAGGCAGAAGAGATGACCAATGACCTGGCTCCTAGCACCTCACCATCCTGCAACCGTGAAGTGGTATCAGTTTGTGATATTTGGAAGAAATATAATATTAAAAGTGCAGTGGACAGAATTGTTGAGGCATGGTATAAGATTAATGTTGCAACATTGCTACATGCATGGAAGCCTTTGTTCACTAACTCCGAGGTAAGTGGGGCAGAGCAGACCGAAGCAAGCAGGGAGAGGCGGTCCATGGCAGCAACACTAATGGACACAGTGGAGGCAGCGCGGTCAGTCCCAGCACCTGGATTTTTGGTTGTTCAAGTTGAAGATTTGCAAGAAATCATTTGTCAACATCAGCAGCAACCGACAATTGAAGAAATGGAGTGGGATGAAGAACAAGAAGAACAGCAAGCAACACAAGAGGTTGACATTACGCCGGGTGAACCTACAACACGTCATCTGATTGATGAGCTCACAAGCATCACACGTCTCAGTGAGCAGCTACAAGAATACAATAATAAATTTCATCCTCGGAACCTTATCTGCCCTGTCCTTGATAAGGTTATGGAGGAATATAAGACCTTGTACATGTCCTGTGTTAATGCTCATCAGCAGGCCTGTATTACTCGGTACTTGCGCAAAGCCCAGCCTGTTATTAATGCCTTGGCAAACATCACTTTAGGAGATGATGATGGCACCACCAATGATGATATTGAAGTGTTGGCTGACTTACTGGTGAAAGAGCTGCCTCAAGACTTTGAGGGATTTGATGTTGAGGTGTAGAGGAGGGAACAGGGAGGAAGCAGTAACCAGCCCTCCTTGCCTCAGAACCCATCAAGCAGCCCCGTCAAGCATTTCACCGACTTCATCAAGATAAGTTATTCTGCAGTATGAGTGTGTATAAATATTGTTATCAACAATATGTACAATATAAATATTTATGAATACATTACAGTAATGTCATTTTCCTGGGTGAGTTGTAGGTCATAATAGAGTGGGTTCAGGTGACACCTCAGAACCGATTAGGCTTATTTACATGTATTTCAGCGTCACTCGTTTTACAATTTTAAATTTCACGACGCTAAAACCGGTACCAATTAGTCTCGAAACTTGAGATCCTACTGTACATCATCTCTCCAACCCAAAAAGGTATCCACCATCCCCGGAATTTTCCGGATGCTGGAAATTTTTTCTCAGAATTTCTGGAAAATGTGCCTGATTTTCATCTCTCGGGCCCGTAAAAAATTCCGAGGATGGGGGATAGTTTTCTGGGTTCAAGGGATGATATAATGGGCAATTTCTGGAACTTCCAAAAACATTTTTTCGTTACCCGGAAAATTCCGGGGTTGAGGATTTTTCTCCAGCTTTGAGAGAGTTGTCTTGTTACCCAGAAATTTCTCATTCCCAATAGTGCTCTGCACCAATTGTTCCGACTAACGGAGATATCACTGTATTCATATTGGCATAAAATGATAATTGGCAACTCTTGGACAATGGCCACTCACTCACTTCCTTCCTCCTGTTGTGCATGACACACAAGCTGACATTCATTAATTATATGTCAAAGTACGAATTTAATTTATGCTCTTCTACACAATTTTAGATAATGGCTGATGTAGAGAGGGAGTTGAGCCAGGAGGCGAGAGAGAGCAGTGAAGGTGGGCGGCCCATGACCAGGGAGGAGATCCTCAGCCTCACCCTGGGTAGTGATATTGCCAGACTGATGGAGAACACTGCTGACCCTTATAGTCTACAGGTTGTTCCTTTACCATTAAATAACTTAACAGATGAATATAATAAAGTAGATGTTCTTTATTTATGTTACTGTAGCTATATTAACTCACTCATCATTATAGCTTATTGAGTTATTTTGTAATTAAAGCAAATTAAGAATTGTTTCATGGAATGTCTTGCAAGAGTGAAAGTTTTAGTGAATTGTTATTATTAAAGGTGTGTTTTTAATCTGTTGTGTGTTAGTTATGATGTATGTGTGCCACAATGTTTCTGGTTTCCCTGGGAAGCTGTTCTATTGCTGCCTGGTTCTGATCATTAGAGTATTGTACCTGATATGCGAGTCTTATTTTTTCGCCCCCCAGGCCCCGTTGTGGGTCAACGACCTGTGCCCAGGTGGGCTATTCCACAGAAGAAAAAAATTTATATCATGCTAAACAATGCATAGTTTAGTATAAAGGTTAATCCACATTAGAAATAGGGTAGATATTAACTAGAGCTCTGTTGATGTATGTACACACCATTTTGGAAGACATAAGGGCAGTGCCGTACATAATAGCTGGGGATCAACCTTGCTGTGTGACTACCAGGAGACCTGTAGTCCAGTCCAATATTTTCATCTGGTGTTTCTAGAGATTCATGAGATCTTTGATTCGCAAGGTCTGGGGTATCATTGTAGGGTTGGTGTTGAGGCAGTTTTTCATGTACAGTACTGTACTACACTATGGTGAGTTACACCTTGGGGTTAATTATTATGTATTTATATACAGTATAGTACATGTGAGCAGTAAATGGGGTCTGTTACCCAGTGAGTGAGATCAGTATGGAGTTTTGTGTGTTATGTTTTCCAGATCTGTACTTTTCCTCCCCACCAATGTGCAAATCTCTTCTGGTTAAATAAGATTTAATTTCCTTCCTTTACATTGTTGTCATTATCATATAACAAACATGAGCTTTTATCACTTGCAATTTGATAATTACATAGCCTGATGGCTACATATGTTATGGAGAGCTGCTACACTTATTTGACTTATGATTTTTTGTCATCTAAAATAGCAAACTTCTTTTCAGGTGAGGCTAATAAATGTTAAGAATTTTTATGCATTACGTGACTGCAGTTTTGTCATGAGCTTGGGATTTGGTAGGGTACCCCATATGACTTCTGTGTTTGGAATTTGGGATTTTTTTTTGGCGAGAGATTAGGCCACCCAGGCACAGGTCACTGACCCACATTGGGGCCTGGGGGGCTAAAATGTAATAATAATAATAATAATAATGTAACATAAAGTGAAATATTTTTTTCTCTTCCATCTCCTTAATTGGGTGTTGAGTATTTCTCCCTGTAATATGTGTGTTTGGACAATAGGGGAATCATTTCATCTAATATCTGGTTGTATGGCCATGTTTCATTTTCACTCTTCTGCAAAGCCTGGTAACTACTGTACAGATGCAGTAGCTACTTCACTCCGGAGCAGTTGCTCCAAGTATATAAGAGATTCATTCGTCCTAACTTGGAGTACTGCTCTCATATCTGGGGTTGCTCTTCTTCTGTCCAACTATTAGATAGGGTGGAATCAAAGGCATTTCGTCTTATTAACTCTCCTCCTTTAGTCGAAAATCTCTCTTCCCTTTCTCTTCGCCGCAATGTTGCTTCACTCTCTCTCTTTTACAGGTGCTTTAACGGGCAATGTTCGGTGGATTTGGCATCCTGTGTACCGCAGGCAAGGCTGTGGGCTCGTAACACACGTCTTGCCCACGGTGCCCACCGTTTCTCTGTGGATGTCGGTCACGAGAATAACCTGTTATAGTACCTCCTTCTTTCCTCACACAGCCAAATTGTAGAATGCTCTGCCTTCTTCTGTGTTTCCATTCTTATACAATCTGTCTCACTTTAAAAAGCTGGTTTTCCAGCATCTTCATGGTGTAGATTAATACAGTATAACCTTTTTCTTCTCTATTTTCAATTTCTTCCTGTTCTTTTTTTTTTCTCCCCCCAGGCCCTGTTGTGGGTCGTTTGACCTGTGCCCGGGTGGGCTAATTCCCGTAAAAAAAAAATTGTGTCCATCATTATATAATACTGAACCTCATGAAGCCCAGTTAACATTTTTCTCCCTGGTTGTGTGATGTGTTTATACATTACAACCGCAGGGCATACTGACACCACACCAAGTAGAACTGGCTAGACTGTGGCGGCAGCAACAAGCTGATGAGAGAAGGAAAAACATTAATGCCGAGGTTCAACGTAGACTGGCTAAGTCACACGTCCTTTATGAGCCGACACCATTGTTAAAGGTAATCATATATAGAATAAACAAATTCTTCATGAAACATCATCATTTTTAAAGGTAACTAACAAAATGTGCCATTGGTCTCATACAGTTGACTGAACATGAGAGTAGCTGCAGGTAGTACAGCATGCCCTTCTAATTTGCGGATTTTTAATTCGTGGTCCTTGATTATTTGCTGGTGGCACCCTGGATGTACCCAAGAATGTCTCAGGGTAGTTTTAAAGTTGCTGGCATTTTTTTGTAGCCGGGACAGTAATTTCCTTTCCTGTATTGCATATACAGCTACTCCTCGACTTATGACCACCAAGACATACGACCGCCCCAGTTGTACGAAAAACATTTCAAATTACGTATTTTCGAGTCCCGACGTTAGTGATTGCGCTGTGTACTGACAAAATTTTCGTTTGTAATTCCCTTTAAAATGTCTCGCATGCTTAAAAGTGAGAGTTTTGTGGTGCTGAAAAGAAAAAGAGACACCCATTTTAGATTTTCTATGTACTGTATTATCTTCGCATTTTCGACTTATGACCAATTCGACTTAGGACCTGGATTTGGGTCCCTAACCCCGTCATAAGTCGAGGAGTGGCTGTATGTATATATATATATATATATATATATATATATATATATATATATATATATATATATATATATATATATATATATATATATATATATATATATATATATATATATATATATATATATATACTGTATATATATACATGTACATATACACAGTAGTACCCCGATTTGCGCGGTCAATTGAACCCACAGGGTACCGTGTTAAGTGAAATCCGCGTAAATGGAACAACAGAACATATGGGATTAATTCCAATAGAGACTGGCCCGACCCCCAAACTCCACTTTTTCCGACACAATACCTATGTTCTCGTAAAAATAACATCTTAATTTTATGATGGTACATCCACACAATAAATACTTAAGAGAAATAGAGAAATACAGTCGCCAAGTTAATGTCCATTCAAATAATGGACTCAACTCCCTCCCCCTCTTCTCACACTACACTGCTGGCTCTTCCCTCTCTGAGAAATTTTGGGGGAAAACCACTAGATTTTAATAAATAATACCTCAAACTAAAGTTAGGATAATATAATTGACATTGCTGGATTCCTTGTAAGACCAGGAATATTTTGAATATAAATGTCATATATTTTGCACAAAAGATAACATATTTACTCAGAGTAAACATTATATCTAAAAATTTTGTCTAATGCAAAATATATGATGTTTATATTCAAAATGATCATCAAATTGTAAGAATTCCAGCAATGTAAATTATGTTCTGGCTGGGTAATTTGTATGAATTTTATGAGCTAAAACAAATATCTTCAGTTAATAAAAAAAAATATTCTTCAGGGCACTATCTGTCAATCAAAGTACCCCACCTTGCCTCCCCCCTCTTCCAACCGCGCCAGATGGTCGATCCGTCCCAACCCTCCCCCCCACCCC
>NW_024753828.1:1280119-1285119 GCF_018991925.1 Homarus americanus | reverse complement strand
ATATATATATATATATATATATATATACAGTCAACCCTCACTTTACGCGGTCCCACATTCCGCGTTTCCACGTTTACGCCGTGCCCTGCCAGAACCCAGGATGCTCACATTCCGCGGTGGGTGTACCCCTTTACACGGGTGAAGTATAATTTTTTTTAATTTAGCTCATAAAATTCATACAAATTATCCGGCCAGAATATAATTTACATTGCTGGAATTCTTACAATTTGATGATCATTTTGAATATAAACATCATAGATTTTGCATTAGACATACAAATTTTAGATATAATGTTTACTCTTGAGTAAATATGTTATCTTTTGTGCAAAATATATGATATTTATATTCAAAATATTCCTGGTCTTACAAGGAATCCAGCAATGTCAATTATATTATCCTAACTTTAGTCTGATTTATTATTTATTACTAAAAAGGTAAACAGTCTGGTATTCCCACACATTTATCTAGTAGGGACGTTGGTGGGGGGTGGGGGGAGGAGGGAGGGAGGGACCGGCGACCGACCATCTGTTACCGTGTGAAGAATATTTTTTTTTTTTATTAACTGAAGATTTTTATTTTAGCTCATAAAATTCATACAAATTACCCGGCCAGAATATAATTTACATTGCTGGAATTCTTACAATTTGATGATCATTTTGAATATAAGCATCATATATTTTGCATTAGACATAAAATTTTTAGATATAATGTTTACTCTGAGTAAATATGTTATCTTTTGTGCAAAATATATGACATTTATATTCAAAATATTCCTGGTCTTACAAGGAATCCAGCAATGTCAATTATATTATCCTAACTTTAGTTTGAGGAATTATTTATTACTATACCTGGTTTTCCCCCCAAAATTTCTCAGAGGGAAGAGCCAGCGAGTGTACTGTGAGAAGATGGGGAGGGAGTCGAGTCCATTATTTGAATGGACATTAACTTGGCGACTGTATTTCTTTATTTCTCTTAAGTATTAATTGTGTGCATGTACCATCATAAAATTAAGATGTTATTTTTACTAGAACATAGGTATTGTGTTGGAAAAAGTGGAGTTTGGGGGTCAGCTGGTCTCTATTTCATTTAATCCCATATGTTATGTTATTCACTTTACGCGTTTCTCACTTTCCGCGGTACCCTGTGGGTTACATTAACCGCGTAAAGTGAGGGTTGACTGTATATATATATATATATATATATATATATATATATATATATATATATATATATATATATATACTGTATATATTTGTGTGTGTGTGTGTTTCTACACACACACTAAACACATACAAATAAATATTAATGGGAAAATCCTCTCACAAATAAGCAGAAACAAATGTGTTAAAAATGTGACAGTCTACCCTCAAGTCCACTCCGTGCTTTTTTATTAATAATGCACGGAGTGGACTTGAGGGTAGACTCAACATTTTTAATACATTTGTTTCTTATTATTTGTGAGAGGATTTTCCCATTACAGTGACCCCTCGTTTAACGAACGCCTCGGTTAACGAAATTTCGGTTAACGAACTGCCTTCCATATGGATCTTCAATTCGGTTAACGAACAAAAATTCGGTTAGCGAATTTCTTACGAACCGACCTCAACATGTTTTTGCTTGCACTGACCGGGCAACCAGCTTTAGTATCAGTCCACCAATACATTAATCGGTTCTAGGGCTTAAATTCCTTACTATTTTAGTAAATATCAAGAAGTTTATACTATTCAATAATTTTAAAAGTTTAATATTCAATTTTTTAGTCATTTTAACAATTATTGAACATAATTGAAGGTAAAGTGACTAGTTTAATGCGCGGCATCCAGCCTCTTAACACAGCAAACAGGAGTTAGTCTCTCTCTGTTTTCACTGGAGGTAACATCTTGCTTGAGACTCTCTTCAATTAAACGCTTTTTTCTGTGTTTCCAAGCAAATTATTGATCATTTTGAAATATATTTTACATATTGACAATATATAATGCAGTGCAGTGTTGATTTAAAGAAAATAATCTTGAATTACACCAAGAGAACTAAAATTTTATGGGTGAAATGGTACCATGGGGTGACTTCTCTTCCACCCCAATGCCTTCTCTTCTTCCTTCTCCTCCACCCCCATTCTAATTCCCATCATCATCATCCAGGAGCCTTCTACATACACACCTCAAAGTAAGTGAAGTTTTCTACAATTTTTGTTGAATTTAGGAAATTTTCGGTGAGCTGGAACCAATTACCCAAAAACCCATTGAAACAATGGTTTCGGTTAACGAACTTTTCGGTTAACGAACGACCTTCTGGAACGGATTGAGTTCGTTAACCGAGGGGTCACTGTATTATGTGTTTATGTGTTTTGTGTGTGTGTGTGTGTGTCTACACACACACACATACTGTATATACAATACAGGTAAAAGAAATAATTGCCCAAAGGGCAAACAGGCAAACACATAAATGGATTTTTTTTTTTTTTTTTTTTTTACGCAAGTAAAAATGTTATTAGCGGATTTGGCGATTCACGGCCATTCTGAGAACCTAATCCCCCGTGAATTTGAAGGGCATGCTGTCAGTGTGTATGCTTCTCACTTGCTCCTATACTTACAAAAATAACATTCTCTATTCTCAAACAAATTAAGACATGATATTTTGTTAAGTTGTAGAGTATTAATAACATGATACTACTGTAGGTGCGCATTGTGGATAATTATGGGGCGGGAGCCATGGTGACAATATGGAGACCCTCAGAGGACCTCAGACTGGCTCTCACCGAGGGCAGCCACTTCAGCATACGTTACCTCTTGGCTGCAGGCTTCAGGTAAGTAACATGAGTACAGTAATCAGTATATCGATCCATGAAACTTGGCTTAAAAAGTGATGATAAATGTATGTATAGTGTCAACAACTACTTTTCATTTTCACTTGAAGAAAGTGGAGTACTGTATTAGAATACAATAATTTATGGTTGCTGTTGTAGCTGTATAAGGGCGTGTTTTCTTAGTTATCTTTTCTTACTATTTATCCCCTTACTGTTACACAACTATTTTTCTTTCTTTCTTATGTTATTAATTGTCTAGGTTAGATATGTCTTAGTTAGATTTCTTCATATATTTTCTCCATAACCTCTGACCTTTGGTAGCATGGCGAGGGTTAGGACACATGGGTTACTGTAATTCTGGTATTAAGCTATGGGCAAGAATGTAGGTACATACTGCAGGAAAATGATACCCCTAACATACAAATAGATGGTTTATTAAAATTAAAGTAAATTTAGGTAAAGTGTCATTAACATACAACTACAAGGATCAACTCCTTGGCTTTACTCATCTGCAACTCCAATTGGATACACTATCCACTTACACCATTACTGGGTGTACCTTTAAAAGAACATACAACATAATACTTTTACCTGTGGAACACTAGAGTACCATCAATACAAGGTACCAGAGATTCTCAACTCTTAATCTGAAACAGGACTCTAGGAACACCACCAAAATACTACTTGAAAATTATCAGGTTGGTAGCTTCCTTCCACTATTTTCTACATTCGCCAAGAAATAAGTGGTGACCTCATACTCCTGCTATCTCCACATACTCATACACTGAGGAGATACATAATGGGTACCCGGATGAATAACACAGCCAGAGTACACTCTACTTGGAGGTGAGCTCAAAACACACAACACTGCTAATGAAAGCTGGCCATGTTTACTATGATGCGTGAGATCATCATGGATGGATGGTAAACACAGGCTTGCGTGCGGCTGGTTGGCCTGGCAGGCTAGCCGGGAGGCTGGCTGGCCCGCATGGGGCCCACCCCACGTGTCTGATGCTATTCAGTTTTGGTGGTTTTCATCCATCTCCGCTACTAGGGTTGGAGGTCGTTCTAGCATACAATGATCTCTCTTGGCCTACAGGGATCTGTGAATAAGATGATGGCGGGGCTTAGTCTGAGATGACACGAATGTCATACATTTTTACAAGCTGAAGGTGTAATCACTTGCATATTCAAACAAAACACAACTGCGTCAAATCACTTAATAGGGCTGGGTAACCCAAAGTATCAAGCATATCTGTGAACAAGGCGATGGTGGGGCTTAGTCTGAGATGGGAGCCACTGCCTCCCGTCTCAGCCAGCGCTCCCCCATCCCTGTGTTGTCATTTACACACATATTATCAACTCTTTTACTTTACACTGACATTTGAAAATGAGGCTACAAACTCATTTTAATTTGCTATTGTCAACTTTTTAAACTACTCAATGACTGAGTTTTCAAAGACAAAAATCAAATTGATTTCAAGTTCAAGATTGGCAGTCATTGTGGGTGGGGCTTAGGACAGGATCTCAAATTACTTCCCGTTAAATTCTCAAGATAAAACAAGTAACGCTTCCCTTCAGGATAATTGATTCCTTTCGTAATTAACGTCCTTACAACAATTTCACTAAGGACATCAGGTTCTCTGATGTTCATAGATGAAAAAGAGGTGACTTCAGCATCAGTTAGCAATTCCTGGCATCTCTAGGGACGACAGCAATGATTCCTCATTCTTACTGTTTACTGTACTCCGACTTAAATTGAAAATTTCACTAACAGTATTTACAATTGAAGCTTTCAACATCATTCACAAAGGTTCTTGAATGCTTCATCTGTAACCAGACATATCAAATTTGACGCAAAACAATGGTGTTCTCTCTCAAATTCAGATTCCCTGAACACCCTATGAGGTATTCAGGAATACCCGAGTCTCTCCGGTAATACTGTACTTAGTGGAAAATGGAGGAATCAGGTCTCCTGAAGCAGTTAGAGAATGAACTCTTCAACTGGGGGCTTCAAAAGGTTCACAGGTTTTGTGGGTGTGGAGCATAATATGAATTTATGAATTATTAGGTGCTAACTAGACTAGCTATTCTATTGTGACCATGACAGCTGGAGGAACTGAAGTAGTCAGGACTGACAGTCACTGATTCATGAAGATCAGATTTATAAAACTCCCAAAGTTAAGAAAAAAGCCCT
>NW_024753828.1:1262730-1280019 GCF_018991925.1 Homarus americanus | reverse complement strand
CTTAGGTAGTATATACGGTACCCGCGTTTCAGTGTAAAGTGTCGTAATAATAAATGGTAAACAATTTGCCTTCGGCACTCGTGTTTCATGCACGGCGAGCCTCAGTTTATAGGACGTAGAGCGTTTTTAGTGAAGGTTTTGTTGTTCCATTACCCTCAAAAACGTGGGTCGAACTATAAACGAGGAATATCGTAAATTAACGATTTCTTGGTCAAAAAACCAGGGTCGACCTATAAACGAGGGGAGGTTATAGATGAGTATATATGGTATTTTAATTAATGTTTCTGAATTTAAAAAAATATATCTACCTATCAGTGGTAATAAAGTTGAAAACATAAGGACAGCCAATGTTGTTGTTGTGTGTGTTTTTTTACTTGGATGATGAAGGTGTATTTAAATTTGGAAGATTTTAATTTTGTGGGGTTTTTACAGTCTAAATGGGTATCCAAATATGAGAGCCTACTGTAAATAGGTGTCCAAATATGAGAGCCTACTGTAAATAGGTGTCCAAATATGAGAGCTTACTGTAAATAGGTGTCCAAATATGAGAGCCTACTGTAAATAGGTGTCCAAATATGAGAGCCTACTGTAAATAGGTGTCCAAATATGA
Organism: Homarus americanus; assembly: GCF_018991925.1. Lineage (NCBI taxonomy): Eukaryota > Metazoa > Arthropoda > Malacostraca > Decapoda > Nephropidae > Homarus > Homarus americanus. The sequence goes on along the minus strand of NW_024753828.1, from coordinate 1,279,409 downwards.
GAGCCTACTGTAAATAAGTGTCCAAATATGAGAGCCTACTGTAAATAGGTGTCCAAATATGAGAGCCTACTGTAAATAGGTGTCCAAATATGAGAGCCTACTGTAAATAGGTGTCCAAATATGAGAGCCTACATATAAAGAAACAAACATTCCTGCATTTGAGACCAGCAGACAACCTTTAGCAATTCCTCAATAGATGGCGGTGCCACACCACTGCCATTAGTAAACAAACCACACAGCAGCAAGGGTTTTTTTTTTTTCCAATATATCAACAGTATTAGTTAAATCAATAGTTTTATAGTGCTGTATAGAGAATACTTGTAATTGTTAAGTACTGTAATGAGGTAACAGTCTTTGTAAGGGGTTGATTTCAAAAACCTCTGCTACAACTCATCGACTAGCATCCTGGAAGACGCATGGTAATTTTCGAGGTATATTTTTGTCATAAAAAGTGCGTCTTTTAAGCCGAAAAATATGGTAGATATATTCACATATTCTCTTTCAGTGAAGATGAGCCCAGGAGGGTGCAGCGACATTCACTGAGTGACTTAAAGGCAAGGGATAGTCATAACGATCTAAACGACTTCACAAAGAAAATGCGTTTTGGTCGCCATGCTGACCAAAGGTCGTATAAGAAAATGCCCCAATTCAATAAATGAGACATAAAATAAAAGCCACTACTGTACTTCATCACTGTGCTATTAAGTACAAATACCGTATATAATATCCTCGCGGAGGTGAGTATTTCAACAATTAGAACACAAATTAACGGCGCTTTCCTTTGAGTACATTTATAGCTGAAGCGCCAGGCAAGAGATGAGGATCGTGATGCGCATAGTGGGGGGTGAAGGAGGGGGTTTGAGAATTGCAATTAAATGCCAGGTAGCGACATGTCCTAATATTACTTATTAAGTAATTATTAGATGTTTTAATTGCCTGTATGTTGGCCTGGCGAATTGGCTAGGAATTAACATACCTAGGTAGCATTGCTGAGCGTTGCCTTCGAGCTATATCACAAAAACTGTTTTTTAGAAAAAAACTGGTTTTTTCTTAATTTATAATTTTATATTATATTATCTTTATTTCTAAGCCACACTAGAGTATCATGAATTTTCTACAACTTTTATAGCATTAATGTTCCAGAAATGGTTGTGAAATGTGGCACTGTGTGCGTGCATACATGTGTGTGTGTGTGTGTGTGTGTGTGTGTGTGTGTGTGTGTGTGTGTGTGTGTGTGTGTGTCACTAAAACGGCTTGAGTGGCAAGTCAGCCACTCCACACACTATCACTTTCCACACAAACACCCATGCTCTTCATATGTCTTAGTTTATAGTTTTATATTATGTTTTATATATTTACGTATATTATATTAGCTTTATTTCTAACTCACATTAGAGTTTTGTAGCGATTTTTCCACAACTTTTATAGCATTACTCTTGACTTTTAATAGATGTGGAACATAACCTAATTTTTACTATAAGATTAAGTAAACAAACATTTGTCCCCCGATTCATCCGGACATTTGCCAAATCCGGACACCCTCTCCCCCCTAATTGTCCGGAAGTGTGAGGGTTTACTGTACTGTACACAGGGAGACTTACAGTGTGTACTGTACACAGGGAGACTTACAGTGTGTACTGTACACAGGGAGACTTACAGTATGTACTGTACACAGGGAGACTAACAGGGTGTACTATACATAGGGAGACTTACATTGTGTATTGTACACAAGGAGACTTACAGTGTGTACTGTACACAGGGAGACAAAAAGTGAATATTGTACACAGGGAGACTAACAGTGTGTATTGTACACAGGGAGACTAACAGTGTGTACTGTACACAGGGAGACTAACATTGTGTATTGTACACAAGGAGACTTACAGTGTGTACTGTACACAGGGAGACTAACAGTGTGTATTGTACACAGGGAGACTAACAGTGTGTATTGTACACAGGGAGACTAACAGTGTGTACTGTACACAGGGACACTAACAATGTGTACTATACACAGGGAGACTAACAGTGTGTACTGTACACAGGGAGACTAACTGTGTACTGTACACAGGAAGACTAACAGTGTGTACTGTACACAGGGAGACTAACTGTGTGTACTGTACACAGGGAGACTAACATTGTGTATTGTATGCAGGGAGACTTATAGTGTGTACTGTACACAGGGAGACTAATAGTGTGTATTGTATGCAGGGAGACTTATAGTGTGTACTGTACACAGGGAGACTAACATTGTGTACTGTACACAGGGAGACTAACTGTGTATTGTACACAGGGAGACTAACAGTGTGTATTGTATGCAGGGAGACTTATAGTGTGTACTGTACGCAGGGAGACTAACAGTGTGTACTGTACACAGGGAGACTAACATTGTGTACTGTACACAGGGAGACTAACATTGTGTACTGTACACAGGGAAACTAACAGTGTGTGCTGTGCACAGGGAGACTAACAGTGTGTACTGTACACAGGGAGACTAACAGTGTGTACTGTACACAGGGAGACTAACAGTGTGTACTGTACACAGGGAGACTAACAGTGTGTACTCTAAACAGGGAGACTAACAGTGTGTACTGTACACAGGGAAACTAACAGTGTGTATTGTACGCAGGGAGACTAACAGTGTCTACTGTACACAGGGAGACTAACATTGTGTATTGTACGCAGGGAGACTTATACTGTGTACTGTACACAGGGAGACTAACAGTGTGTACTGTACACAGGGAGACTAACATTGTGTACTGTACACAGGGAGACTAACAGTGTGTACTGTACACAGGGAGACTAACAGTGTGTACTGTACACAGGGAGACTAACAGTGTGTACTCTAAACAGGGAGGCTAACAGTGTGTATTGTACCCAGGGAGACTAACAGTGGATGTTTTACACAGGGAGACTAACTGTGTGTACTGTACACATGGAGACTAACAGTGTGTATTTTACACAGGGAGACTAACAGTGTGTACTGTACACAGGGAGACTATCATTGTGTAATGTACACAGGGAGACTAACAGTGTGTACTGTACACAGGGAGACTAACAGTATTTACTGTACACAGGGAGACTAACAGTATTTACTGTACACAGGGAGACTTACATTGTGTACTGTACACAGGGAGACTAACAGTGTGTACTGTACACAGGGAGACTAACAGTGTGTACTGTACACAGGGAGACTAACAGTGTGTACTCTAAACAGGGAGACTAACAGTGTGTACTCTAAACAGGGAGACTAACTGTGTACTGTTCACAGGGAGACTTATAGTGTGTACTATACACAGGGAGACTAACAGTGTGTACTGTACACAGGGAGACTAACAGTGTGTATTGTACACAGGGAGACTAACTGTGTGTACTGTACACATGGAGACTAACAGTGTGTGCTGTACACAGGGAGACTAACAGTGTGTGCTGTACACAGGGAGACTTTTAGTGTGTACTATACACAGGGAGACTAACAGTGTGTACTGTACACAGGGAGACTAACAGTGTGTATTGTACACAGGGAGACTAACTGTGTGTACTGTACACAGGGAGACTAACATTGTGTATTGTACACAGGGAGACTATCATTGTGTAATGTACACAGGGAGACTAACATTGTGTACTGTACACAGGGAGAATAACAGTGTGTACTGTACACAGGGAGACTAACAGTATTTACTGTACACAGGGAGTACTGTACAGGGGAGACTAACAGTGTGTACTGTACACAGGAGACAACTGTGTGTACTTTACATGGAGACTAACAGTGTGTATTGTACACAGGGAGAATAACAGTATTTACTGTGCAGGGAGACTTACATTGTGTACTGTACACAGGGAGACTATCATTGTGTAATGTACACAGGGAGACTAACATTGTGCACTGTACACAGGGAGAATAACAGTGTGTACTGTACACAGGGAGACTAACAGTATTTACTGTACACAGGGAGACTTACATTGTGTACTGTACACAGGGAGACTAACAGTGTGTACTGTACACAGGGAGACTAACAGTATGTACTGTACACAACTAGACTAACAGTGTGTATTGTACACAGGGAGACTAACAGTGTGTACTGTACACAGGGAGGTTAACAGTGTGTATTGTACACAGGGAGACTAACAGTGTGTACTGTACACAGGGAGGCTAACAGTGTTTATTGTACACAGGGAGACTAACAGTATGTACTATAACAGTGTGTATTGTACATAGGGAGACTAACAGTGTGTACTGTACACAGGGAGGCTAACAGTGTGTATTGTACACGGAGACTAACAGTGTGTACTGTACACAGGGAGGCTAACAGTGTTTATTGTACACAGGGAGACTAACAGTATGTACTATACTTAGAAACTAATTAGTTGACACATAGAATTCAGATATTGTCCATATTTGAGTGATTAAATTTAAAACACTCACTTATGCTGTTTTTGTTACCACCAGGAATGAGTGCCTTCAGTTTACAGCCGTTCGACAGACCAGATGGGAACCAGTCATGGAAGGTCCTCCGGCTAGTTCCCCCGAGTTTGATCGCTGTGTCACTCCTCTTTGCCTGCTGTCTTCAGGGGAGTTAAATCCATTGTGGAAGGAAGTTGATGTTGCTGGAGTGGTATTGAGGGTGGGGCTGTTGAACAAAGGGCTTCAGTTGGTGCACATTGTTGATCACCACATTAACATCCTCACTCTCAAGTTCTGGGGAGGTCTCAAGGTAACCATAACTTGTCTAACCGATATTGATTCACAAATCTTCACCATACTGTTAATGAATTTAACTATTTGATTAGTAAGGATGACTTACATATAGTAGTCCCTCACCAACCATGGAAGTTAAGTTCCTGAAATATCCGGTGGTTGGCCAATCTGCGACTGGCAAGACTAAACTCTAATGTGAAATAGGGGCTTAGGTTCCATGGCCGCGAATAACACTCGTCAGAGCTGCAGAAAGACTCTCGGCCAGATTGAAAGGATACACCAGGACTGGTTTGATGAAAATGACCTGGCAATCAATGTACTCATTAATGATAAACGTGCTGCTTTAACCAACTGGCAGAATAACCCTCAGTCTCGGACCAAAGTTACAGTCGACCCTCGTTAATTCGGACCCCTTTAATCCGGATTTCGGATAATTCGGACAAAATCTGAACTTTTTTTTTTTTTTTTTTAGGAATATTACCTCAGGACCTTAAGCTAAAATGCTGGTCCACCCACTGCTGGGATAAAACACCAGCGTGTTTTTGGTTAAATGTAACATCTCCACCACTAGTGTGGGGGATGCAACTTTTAGCTTCAGACATGAAAAATATTTACCATTTACTGCCAGTAAACAATGGAAACGTAAAATATGTACAAATTAGTAATGAAAAGTTGTGCAGTTCCTTCAGCAAATGAAGCTCATCAACTTACAATAGGCTAAATTACCTTACAGCGTGTTTTCAGTAGTCTATGTTGAAGTTATTTGCACAGGCTAACTTATCATATCATATACGGTATCACAGTTCTCATTGATCTACAAAAAATACCGGTAATAAAAATCTTTTCGATATTTCACACTTAATATAATACCCAGTAATCTACTTCAACCTCCCATTGTTTACAACGACGCATGACGCACCACCAGCTGTTGAGTATCAGCTAGACGGTACACGTGTTTTTCGAATCGTTTTCAGTTAAAAACTGTTACATCACATGTATATTTTACCTTAACTGTGCCTGAATGAATATATTCTCGGAAATAAATAGTAGTTTTGCTGAAACGTGATATATTTTAATGTAAAATAGGATAAAATACATGACGAAAACAAAAGATTTTACCTAACCTTCTGATGTTCAAGAGATGTTACTCGTTTTTGTAATAGTTTTTGGTTAAAATACTGTTATATTACAATGGTATTCTATTCATACTGTGCTTGATACAATGCATTCACAGAAATGTAATAATTTTTGCTGAAATGACGTAGGTATTACAGTGGAAAGTGGGATAAAATCGTGACGAAAACAATGACTTTCGCTTTCTTTCGTTCAAAAGATGTTACCATAATCGCTTTTCGATTGGTTTTCAGTTAAAAAACTGTTGTATTACAATAATATTCTATCCTAATTGACTTGATTAAATACTACGATACCATATTTCTGAATATTTTCATTAAAATCCATCCAAATCATTTTCCTTGTCATCGTCTGCAGCACCAAACAGCTTCTCCCAGTCCTCTCCTTGAACAGGGCTAGAGGGTACGTGTTTTTCGAATCGTTTTCAGTTAAAAAACTGTTACATCACACATATATTTTACCTAAACTGCGTCTGAATGAATATATTCTCGGAAATTAATAGTAGTTTTGCTGAAACGTGATGTATTTCAATGTAAAATAGGATAAAATACATGACAAAAACAAACGACTTTACCTAAGCTTCCGATGTTCTTGAGATGTTATTCGTTTTTTTAATAGTTTTCGGTTAAAATACTGTTATATTACAATGATATTCTATTCATACTGTGCTTGATATAATACATTCACGGAAATGTAATATTTTTGCTGAAATTACGTACGTATTACAGTGGAAAGTGGGATAAAATCGTGACGAAAACAATGACTTTCGCTTTCTTTCGTTCAAAAGATGTTACCGTAATCGCTTTTCGAATGGTTTAGTTATAAAAAACTGTTGTATTACAATAATATTCCCTCCTAATTGACTTGAATAAATACTTTAATGGAAATATACAATATTTTTGTTGAAACTACCCACGTTTCAGTGTAAAGTGTCATAATAATAAATGGTAAATAATTTGCCTTCGGCACTCGGTGTTTCAGGCACGGCGAGCCTCAGTTTATAGGACGTAGAGTGTTTTTACTGAAGGTTTTGTTGTTCCATTACCCTCAAAAACATGGGTCGACCTATAAACGAGGAATATCATAAATTAACGATTTCTTGGTCATAAAATCAGGGTCGACCTATAAACGAGGGGGGGTTATAGACGAGTATATACAGTATGCAAGGCTAAGGACAAACTCACTGCATTTTCTTTGAAATATAACGCAATATTAACCCCTAAATCGGTTAATTCGGACAATCGGCTAAAACGGACACCCTTCCCCCCCTATTAGTCCGAATTAACGAGGGTCGACTGTAATACCTTCTGCAAGAAGAAATCGACGGCCTAGTGCAAACTTCGCAATCTAAAGCACGATTGGTTTAAAAATAAAGCATGTGAAACACAAAAATTTGCAGATCAGCACAAGATGCGCAAATTTTTCAGTTCCACAAAATATTTTATGGGCCAATCACTCGTGGCGTAGCCCCCCTCCGCTCATCCAACAGTAACTCCCTAATTAAAGACGATGAAAGCATCCTTCAGCGCTGGAAAGAGCACTACCATTCACTGCTCAAAGGAAACACTGATGTGGATGTCCTGACTACCTCTGAAACTCAAAATTCAATGCTATGGTGGGTGAAATGGTATACAAAGTAAAAATGGTGGAGATCCGGATTATGCTGATGAGAAATCCGAGGGTGGCAAGGGTCTACTGTACAGGTGCTCCTCTACTTACAAACAAGTTACGTTCCTGAGGCTTGTTTGTAAGTCCAACTTTACTCCTGTGGATACCAAACATATTGTAAATATTGAAAAGATTATGGATATTTAGTACAGCTATACCCTTTAATACAGCCTTAAAACCTGGCTCACTGTTCTCCTCTCAGGTTATGTTTGTTCTATCTGGAATTTTCTTCAAAATAGTCCAGTCTCATCCACATTAAACACCTGTTCTGGCAGGTAACCCCCTTCAGTGATGATGTTTGTATCTCTGAAAGTTTGCAAGTTGAACATTCTTAAGTAGAGGAGCACCTGTATACTATTTTAAAACTAATAATTTTTATTACAGTTTGTAGCTACAGTTACAGACAAAATTGTCTGAACACTTGGCAATATCTGGCAACATCTGCTTGATTCGTTTATATCTTTGACAACACAACATACATACTGTATATCGTTTCTCACTCTTTATTTATTTTTTTCATTTTTTATTTGTTTATGGCTATTAGTATTATTATTTTTGTTTTATTTTTTATTGAATTCTCTATTGATTATTAATTTTTAAAAAGTAAATACCCAAAAATGTTACTTGAGTGCAGTTATCAAGTAAATTTATTTAGTTACTTTACAACTCTGGATAACAGTGGGTGACATGAGTGAAGTGGATACAGATGTACAATGATGTCATGAAGAAGTGAGTGTGGTGATACACCCGCTGATAATCAACATGACAGTCTTAACTCTTTACCCCTTCTGTGTTTAATGATATGGTTGTATCTTAAAGAGCTTTGGTTATAGTTGGAAGGAGACACTTCTGTATGGCAACTGTCAAAGCATTACAATATATGGGTTTTAAAGACTGTAGATTGAGAGTGGGTTAATAATATGAGTCATCCACTTTGATATCACTCATAAAATGCAATTTCTGAATTAAAATACATTTTTTTCATGTCAGGAATATGGAGTGGAGAATATCGTTGCAATTGGGTCTGTGATATGCGTGTTGAATGGTAACTGGCGTGGGCATGCAGGTGGAAGGTTTGGAAGCATCCATGTTACAGAACTGACCTTCATTACCTCTTCACCACGAAGCGCCCACCTACTTGAAGCTGTTGCTCATCTGAAAAACAGTATAAAGGTGAGAATTCAGGATGTCTACAGTGTAACAGAAGGAAGCTTAGTGATTTGCATATTTCCACCCACTTGTGTTTCCAAGTACTGTATCTCCAGGGGTTATGAAGCATGAGATCTCATATAGTCGAGCAGAGTTTTGATAAGCACTGAATCCTTTGGGAGAAAACTTGTAAACCTGGTGCCACAATGGTCCCTAATACAACCACCATTCTGAATTTGAATGGGAGTAAAAGCTACTGAGCATCTAGCTTGCAGCTAAACACTAACTGTATGAAAAGTATGACTGACTTTTGGTGATGTAGCTATTATAGGTTACTCATATCATACCTCGCTCCATCCTGTACAGGAGATCCCCAAGTTATAAACAACTCTGCTTATCAAGGTGATCCCATTACAGTACAGTGGTCCCTCGGTTAACGATTTACCTTCCATAAGATTCTTAACTTCGGTTAACGACCAATCCCTCGATTAACGAGTTTTTTATGAGCCGACTTCAACAGGTTTTCGCTTGCATTTGGCGGTCCACCAGCTGTAGTATTAGTCCGCCAATACAGTAATCGGTTTTAGGGCTTAAATTCCTTACTATTTTAGTAAATATCAAGAAGTTTATACTATTCAATAATTTTAAAAGTATAATATTAACTTTTTTTGTCATTTTAACAATTATTGAACATAATTGAAGGTAAAGAAACTAGTTTCTGGCGTGCCATCCAGCCTGTTAACACACCAGACAGGCGTTAGTCTCTCTCTGTTTTCAGTGGAGGTAACATCTTGCTTGAGACTCTCTTCAACTAAACGCTTTTTTTCTGCGTTTCCAAGCAAATTATTGGTCATTTTGAAATATATTTTACATATTGACAATATATAATGCAGTGCAGTGTTGATTTAAAGAAAATAATCTTGAAATACACCAAGAGAACTAAAATTTTATGGGTGAAATGGTGCCATGGGGTGATTTCTCTTCCACCCCAATGCCTTCTCTTCTTCCTTCTCCTCCACCTCCATTCTAATTCCCATCATCATCATCATCATCATCATCCAGGAGCCTTCTACATACACACCTCAAAGTAAGTGTACTTTTCTACCTTTTTTGTTGAATTTAGGCAATTTTCGGTGAGCTGGAACCAATTACCCAAAAACCCATTGAAACAATGGTTTCGGTTAACGAGCAACCTGCTTGAACGGATTGTGCTCGTTAACCGAGGGACCACTGTACATTATATATTGAGCACTGTACTAACCCCCAGGTAGCTTTAGGGTGGGTAGTCGTCAAGGTTAATAAAACTTTTTTTTCTGCATATTATTTGCAATTTGTGTTATGTATCATTTATGGATTATAATTATATTAAGGTTTTTGCAGATAGAGATGGGGTGTATTCACATTTTATTGCAAAATTAAGATGATGCTGAGTTACAAACAAACTGAATTATGACTGGATCCAGGAATGTAACCCATTCATAACTGTACTGTTGTGTGTTGACTCTCAATGCAACCTGATTTGTGATTCATATACAGTATGTAAATTTGCCTTGCATGTACAGTAGAACGTCGATATAACACGAGATAGGTTCCAAGAGAGGTCGCTTTAAACCGAATTCGCACTAAATCAAAGTGTTGTTTCAATGAAATAATTTAGTTTGGTACTTGAAAGAAACACAAAATACTAAAAAGACTGAGAGTCTGCCCAGATGCACATCAGCCCATCTCCTAGAATAAACAAAACATTGTTTTTTTTAATTATTATGTTAAAAAAAACACTCATAAATCAACAGCTAAAATTAAGGGATGCGAAATGGTCTGTTTACTGGCTGGGAAGATGGGGGGGGAAGGGAGGTGAGGTGATATGTTTGACAGTTGATGCCAAGGTCTAGTGCTTATTTATTTATCAGTCCTTAAGAGTGACTTAAAGTTTTTATCCTATAAAATGTCACTGAACTGACATGGGAGAATATAATTAACATTGCTGGAATTCTTATATGATAGTGATTAATTTAAATATAAACATGCAATAGTTTGCACTAGACAAAATTTTAGTACCGTATATCTTGGCCTATAAGGCGTCGGGGTGCATAAGACGGCCCCCCCAAATTTCCATTTAAAAAGTAGCTTTTGAGCTCTATTCGCTGTATAAGACCAGTACCCCAAATGTGACACTTACCCACTGACTCAGTAGTCCTTTACCAACCATCCTTGGTTTTTTAAAATAAGGCCAATTCACTTCAAGTAATGTCATCAAATGTTACCTGCTGGTGTAGTGTAAACACTAGTGACGTCACTGAAGCGTCTGCTATTTACCGGTAACTGGAACTAATGTCTGTGTCGAGTAAAATTTTTCCATTTACTTGATATATATATATATATATATATATATATATATATATATATATATATATATATATATATATATATATATATATATATATATATATATATATATATATATATATATACATATACATACATACATACATACATATATACATATATATATATATATATATATATATACATACATATACATACATACATACATACATACATACACATCATACATGCAGGCGTGCCGCTCTCACCAGACAGTCAGGTCATATTAGTTGTTGCCAACCTCCCTGAACCACTTCTCCCACCGAGTATCAACAGGTTCTGCCAGAAGTTAAATTTCATTTGGGATAGGAATGGAACCAGTGTTAAACAGAGGTGAACATTGGTGAACAGTACTTGAGTCAGTGAGAACAACTCAACAGTAAAAGTAGTATTCAAGTTAACCTTCACACAGTGAGGTCCCAGGTACCCAGTGATGCGGCCCGTGAGACCAACAACCCGCGATGTGTTAATCCATCTCTGATAGGAAGGCCTGGGGCCACACCTCTTACTCCATCTATGAGGGAATTACTACACCACGTCAAGTCCCTCATAACACCATCTGTGAGGGATTACTACACCACGTCCTCATAACACCATCTGTGAGGTTACTACACCACGCTCAGTCCCTCATAACACCATCTGAGAATTTCTACACACGTGAGTCCCTCATAACACCATCTGTGAGGATTACTACACACGTAGGTCCTCAACACCATCTGTGAAATTACTACTCCATGAGGTCCCTCATAACACCATCTGTGAGGGAATTACTACACCACGTGAGGCCCCTCTAACACCATCTGTGAGGGATACTAATGAGGCCTCCTACACCATCTGTGAGGGAATTACTACACCACATCAGGTCCCTCCTAACACCATCTGGGAAAGTTACTACACTACTGTTTCTGTTCCTACATTAATCTGAATGTTCACTGTATGTTCCTTTACCTTCAATGCTTTGGTTAAACCACCAATGTAATATAAGTCATTTATGTCCAATGTATATTTTCAGCCTTGGGCTGCAGAACTTCAATAAACTGTTTATTATTATTATTACATACATACATACATACATTACATATATACAGTTAACCTCACTTTAGTTAATGTAACCTAAATATCTTCAGTTAACAAAAAAAAAAATATTTTCTTCACTTACACTATCTGTCAATCAAAGTACTTACCTTGCCTCCTCTTTCTTTCAACCGCTACAAGTCAGTCTCAACCCTACCCCCACCAATCCTCCCTTCAAGAGACGTTGGGGTGAAAAAATTTAGATTTTAACATTTTGTATTAAATAATACCTCAGATTAAGTTAGATAATATATTGACATTGCTGATTCCTTGTAAAACTAGGAATATTTGAATATAACTGCCATATATTTTGCCACAAAACATAACATACTCAGATTAAGCATTTTATCTAAAAATTTTATGTCTAATGCAAAATATATGATGTTTATATTCAAAATGATCACCAAATTGTAAGAATTCCAGCAATGTAAATTATATTCTTGGCCGGGTAATTTGTATGAATTTGGTGAGCTAAAATAAAATCTTCAGTTAATAAAATAAATATTCTTCACACGGTAACAGATGGTCGCGGTCGTCGGTCCCTCCTCCTCCCTCCCCCCCCACCCCCACCAACGCCCCTACTAGATAAATGTGTGAATACCAGACTGTTTACCTTTTTAGTAATAAATAATAAATCAGACTAGTTAGATATTATAATTGACATTGCTGGATTCCTTGTAAGATCAGGGAATATTTTGAAAGGCAATATCATATATTTGCACAAAAGATAACATATTTACTCAAGAGTAAACATTATATCTAAAATTTGTATGTCCAATGCAAAAATCTATGATGTTTATATTCAAAATGATCATCAAATTGTGTTAAATTCCCAGCAATGTAAATTATATTCTGGCCGGATAATTTAAAAGTGAATTTCATGAGCTAAATTAAAAAATTATACTTCACTGCGGGGTAAAGGGGCACACCCACCGCGAAATGTGAGCATCCTAAGTTCTGGCAGGCACCGTTGCAACGCGGGAAACGGAAAATGTGACCGTAGTGAGGGGTTGACTGAGTATATATATATATATATATATATATATATATATATATATATATATATATATATATATATATATATATATATATATATATATATATATATATATATATATAGATAGATAGATAGATAGATAGATAGATAGATAGATAGATAGATAGATAGATAGATAGATAGATAGATAGATAGATAGATAGATATAGATAGATAGATAGATAGATAGATAGATAGATAGATAGATATATATATATATATATATATATATATATATATATATATACATGCATGCATGCATGTATGCATACATGCATGCATGCATGCATGCACACATACATACACACATATATATATATATATATATATATATATATATATATATATATATATATATATATATATATATATATATATATATATATATATATATATATATATATATATATATATATATATATATATATATATATACAACAAAATATATGTAAAAAAAATAAATGTTAAATGAATTATTTATGGTGCATTAAAGTACTGGTCACTTCAGACACAAAGACGGGCTATAAATAGCCTTCTTTATCTCCCCTCCATCTCACCCTGAGCCAGAGGGAAGGGGTGGTGGTAAATAACATTTGTTTACTTATTTTCCACTTACTTGAAATAGATTTACCGAATTATTTGTTTATTTATTTAAAAGTCATTTACTGAATATTCTATGTAAAAAATATATTTTAAATTAATTATTTATAGATACCGTAAATATTATGATCAGTAAATATATGGTATTACTGGCCACTTCAGACACAAAGACGGGATAAAAATAGCCCATCCCCCCCTCTTCTTACAGCTGCCAATGGGAAGCGTCTTGGTAATTAAATTTGATGTTTATTTTCATTGTCTAATTTATCATGTATCAAAGTAATATTACTAAAAATTTTGTAGGTAGTAGGCAGCTACCAAACAGGTAGATACTACCGCCTGGGTAGATATTGGAAGCATAATGTGTTGTCTAATGGTAGACCCTGCTGCCATATGGCATCACGAAAATTGTGACCAAGTCCCAGGTTCAGCGCTGACCTGACTTTCTGCCTCATTTACACACAATTGCAGTTTGAATTGTTCCTCTAACTTTGACAACACAACATACATGCAGTATATTATTTCTCACTTTTGATCTTTTTTGTACTTTTTGTATTTATTTATGGTTAGTTACTTTAAATAAGGCCAATTCACTTCAAGTAATGGCATCAAATGTTACCAGCTGGTGTAGTGTAAACACTAGTGACGTCACTTAAGCGTCTGTATTTAACTGTCAGTAGTTTCAAGAATTAATGAAGTCATTTACTGAATATTCCTTGTAAAAAAATAAATTTTAAGTATTATTATCAGTAAATATACCGATATGCATTACTGACCACCTCCACGGCTAAAAATAGCCCAATCTCGCGGTCACTTTCCCTTTCTTGTCTCCTCACTGGCAAATGGGGGGGTGCGTGGGGAGGGGTGTGTGATGATAGCTGTGTTTATTACAGGGGTATAATTCTCTTTTATGGTATGTTAGACAGGTTTATAATACATTTTTATTATTTTAATATACCGGGAATCTTAATTTGAATCCAGCTTGCCAAACGTAAGTTTCAGTATAAAATAATTAGTGGTAAGACCTTGTGAGTGGCTTACGATGTTTCCATCACCACTCTTGACAAACTAAACCACAATATTTAAGAGGTAAGAATTTTATACTTGGTGGTTTAGACGACCCCCTAACTTTGGGCAGATTTTTTTAATGTTCAAATTCCTCTTATAAGCCGAGATATACGGTAATCATTTAGTACATTATTTTGAGTACATGTACAGTACAGCTTTGCCCTTAGGGCAGTGTGACGTGCCCAGAGAAACATTAGGCACAAAATTTTAAATATGATGTGCCAGATTGACTCGCACAAAATAGGAAAGACTCGCTTTAAATTAAAACATTGTCCTTTATTGTGGGTGTTACTTTAAATCAATGATCTTAAATTGAATTACTTTAAATTGATGTTCTACTGTAGTTATAACCTCATTAATGCTTCCTTTGATTTGCAGGACATGAAGAGTTTTTTGTATGAGGGCGATATGAAACTAGACGGACAATTTGATAGTCGTGCATTTCTCGCTGAACCTACTTCTGCAGCTAAATGTTTACAAGGAAATATAGGTGACCAGGAATTAGTACATCACGAGAGCACTGATATTTCCAAACAAGCAGAGCGGGACGGCACAACAGATCAGAAGCCTCTCTGTGCTGTAAATGGTGAGGACACTATAAACCCTAAAATGAAGCGGTTGCAGCAACGATCACAGGAAATACGCAGTAAACTTAAGGTCCTGGGACAGTACAGAACACCGTCCTCCCTGCGGAGACTTCATTCGCCGCCTACTGTAGGGGCTCGTAAGCTTTTCCAAGCTCCTTTCAAGCAGCCACAAATTTTTGATGGTAAAGGTGATAAATGTGAATGATTGTGTCACTGCACAGCTCGGGTTTAATAATTGGCTGCTGATTTGAGAGGTAAGTACTTCTTCAGTAAGACTCTGAGCATGAAGACTTAAGCCTAGTCAAGTTTTAATGTGATAAATATTTTTGAATCGGTTGGATATCTAGAGAAAGCCTTAAAGCTGTTACTTTGCAACCTAATGATATAGTATGATTTCTGAAAATTGTGTTATAAGAGATGCTATTACTTTTGTATGGAAAATTTTATTGCTTTGAATAAGTGTTACCATCTTGTGACATGTGTTACATGGTTTTTGTGTTGCATGTAGGAGATTATCAGAAATGTTGATGCATAGTATACACGACCTGGTCCCTGAAGTGTACAGTACATGCTCCTCCTCCTGTTATGGTGCTCCACAACCTTATTTTTTTAAATACTTTAACAATTGTTAGTACAAAGTATACAGTACTATCAAGACTTTAGAACGAGAATATGATCTTATTTTTTCTTACTGCAATGAATACTGTTTATTAGTTTTTATCCATGTTATGTATAGTTTAGTTAACCACAGGTTATTTCTCCTACTGTAACTATGTAATATAAAGCTCTTTATACTGCAGGATGGCAGCTCCACTCAATAACAGGAACCACTTCACAATTTATTTATTTTTTCCCCTGAAATTTAATAAACTGAACTGATAGATATTATCATCTTTCATTATTTCTTCTTTGACCTTTATATCAATGCTAAGCTGATGTGCTAACGAAATTTTTTAAACAAATCTTTACATCCTTTTCCTGGTATGATGATGGGTTTGGACAGACTCTGATTCCCTGATTCTTAGCATGAGAGTCAGGTGGACACTGGATACAGTTGCAGTACAGCATATGTTAAGGCAACACACATTTAGTGGGGTGTGTGGAGAGTTATGCAGTACCTGACAGTAGTCTATATACAGTGAAACCTCGCTTTACGCTGTCAATTGAACCCACGGAGGCCCGCGTAAAGCGAGAAACGCATAAAGTGAACAACATAACATATGGGATTAATTGAAATAGAGACTGGGCCGACCCCCAAACTCCACTTTTTCCAGACACACGTTTT
>NW_024753828.1:1227180-1262630 GCF_018991925.1 Homarus americanus | reverse complement strand
TATTTTTGTTTTTAGAATCTTTTTTTTTTTTTTTTTTTATGATGTATATATTTTTGGGCCTCTGATCCCAAACCTCTTATTTACATATAAATCAATGTCACAATGCCTTGCGAATATTCTCGGTCCCTATCTCATGAAACATCACGACTATACTGTACCAGGACACAACCAACCAAGATTACTGTGTTAAAGCTGTGTTAAGACATAAAAAATGATAAAGTTACATAATCTCCCCGCTAGGCTGAATCCCTGATCCTGGAACTCTCCAATATCCGGAATTTAAATCGGGCCGGATAAAGTCTGGGAAAACTCTCTCCATTCCGAGTTTGCAAACAAGTTTCCGAGGATGAAAATCAGATGCATTTTCTGAAAAAAAATCCAAGAAAATCTTTCCAAACCTATCCATTTCGGGCCTAGGTGAAAATTTCCGGGAGTTCCCAGAGATTGCATCATTCTCCAACGTATCCTCATGTGCCAGGAGCGTGGGTGGCCTAGCTGCTTAGATTGCCTAGTTCATATTCTGCTGCCATTATAGAAGGTTGATCCCTCACTTGCTGCTGCTGCTGTTTTTGTGTACAATTTACTTTTGTGCTGTGCTGTTCAATAAGTGGGAAACACTGGAGCACCTTAACTCTCATCTTTATTCAAGACATCTTCAGGTCATGCAACCCACTAATCATCTACCCTGATAATGGGTGACCTGGCGATGCATCAGAAGATCAGTAACATGAGATCACTAATTCCACACCCCACCTCCATTGCAAGTGTTTTAAGATATAAAAAGTGATTTCATATACAGTCATGCGCCGGTTAACGTCCGATCGCATATACATCCGTGGCCCGTGAAAATATTATTTGAAAAAAAAAGCCCATTCAGATAACGGGACATAGCGGACGTAAGTGGCCTTAGAGCGGGCGCGGTCACGCATGCAGAGAGAAGATTCTTGAAGCGGTAAAAGGATCGGCTTCACAGAAGGCAACAAGATTGACCAAGTTTCGAGAGGGGGCGATATCGAATATGGAAAAGATGCTGATGACCTGGATTGAAGACCAGACTCAAAAGTGAGTCCCACTCAGCACGCTAACCATCATGGCCAAAGCAAAAAGTTTGTTCGAGATGTTGAAGCAACAAGCAGGAGCCGATTACGACAGAGAGTTTTCCGCAAGCTCTGGCTGGTTTAAGTGCTTCAAACATCGCTATGGGCTTCATAACATCAAGGTCAGCGGCGAGTCGGCGAGCGCGGATTCTGCAGGAGCGGCGGAATTCATCGAAACCTTGGACAACCATATCGTCGAGGGAGGATATTTGCTCCAACAAATAATATATGGACAAAACCTCCTTGTTTTGGAAGAGGATGCCTGAAAGGTCATTCATACACAAGGAGGCCAAGTCAATGCCAGGCTTTAAGGCATTCAAGGACCGAGTGACTGTGATGTTGGGGGGGGAGTGTTGCCAGATTCAAGTTGAAACCTTTTGTGGTGTGGCATAGCGAGAACCCCAGGGCTTTTAAAAAAGTCAACAAACATACGTTACCAGTGTATTATAGAGCCAACCAAAAAGTCATGGATGACGCCAGCATTGTTCCAGGATGCCCTTCTCAACTGCTATGCTAGTGACCTCGAAAGATACTGCATGGAAGAAGGGATAGAGTTAAAAATTTTGTTGATTTTGGACAATGCTCCAGGTCACCCCCCTTCATTGGTGACCTCCACCCCAACATCAAAGTGGTTTTCCTGCCGCTGAATACCACCTCTTTGATTCAGCCGATGGATCAAGGGGCTATAGCAACTTTCAAGTCCTACTATCTCAGGAGGACCTTTGCAATGGCTATTTCTGCAACTGAGGATGGCACGAAGACACTGAAGGAGTTTTGGAAAGAATACAACATGTACCATTGCATCAAGAACATTGCTTGGGCCTGGGATGATGTCACAAGGCAATGTATGAACGGAGTGTGGAAAAAAGTCTGAAAGAGATATGTACATGATTTCAGGGATTTTGAGACGGTCACAGAGCTTGAGAAAATTACGAAAAATCTTGTGAACATGGCAAACGAGCTGAACTTCGGCGTGGACGACGACAATATAAAAGAACTGCTAGACGTTGTTCCCGAAGAACTAACCAACGAAGAGTTGTTAGAGTTACAGGAACATCGAATAGCTGAAGAAGAGGCAAGGGAAAAGGAAAGTGAGGTGGAATAGATACCTTAACACTGCTGAAAAGTGCCGAAGAGATGGACCCCAACACTGAACGCTTCTCACTCATAGAGAGGAATGCACATGCAGTGTTTGCCGCATATCGTCAAATCTACGAGGAGAAGAAACAGCTGACAAAACAAACAACGCTCGACATTTTCATCAAGAAAACAAGTCATCCCCACGACGAACCTCAGCCAGGCCCTTCACACGCTACAGATGATATCGTCATTGAAGCTGCAACTGAGGAAACTGTGTATCAAATTGATAGCAGTGACAGTGATGTTGATGATCCAGGAATGGCTTAAAAATTGTGTAATGTATATGTAAATTGTATACTGTACTTAAGTTAAATAAGTGAAATGTAAAATTTTATTTTCAAAGTAAAACGTAAGAAAAGTCCATACGATTTAAGGATACGATACTGCATTTACTTCTCAATCAGTGAACAGTGTAGTGCTTAATTTTACTTTACTATACTGCACTGTACCTGTTTTACTGTATATATTATACCTGTATTTTTTTACTACAATATATTAGCAATTGTAAACCTTATGTTATTTTATTAGCCTTCCTAACCTCTGTGTTTCATTAGTTGTGTACGTTATCTAGTGAATTTAGTCAATATTGTACAGTACAGTACAAGTAAATGTACCGTACACTGCAATATTCCACATATACGTAAGTATAAATACAAAGTTTACTACAGTATGTGATGATCAGACAACGTCCAATTCGGTTAACGTCACGTTTCCAAGAACGTATCTAGGACGTTAACCGGCTCATGACTGTATTGTACTGTACATTCAGCAGAGTGAACAGTGCCTACTGTAGGCTCAAGATGACAGCATCTGTTGGTGAATACAGTATATACAGTACAGGGCCCAGATTCACCACTAATGGGTTATGAACTTCATAAGCACTTAAGTAGTTCAGAGTTGCGAAGTCCACACCTCTATTTAAAATGACTGACTTTTCTTCGTAACATATGGTGGCTGCAGAGGTCTGGTAAGCTTCTGCAAGGCAGAAATAAGGACATGTAACTCCCGTTTTCTCTACTATACAAGCTATACCAAAACACACACATCTGCCAGACATACTTCAAATGTTATTAGTGAAAATGGAACTAATGAAGGAGATAGCTCACACAGGAGTTGTTTGTTATTGTTCATATTTTCCACATGTTCTTATCATTATAGTAGGTATTTTAAAAGAGGCAACAGCTTTCTATTTTAAATGTAAGTATTGTTATATATTTTTTAATTTTTCTCTATCTATTATCATAACTCACTTGTAGTCTGCAGGGCAAGAAGGATGCAGGAAATTGCAGGGTAAAACAGTGAAAAACTGATCGTGTGACACTAAATTGATGTGTGTACGTGCTTTATATGTAAAGAAATTATTTATTAATCATAAATACAACTCCGAAAAATCTGCAGTAACCATATGTTGTCTGTTTAATTACAATCAAACCGCTCGTCTGAGTGTTAGTCTCACGTCCACAAAAAATGGAAAATTACACCATGACGCCGGAGAGAACTAAGAGTCTCACAGAGGGACCAGCAGGAGGGAACTAAGAGTTTCAAAAGAGAAACCAGCTGAAGGGAACTATGAGTCTCGGAGACGGACCAGCTGGCTTGAACTAAGTCTCAGACATAACCAGCTGGAGGGAACTAAGAGTAAGAGAAGGACCAGCTGGAGGGAACTAAGAGTCGGAGAAGGACCAGCTGGAGGGAACTAAGAGTTTCAGAGAGAGACCAACTGGAGGGAACTAAGCATCTTAGAGAGGAACAAGCTGGAGGGAACTAAGTCTCGGAGAAGGACCAGCTGAAGGGAATTAATAGTCTCATAGAGACCAGCCCGAGGGAACTAAGAGTCAGAAAACGACCAGCTGGAGGGAACTAAGTCTCGCAAAGATACCAGCCCAAGGGAACTAAAAGTCAAATGAGAGGGACCAGATGGAAGGAACAAAGAGTTTCAGAGAGACCAGCTGGAGGGAGTTAAGTCTTGGAGAGAGATCAGCTGGAGGGAACCTAGGGTCTCCTGGAAGGAACTAAGCCTCAGAGAAACCAGCTGAATGGAACTAAGAGACTCAGAGAGGAACCATCTGGAAAACTAAGGGGCTTAGAGAGGGACAAGCTGGAGGGAACTAAGAGAAGGACCAGCTTGAGGGAACTAAGAGTTAGAGTCGGACCAGCTGGAAGGAACTAAGTCTCAGAAAAGGACCACCTAGAGGGAACTAAATGTGTCAGAGAGATCAGCTGGAGGGAACTAAGAGTCTCAGAGAGAGACCAGTTGGAATGAAGTAAGAGTCAAAAGAGAGAGACCTGCTGGGAGGAACTAAAAGTGTCAGAGAGACAGCTGGGGGGAACGAAGAGTCTCCTGGAAGGAACTAAGCCTCAGAGAGAAACCAGCTGGATGGAACTAAGAGTCTCAGAGAGGGAACTAAGGAGCTTAGAGAGAGACAAGCTGGAGGGAACTAAGAGTCTCAGAGAAGGACCAGCTGGAGGGAACTAAGAGTTTCTAAAGAGAGACCCGCTGATGGGAACTATGAGTATTGGAGAGGGACCAGCTGGAGTGAATTAAGTCTCAGAGAGAGACCCAGGTGGAGGGAACTAAGAGTCAGAGAAGGACCAGCTGGAGGGATATAAGTCTCAGAAAGACCAGCTGGAGGGAACTAAGAGTCTCAAGGAGAGACCAGCTGGAAGGAACTAAGAGTCTCAGAGAGAAACAAGCTGGAAAGAACTAAGAGTCAGAGGAGGACCAGCTGGAGGGAACTAAGAGTCTCAGAGAGGAACCAGCTGGAAGGAACTAAGAGTCTCAGAGAGGAACAAGCTGGAAGGAACTAAGAGTCAGAGAGAGACAACCTGGAGCGAATTAAGAGTCTCAGAAGGACCAGCAGGAGGGAACTAAGAGTCTCAGCTGGAGAGAATTAAGAGTCAGAAGGACCAATAGGAGGGAAATAAGAGACTCGGAAGGACCAGCTGGAGAGAACAAAGAGTCTCAGAAAGAGAAGTGCTCGAGGGAACTAAGAGTCTTACAGAGTAACAAGCTGGAGGGAACTAAGAGAAGGACCAGCTTGAGGGAACTAAGAGTTAGAGAAGGACCAGCTGGAAGGAACTAAGTCTCAGAAAAGGACCACATAGAGGGAACTAAATGTGTCAGAGAGATCAGCTGGAGGGAACTAAGAGTCTCAGAGAGAGACCAGCTGGAATGAAGTAAGAGTCAAAAGAGAGAGACCTGCTGGGAGGAACTAAAAGTGTCAGAGAGATAGCTGGGGGAAACGAAGAGTCTCCTGGAAGGAACTAAACCTCAGAGAGAAACCAGCTGGATGGAACTAAGAGTCTCAGAGAGGGACCATCTGGAGGGAACTAAGGGGCTTAGAGAGGGTCAACCTGGAGGGAACTAAGAGTCTGAGAAGGACCTGCTGGTGGGAACTAAGAGTCGCAGAGAGAGACCAGCTGAAGGGCACTAAGCATCTTAGAGAGGAACAAGGTGGAGGGAACTAAGTCTCGGAGAAGGACCAGTTGAAGGGAATTAAGAGTCACGGAGAGAGACCAGCTGGAGGGAACAAAGAGTCGGAGAAGGACCAGCTGGAGGGAACTAAGTCTCGCAAAGATACCAGCCCGAAGGAACTAAGAGTCAAATGAGAGGGGCCAGATGGAAGGAACAAAGTTTCAGAGAGACCAGCTGGAGGGTACTAAGTCTTGGAGAGAGATCAGCTGGAGGGAACTAAGGGTCTCCTGGAAGGAATTAAGCCTCAGAGAAACCAGCTGAATGGAATTAAGAGTCTCAGAGAGGAACCATCTGGAAAACTAATAAATAATACTAAATAATAATAATAAACGGTGCTATTATATCTATCGGTGCGGGCTCTTACGGGCTTAGAAGGGACAAGCTGGAGGGAACTAAGTGTCACAGAGAGAGACCAGCTGTAGGGAACTAAGAGTCTCAGAGAGACCAGCTGGTAGGAACTAAGAGTCTCAGATAGGGAACTAAGGAGCTTAGAGAGGGACAAGCTGGAGGGAACTAAGAGTCAGAGAGGGACCAGCTGGAGGAAACTAAGAGTCTCATGGACCAGCAGGAGGGAACTACGAGTTTCTAGAGAGAGACGAGCTGAAGGGAACTATGAGTATTGGAGAGGGACCAGCTGGAGTGAATTAAGTCTCAGAGAGAGAATCAGGTGGAGGGAACTAAGAGTCAGAGAAGGACCAGCTGGAGGGAACTAAGTCTCAGAGACCAGCTGGAGGGAACTAAGAGTCTCAAGGAGGGACCAGCTGGAAGGAACTAATAGTCACAGAGAGAAACAAGCTGGAAGGAACTTAAAGTCAGAGGAGAACCAGCTGGAGGGAACTAAGAGTCTCAGAGAAGGACCAGCTGGAAGGAACTAAGAGTCTCAGAGAGGAACAAGCTGGAAGGAACCAAGAGTCAGAAGAGGACCAGCTGGAGGAAACTAAGAGTCTCAGAGAGAGACCAGCTGGGGGAACTAAGTCTCAGAGAAGGAGCAGCTGGAGGGAAATAAGAGTCAGAGAGAGACAACCTGGAGGGAATTATGAGTCTCAGAAGGACCAGTTGGAGAGAACTAAGAGTCTGAGAAGGACCAGCAGGAGGAAACTAAGAGTCTCAGAAGGACCAGTTGGAGAGAACTAAGAGTCTCAGAAGGACCAGTTGGAGAGAACTAAGAGTCTCAGAAGGACCAGCAGGAGGGAACTAAGAGTCTCAGAAGGACCAGCTGGAGAGAACTAAGAGTAACAAGCTGGTTGAACTAAGTCTCAGAAAAGGACCAGCTAGAAGGAACTAAATGTGTCAGAGAAATCAGCTGGAGGGAACTAAGAGTCTCAGAGAGAGACCAGCTGGAATGAAGTATGAGTCAAAAGAGAGAGACCAAATGGAAGGAACTAAGTTTCGGAGAGAGACCTGCTGGAGGGAACTAAAAGTGTCAGAGAGACACAGCTGGGGGGGTAACGAAGAGTCTCCTGGAAGGAACTAAGCCTCAGAGAGAAACCAGCTGGATGGAACTAAGAGTCTCATAGAGGGACCATCTAGAGGGATCTAAGGGTCTTAGAGAGGGACAACCTGGAGGGAACTAAGTGTCACAGAGAGACCAGCTGGAGGGAACGAAGAGTCTCAGAGGGACCAGCTGGTGGAAACTAAGTGTCTCAGAGAGAGACCAGCTGGAGGGAACTAGAGGGCTTAGAGAGGATCAAGCTGGACCGAACTAAGAATCAGAGAAGGGACCAGCTGGAGGAAACTAAGAGTAGGAGAGGGACCAGCTGGAGGGAACTAAGAGTTTCAAAAGAGAGACTAACAGAAGGAAACTATGAGTATCAGAGAGGGACCAACTGGGTTGAACTAAGTCTCAGAGAGAGAACCAGCTGGAGGGAACTAAGAGTCTTTGAGAGGAACAAGCTGGAGGGAACTAAGAGTCTTTGAGAGGAACAAGCTGGAGGGAACTAAGAGTCTTTGAGAGGAACAAGCTGGAGGGAACTAAGAGTCTTTGAGAGGAACAAGCTGGAGGGAACTAAGAGTCAGAGAAGGACCAGCTGGAAGGAACTAAGAGTCTCAGAGAAGGACCAGCTGGAAGGAACTAAGAGTCTCAGAGAAGGACCAATGGAGGGAACTAAGAGTCTCAGAGAGGGACCAGATGGAGGCAACTAAGTCTCAGAGAGAGACCAGCTGGAGGGAACTAAAAGTCTTAGAGAGGAAAAAGCTGGAGGGAACTAAAAGTCAGAGAGAGACCAGCTGGAGGGATTTAAGTCTCGGAGAGAGACCAGCTGGAGTGAACTAAAAGTGTCAGAGAGATCAACTGGGGGGAACTAAGAGTTTCAAAAGAGAGACCAGCTGAAGGGAACTATGAGAATCAGAGAGGGACCAACTGGAGGGAACCAAGTCTCAGAGAGAGACCAGTTGGAGGGAACTAAGAGTCAGAGAAGGACCAGCTGGAGGGAACTAAGAGTCTTAGGTAGGAACAAGCTGGAGGGAACTAAGAGTCTTAAGGAGGAACAAGCTGGAGGGAACTAAGAGTCGTAGGGAGGAACGAGCTGGAGGGAACTAAGAGTCAGAGAAGGACCAACTGAAGGGAACTAATAGTCTTAGAGACCAGCTGGAGGGAACTAAGAGTCTCAAAGAGGGACCAGCTGGAGGGAACTGAGAGTCAGAGGAGGACCAGCTGGAGGGAACTAAGAGTCAGAGGGACCTCCTGGAGGGAACTATGAATCTCGGAGAAACCAACTGGAAGGAACTAAGAGTTTCAGAGAGGGGCCAGTTGGAGGAACTAAGTCTCAGTGAAGGACCAGCTGAGGAACTAAGAGTCTCAGAGAGGACCAGCTGGAGGAACTAAGTCTCAGAGAAGGACCAGCCGGGGGGGAACTAAGAGTCAGAGAAAGACCACCTGGAGGAATCAACTATACCGCCCTTCAGGATTTATTGAACAGTCTCCAAAACTGGGCCACCAACAACCATGTCACCATCAACCATACCAAGACCATGGTTATGCACATCAACCTCTCCTCCGACATTGTCCCACCTCCTTCCATTACTCTAGGTCCGAACACACTCCAGGTTGCAGATTCCACGAAGCTCCTCGGCGTCACCATAGACAACAAACTAAATTGGAAACCACACGTCAGTGAAGTTGTCAAATCCTCCAGTTTCCGTCTCCACCTCCTCCGCCGACTCAAGTCCCTCGAGTTCCTGCACCCGAGCTCCTCAGTGTTTACACAACATTCATACTTCCCAGCTCACCCTATGCCTCCCCCACCTGGTCTTCCTCCCTAAATGCCACACAACGAACACCTAGAAAAAGTGCAAAAGAGGGCATGCAAGATTATTCTCTCCTTCCTACTCCACATATCAAGAAGCGCTCAACACACTGACCCTTTCGACTCTCTATAATGACCCTGAGCTGAAAAACTCAGGGCTAGGGTCAGGAGGGTGGGTAAGGGTTACAGACAAATTAGAACACCTCAAATGTTACAATTGTATCAAGCTTCCCTTGCTGCTGTCAGGGAACGTGTAAACGAACTCAGACAAAATGCATGGGAGACATATGTCAACAGCCTGAACCAACACACATCCCTCAGCAAAGCCTGGAAAGACATAAACATAATCAGAGGTAAAAACAGAAGACACGTCTCCCATCCAAACCCTCTGCAAAAGTCGAATGAGCTAATAACAAAGTGGGCTCATGTGTCGAGCTATGACATGTTACCAGCTAGGACTCGGGGACTCCTTGATGCGAAGTCTGTAGAGAGAAGTAATCTTATTAGCTTTATGCTGGGCAAACAGCACGATGAGTGTGATGTTCCATTTACTGAGTGGGAGCTTGACGCCGCCCTCGCCAGGGGTAGGTCTACTTCCCCTGGAGAGGACGGAGTCACCTACAACATCATTAGACTACTAAGGCGCGTGCCAGTCAATCCATTGTTGGTATTGTACAATATGAGTCATGCCGAGGGCCAACTACCCACATCATGGACCAGCAGTATTGTTGTACCAATACCGAAACCAGGACAGCCTGATGCCTTTCGTCCCATATCACTAACCAGCTGCCTGTGTAAAACCTTTGAGAGGATGGTTCTTGGCAGACTCTTATATAGAATCAGAGAACACATGTCTCCTAACATAAATGGCTTCACCTATGGTAAAGGTGTACATAATAGCATCACCACATTCCTAACTGTGCATGGTGATGAAAGGCACAGATACACCACATTTCTTGACCTAAAAGCTGCATTTGATTTTGCCAATAGGCAACTGATATTGTACGAACTAGCCAAAATGGATATTGGAGGTAGGCTGTTACACTGGATAAGTGGTTACCTAACCAACAGAAGGGCTGCTGCACTGTTTCAGGGTTACAAAAGTGAAGTTAAAGATATGTAACTTGGTACCCCTCAAGGTGGAGTACTTAGCCCTACTTTGTTCAATGTTCTTATGAATGCGTTATTAAATTTAATACCAGACAACCCCAGCAATATCTCAATCAGCTATGCTGATGATATTCTTATACATACTAAAACTCATCGTGAAATGCAAATCACCCTGAACCATGTATACGCAGCCTGTGAACACCTCGGTCTTATTATCTCCACTGACAAAACTAAGGTGTTCAACAAACAAGCTGGAAACCGCAAACGCGGCCCCGCCAAGTTCAAGATAGGTAACAACACTATTGACTATGTTTCTTCTTTTAAATATCTTGGTGTTTCCGTCCCTTGTACCCTACCTGCCATACAACAGCTAACCCGCCAATGTACTGACAGACTGAGACCTCTTAGAAGTGTAGCGGGGTACAGCCCGCACTATGGTGCTAATATTAGAATTGTTAAAACAATGTACCTAGGCTATATAAGATCTCTGATAGATTACCACGCACCAGCCCTGGTCATTCGTGACGGGAAAGGCGTTGACAAGCTCGAGAAAATGCAAAATAAAGCCCTCAGAATTATCCTAGGATGTCCCATGAGCACTAAAGTACTTAATATGAGGAAAGAACTAGGTATACCCAGTGTTAAAGATAGAATAATTGAAGTCAACCTCATGATAGCCCTGAGGCTTCTGCGTGGTGATCCTGATAACATTGTTTCCTTAAAATTGCTAGAATGTATGAACCATGGGACTACTGAGTCTAAATGGATCCAAACTACAGCTACACATATGAAGATGTTTGAACTAGACCACCTGTACAAAGTTGAGACACAACAGCGCTTCCTGCCACCCTGGCGGACAGTTCCCTTCGATATCACAATACCGACGTATCCGCCTAAAAAATTAATTATACAAAGCATTTATCTCCAACACACTGCCAAATTGAGAGCTCTTGAACACATACACACTCTACAGACTGATGATAATATCACACAGACCATCTACACTGATGGATCTCTAAACACCGCCTGTGGGAGGGCTGGAAGTGCTATTGTTGTGACTCAACCTGACGGTAATATAATTGAGAAAGGAGTTAGAATTGGGCAACTCTACAAACTGAATTAGTTGCCATACTCACAGCTATTAAATTCATTGAAACCACTGTTACTGACAGTCTCATCATCACTGACTCTCTATCCTCACTACTTGCCCTTGGTACCCTCGACTCAGGTTGTCACGCTCTTGTCTCTGAAGCCAGACACACATATGCGTGCCTTGTTGACCGGGGTGTCAGGGTCAAACTGTTGTGGATCCCCTCTCACATAGGCCTCATAAAACATGACAGAGTTGATGCCCTCGCCAAACTCGCGTCTAACAAAGACACCGTTAAATACAATTTGGGTCTGTCAAAAAGAACCCTTAAAACTGTAATTAGGAAAGAATTTATTAATGAGTTTGACGCAAGTAGACAAGTGCAAACAGGCACTAGTCGATCCATAGGTTACCATGATGAGATGTATCAAGTGAAACATGTATATGGAGCAAGTAACAAGATCACTAGATTACAAGATGTTGTAACCGCTAGATTAAGGTTAGGATATAAGTACCTTTGGCAGTATGTTCCTCAAGCAGATGTAAACAAAACTAAATGTAAAGTGTGTGGCCATTCATATGGCCACACACTTGAACACTACGTCCTCGACTGTGTGAAGATAGAACCTTTTAGGGACAGGTCCAAGCACACTGTGTGTGAAATGGCACAACACTTCATCTCTAATGGCAAGATAGCCGACATATTAAGATTGTATCCACTTTTTTGCACTTAGTAACTATATCAATTCTCATGTACAGAACCAAATACGCAATGTGCTTGAATACCTCCCACGTAAATGTGAATAACAAAGTGTGAGGCCAGACATACTGCCTCACACGCCTGTACTCACGCATTTGTAAATAAGTTACCCTTTATGTATAGAACTAAACAAATAATGTAAATGAAATACTGTGTAACATTCAGTGCCATAATATCCTGACAACGGGGGTTAATTATTATGACCCTTTGTAAACCCTACTCTGTAATCCTTTTGCGCTACCGCTCACAGGATGAGTGTGGGGTGCACAATAAAGTAGCCGCTGCAAGCGGCAAAATCAAAAAATCAATCTCACTGACCATCACCACGACCTCATCTGCAAATTTGGTAAGAAGCTTCTACACCATCCTCTACACCGGCTCCTACTACCACCTGAGATCCCTAGCCCGAGAATTGCTGTTCGACACCACAACCGCATCCAGCCCATACGTGCACGAACTGATCGCTATAAGAACAGCCCAGTCCCAACCATTGTAAAAATTATCAATAACTTGTAATAAATCAGTGTATTCACTCCCAGTAAACACTGCTCCTTACACTGTCACTATGTTGAAATGAACTGTAGTTTGAGCTTTTCCCCATCTAGTTATTATATATCTTATTTGTATCACTTATGTTACTTGTATATTATTTGTAATTCGAAACCCATTCCCCAAATATGCAACTGTATATTTTCAGCCTTCTGGCTGCCAAGCTCTTTCAATAAACCGTTATTTATTAATATTATTATTATTATTATTATTATTATTATTATTATTATTATTATTATTATTATTATTCAGAGTCTCTGAAGGACCAGCTGGAGGGAACTAATAGTCTCAGTGAAGGACCAGCTGGAGGGAACTAAGAGTCTCAGAGGGGGACCAGCTGGAGGGAACTAAGTCTCAGAGAGAGATCAGCTGGAGGGGACTAAGAGTCTCAGAGGGGGACCAGCTGGAGGGAACTAAGTCTCAGAGAGAGATCAGCTGGAGGGGACTAAGTCTCAGAGAAGGACCAGCTGGAGGGAAGTAAAATTCAGAGAGAGGCCACCTGGAGGGAACTCAGTCTCAGAGAGACCAACTGGGGGGAACTTAGCATCTTAGAGAGGGAACTAAGTCTCAGAGAGTTATCAGCTAAGAGTGTCAGAGTGTCAGAGAGGGACCAGCTGGACAGAACTAAGTGTCTCAGAGAAACCAGCGGATGGAACTAAGTGTCAGAGATACCAGCTGGAGGGAAATTATGGTGTCAGAGGAAACTGGAGGAAACTAAGGCCCGAATTCAGAACAGTGATTTGAAACCGCATGAAAGCTTAAACAAAGGATCAAGCGAAGATTGAAGATTGTTGGCATTCAGAATGCTGGCTTGAGCCAACATAATGATTCAACCCGGGTTTGAGATCGGAATTGTCGATCCTCGCGTTAATCCAGCCTGGAGGCAGGTTTAGCGGTCGATCCTTCAAGCAAGTCAACATGAATTTTGACAGAGAGTGCGGTTTTTGGCGATATCATCAAATTAGAAAGAAGACTGATGGTAGATAGGCAGAATCCTAACTATTTTTATGATGACACGCAATTTAAATAATAATATAGCTTCAGCATGGGAGATTTCTTTGATATTTTCCGTGATATTGAGCATCTACTTGAGAGACCTGTTGGCTATGGTTCACCTCTACCTCCCATTCATCAGCTGATGATTGCTTTGAGATTCTTCGCAACGAATAGTTTCCGGGCAAGAAAGGATCTGGTTACTGAACACACGATAAGATGCAGTTAAAGAATATTTGTACATCAACCCCACAGGATGTGAGGAGGCTGGGACAAAAGCATGGGTATGAGCCTCGCCCCATCAGGATCACACTAGTGAGCGAGGAGGAGAAATGGGAGGTTATTCGGCAGGCAAAAAACTTAGCAAGGAGCGAGGCTTCTCGGAGTGTATTCATTCACCCAGATCGCACGGCAGTGCAGAGGGAACAGCACAAGAAGCTCCTGCAAGACTTGAAGCAGAAGAGGGAGGAGTCAAGGAGGAACGGGGACGGGTGTACATGGGTCATATTCAGGGGGAGGGTAGTGGAAGCAAGTGTGCCGACACAGAGCCAGCCGCTCTATCCCCACCCGGGAGGTGGCACCAGACCAGCCTACCAGACAGGAGGAGGCGTGCGCCGTGTAAACAATGAAATTTCTAACCACACTCTACAAAATACAATGTACTTAGCAAATGCTGCAGCTTCTGAGAATGGGGGGGGGGGTCTACTACTAAATGCAGAGACGTTACCGAGAACAAATTCTGGCTTGAATGTCATGTACACTAATACTGACACGTTCCTTTATAAAAGAGAGGAGTTTGAAGCACCACTAAAGGTACACCAGCCAGATATTGTAGGAGTTGTAGAACTGTTGTACAAGAACAGGAGAATCGACCCAGAGGAATGTGAGTTCAGTATTGCTGGATATGACTCACTTTACGAACCTTTCTCAAGAAACTTGCAAGAGGGGTGTGGTTATCTATGCTAGGCAAGACCTTAGAGCCAGCCAGGCGAGGGTACAGGGAGAGGATGTTTTTGAAAGTCCAAGTGGTGTAAAATTAAATTAAAGGGCGGAGACTTAATTATCTTCGGGTGTATCTACACATCCCCAAACTGTGGCCCACTAAATCAAAGGAACTTAAGAGCCTTAATAGACAATGCGGCGATGCTCAACCATAGCCACCTCCTTATCATGGGGACTTTAACTATGGCGACATCGACTGGAGAAACAAGTTCACCCCAAATGACGTGAATAACCCTGCTATTCTTTTTGTAGAAACTCTGAGAGATAATTTTCTGTTCCAACAAGTTAGAGACCCGACACATTACAGAGGGGAGCAAACACCCAAGCCACTAGACCTTGTGGGGTATGAGATTGTTTGGTGTTTGCTCAAGATGGGATGGAGAAAGGAAACTCACAATGTGCTCTCTATATACATGTTGTATTGGATGTACAATGCAGCTTGGTGCTGGGAAGGCAACATGGTTACAAGCGTGATGTAGAGAGAGCTGGTTGGTGAGGACGCTCAGAGGACAGCTTGTGGGTCGCTATGCTCGCCGGCGGGAGAGAGGACCGCCAGGCAGGCGGAGGAGGAGAGAGGGCCGCCAGGCAGCGGCGGAGGAGGTGTTGCTGGCTGGTTGGTGTTGGTAGAAAGAGGACAGGTCACCACGAGGTCAGGTCTTAAATAGCGGGGGTTGGCGTGGCTTAGTAGTTGACCCCCGCTCCGTGGTGTATGGCGGCGCTGGTTGATCTAGACCACGAGGCATACACTGGGGAATTGGTGGGGTCGGCTACTCAGCGACAAACAGCGTTTGTAGGGGAGAATTCTACTACAATACTCCCCCTTCCCTCCAGGCGGTGTAGGAGACTTGTTGTCTGCAGAGTTGCTTAGCACATGTGAGGCAGAACGGGCGGTGCATGCCTCATGTGAGACAACGGCGATGGCGTGGATGAGCCGGTCGCTGGATACAACTGTCTATATACACACTATCTGTGGGAGAAGAGAGGGAGAAAAAGGGTGTGTGGAGGCGATGAATGTTGTGCTTCCCTCACGGCAGGTACAGAGTCGTCAGATGCGCCTGCTGGGGTGTGTGGGCCTGGGTCAGGAGCAGGGGCTGCGTCAGCAGAAGCGGATGAGGGCTCGTGACAGCAGCTGGGTCCACGACAGCAGCAGGGTGCAGGACATTAGCAGGGAGTACCTGAGGGAGAAAAGAGGGGTGTGTGGGTCCGCACTCAGGAACAGAGGCCGCATCAGGGGCGGCAGGGGTTACTGCTGGGCCGGGGTCGGCGTCTGAGGCAGGACGGGTGTGCTGGGGTCGGTAGGACGTGGTGCTTGGGGCAGGAAGAGGAGCTGGTGTCTGCTTAGAGTAGCAGAGCTGCTCTAGGGTGTCTAACCTGCGGTGTAGAGACAATAGTTGTAGAGCCGATGAGAGCTGCTTCTGTGTGGATTAGCCAGTCTTTCATGCTGCTTGAAGACTGGGAGCGTGATCAGTTTCTCCTCCATCCTGTGTGAGTGCGAATCACCGGGAGTCACCATTTGTGGGGTATGAGATGTTTGGTTCACACTCAGGATGGAATGGAGAAAGGAAACTCACAATGTGCTCTCTATAGCAAGCATTTTTTAGCAGAATTTCATATTCCAGGATATAACCTATTTAAATTTGACAGAGTAGGAAGGAGAGGTGGCGGTGTAGCAGTGTATATCAGGGTGTCATTAAAAAGCTGCAATAAATCAAACATTAAAACAAATAGCGACAATGAAAGTATTTGGGTAGAGATTGGTGAGGGCAGTGAATCCGTAGTCATTGGTGTTATATATAGACCACCTAATTTGAGTAGGAACGATGGTAAATTGCTATGGGAGGAAATAAAGAAGGCATCTGATAGAAACAATGTATGTATTCTAGGCGATTTCAACTTTTCAGGCTTAGATTGGAAAAATCAACTTAGCGATAATGAATCTGAAGATTTTCTAGAAGTAGTACAAGATAGTTTTTTATATCAATTCATAAACTCGCCCACTAGAGGAAATAATATCCTCGATTTAGTTCTCAGTAATAATGAAAATCTAGTAAAAGATGTTGGGATTGGAGACGAACTAGGAAACAGTGATCATAAAGCCATATATTTTAACATAATATGGAATGGCAGGAAGAAGGAAAATTCGGCCTTGATCCCGGATTTTAGGAGAGGCTAATTCGTAGTTGCAGGAGACTAGGGATGACCTATGGTCAAAGAACATAAGAACATGAAAATGGGATGCTGGGGAGGCGACTGGCCCATACAGGGCAGATCCCACACCCATCAGCACTTCCTGTGCTTATCAACTTCGTCTTAGGCTCTGGCGATCCTGCTATAGCACTCGTTAGCCTATTCACATATCCTTTGGTGTTTTTTTGTGGTTTTTTTTGTTTGTTTGGTTTTTGTTTTTTGTTTTTTTTTTTTTTTTTGTTTTTTCCCCTCTCTCATCCTCGGAAGCTGTCGCTTACACCGAAACCGGTCAACTTAGGACGGGATAACCCTAATTTAATTTAGCAGCTACTTATGAACAATTTATTGCCACAAATCAATAATGCCCAAATAAACACATCCCTAAAAGAAAATTCAGATTGATACGGAACCAACCAAATGAATGAATAATAGACTCTAGACTTAGGAAAAAGAAAGGAGTATAGGAAAAAGTTAAGAAAGGCGAAAAATCACTTACTTGGTTACTATCAGAACCTAACAAGACAGGTAAAACAGAAATTAGGAAAGCAAAGAGAAATTATGAAATCAAGGGTAGCAAAACGAATCGAAAAAATATCCCCAAAGCTTTTTAGAATAACTGTATAAATCAAAAGGTTAGAGATAACAGGTCCCCTTAAAACTAACACGCATATGAGAAATGACTGATGATGAGTTAGAAATGTAGTACGTTAAATAGTTTATTTTCGTCTATTCACAAATGAAAACCCAGCATAGTTTCCAGAAGTTCATAAGGTATATAACGACAGTATAGAAAATATGTTGGATGAATATCACATACTAGTAACGTATGCTTAAAGTAATTAACAAACTGAGTTCTCATAAATCGCCTGGTCCAGACGAGGTATATGCTAGAATATTAAAAGAATGTAGAGATGAGTTGAGAATCCATTAGCAGTTTTATTTTAATAAGTCATTAGAATCGGCCAGTGCCAGAAGCTTGGAAATCCTGCAATGTAGTTCCGATTTTCAAAAGGGTGATAAATCAATAGCATCAAATTACCGTTCCATTAGTCTCATCGTCAACGCAGGTAAGTTGCTAGAGTCAATTATTGCTACAAAAATCAGAATACCTTGAAACATTCTCCAACTTAATTCATTCTTCAGCACGGGTTCACCTAGGGACGTTTCTGTCTCTTACCAAATTTGCTTAGCTTTTCTCAGAAGTATATGAAGCGGTAGATAATGATAAGTCATATGATATAATTTATTTAGATTTCAGTAAAGCATTCGATAGAGTCCCTCATGAGAGATTGATAAGGAAGGTAGAAGCACATGGAATAGGTGGACTAGTATTAAATGGATTAGGTCATGGTTAACTGGTAGGAAAACAAAGAGTCAGCATAAATGGATTAAAGTCAGACTGGGTGCGGTCAAAAGCTGAGTTCCCCATGGATCTGTATTAGGCCCTCTGCTGTTTTTTATATTCATTAATGATCTTGATTTAGGTATAACTAGTAGGATTAGTAAATTTGCAGATGATACCAAAATGGGGAGAGTGATAAATTCAGACAGTGACTTTGAACACCTTCAAAGAGATCTAGATACCTTACATGAGTGGTCAGTAGACTGGCAAATGAATTTTAATACTGATAAATGCAAGGTACTACAGATAGGGAAGACGAATACAAACGTTAAGTATAAACTAGGTAACACAGAAATAGAAAACTCAGTTTGTGAAAAAAATCAAGGTGTATTTGTTAGCAACGACTTGAAACCTAGAAAACAATGTATTAGCGTTCGCAACAAGGCAAACAGGATTCTTGGGTTCATATCTAGGTCTCTGAGTAACAGAACTGCTGACGTTATCTTGAAACTTTACCTAGCATTAGTGAGGCCACACATGGATTATGCGGTTCAGTTCTGGTGTCCTTATTATAGAATGGACATAGATTCTTTGGAGAAATTACAAAGAAGAATGACAAAAATGATCCATAATATTAGAAACCTTCCATATGATATGAAGAAAGACTGAAAAGCTTAGGCTTACATTCATTAGAGAGGCGTAGAGTTAGGGGAGATATGATAGAGGTGTACAAGTGGGTAAGTGGGATTAACAAGGGTAAAATGGAAGATGTTCTAAAGCTCAGTAATAACGAAATAACTAGAACAAATGGCTTTAAATTAGATAAATTCCGATTCAGAAAGGATATAGGCAAGCACTGGTTTGGTAATAGAGTTGTGGATATGTGGAATAGGCTACCGAGTGCTATAGTAGGATCGGGGACGCTAGGGAGCTTCAAGACGGAGCTTCAAGACGAAGTTGGATAGGCACATGGAAGTGCTGGGATGGGTGTGAAAGGGATCTGCCCTGTATGGGCCAGTCGGCCTCCTGCAGTATCCCACTTTCTTATGTTCTTATGATCTATATACATGTTGTATTGGATGTACAATGCAGCTTGGTGCTGGGAAGGCAGCATGGTTACAAACGTGATGTAGAGAGAGCTGGTTGGTGAGGACGCTCAGAGAAGGACAGCTTGTGGGTCGCCATGCTCGCCGGCGGGAGAGAGGACCGCCAGGCAGGCGGAGGAGGAGGAGCGAGGGCCGCCAGGCAGCGGCGGAGGAGGTGTTGCTGGCTGGTTGGTGTTGGTAGAAAGAGGACAGGTCACCACGAGGTCAGGTCTTAAATAGCGGGGGTTGGCGTGGCTTAGTAGTTGACCCACGCTCCGTGGTGTATGGCGGCGCTGGTTGATCTAGACCACGAGGCATACACTGGGGAATTGGTGGGGTCGGCTACTCAGCGACAAACAGCGTTTGTAGGGGAGAATTCCACTACAACCTCATCATAACAAACGAGGAGGGTATAATGACCAAACTGGAACACCTTGGCCCCAGTTGGCACCAGTCACCATATAGTATTGTCATTCAGATTTAACTGTTACCTAGTTCAAGATAAGGCCAGGCCAAGGTGCAAATATTACAAGGGAAATTACAACGGGATGAGGGAAGAGATGAGGGGTATCAACAGGCCTGACTCATTAAGGCACAAGAATGCAGACACTATGCTGAATATCATAACTAGTAAAGTGACCCATTTGATCGATAAATATATACCCAAGACCAAGCCCAGTGCCTCTAGGAATACGAGGGGATCCCTACACATGAACCATGCGGCGGTCGACAAAGTTAAGAAGAAAACCCAGAAATTCAAGACGTGGGTTGGGTCAAATGATGAGCAGGACAGGGGGCTGTATGCAAGAGCCAAAAACCAAGCAAAGATAGAGTGTAGAAGGGCTGAAAGGGAGTTCCAGAGGCTGGTTGCAAGCGAGGTCAAGTCAAACCCAAAGGCGTTTTACTGTTATGCAAGGTCGAAATTAAAAAACGCGACAAGGAGTATCAGACCTGAGGCTTGAAAATGGTGGTTACGTAGAACATGACCAGGATAAAGCTGAGGCACTGGACAGCTTCTTTTCCTCGGTGTTCACCAGAGAGGATGCGATTAACCTTCCTGCGTTTGAGGACAGACGGTTCGACACAGCACTGACCCACATTGTGTTCATAGAAGAGGGTATCAGAAATAAACTGTCAAAGCTAAAGGTCCATAAAAGTCCCGGCCCTGACATGGTGCATCCTAGAGTGCTAAGAGAGTTGTGCAACGAGCTTGCCAAGCCCCTGAAGATCCTGTTTTGTAAATGCCTGGATGAACAAAGAACATAAGAAACATAAGAACATAAGAAAATAAGGAGTCTGCAATAGGCCGGTTGGCCTGTGCATGGCAGTTCCTGTCGAGAGTTACTACCACTCTCTATCATCCATGAATCTATCTAGCCTCCTTTTGAAACTTTCCAGAGTTCCCGCACTTACTACAAAGCTGCTAAGCTTGTTCCACTCGTCCACCACCCTATTTGTGAACCAGTTTCTTCCTATCTCCCTCCTAAACCTAAACTTATCCAACTTGAATCCGTTGCTCCGAGTCCTATCCTGCTCGGATATTATAAGAACTTTATCTATATCCCCTTTATTGATTCCTTTCACCCACTTAAATACTTCTATCATATCTCCCCGCACTCTTCGTCTTTCTAGGGAATGCAAGTTAAGTTTCTTTAACCTATCCTGATATGGAAGGTTTCTAAGTCCCGGAATCATTTTTGTCATTCTTCGCTGCACCGACTCTAGTGAATTTATATCCATTCTATAATAGGGGCACCAGAACTGAACCGCATAATCGAGGTGCGGCCTAACTAGCGCAAGATATAGTTGCAATAAGACCTCTGCACTCTTGTTACTTACACTTCTAGATATAAAACCCAATACTCTGTTTGCCTTATTTCGAACATTAACGCACTGTTTTCTAGGCCGTAGGTCCGGGCTTACAAGTACCTCTAAGTCTCTTTCACAAGTCGACTTC
Organism: Homarus americanus; assembly: GCF_018991925.1. Classification (NCBI taxonomy): domain Eukaryota; kingdom Metazoa; phylum Arthropoda; class Malacostraca; order Decapoda; family Nephropidae; genus Homarus; species Homarus americanus. The sequence continues at coordinate 1,241,598 of NW_024753828.1, read as the reverse complement.
TCTAGGTTGATGTTGTTAAGGCTGTATACATTATAAGTATTTGTTCTTCCAATATTAAGTACGCTGCACTTGCTGGTGTTGAATTTCATTTGCCATTTTTCAGACCACCCCTGCATTGCAAAGGGTCCCAGTGAATGGAAAATGGCTTATGTGAGTCCTATCTTTAAGAAGGGCGATTGTCACTCCACGAACAACTATAGACCGGTGAGCCTGACCAGCATAATATGTAAAAAAAACTTGAGAGTATTATCAGAGATGCCGCGATGGAACATCTACTACAAAACAACCTTGTAAAGGATTGCCAACACGATTTTATGCCGAGGCGCTCCTGCTTAACGCAATTGCTCAAGGTATGGATATTTGGACCCATATTCTGGAATGGGGTGGTAATATTGACAATATATACCTAGATTTTGCCAAGGCTTTCGACAGTGTACCCCACGAAAGGCTGAAAATCAAACTGGAAGGGCATGGAAATCGGGGAAATGTCCTAGCGTGGATAGAAGATTTTCTACATGACCGCAAGCAGTGTGTGGTGATTAATGGCACGAAAATCATCATCCGTACCTGTCACAAGCGGGGTACCACAGGGGAGTGCATTGGGCCCGCTGTTGTTTGTTTGTTTCATAAATGACATGCCTGACGTACACTCCTCCATACAAATGTTTGCCGATGACGCAAAGTTATTTCGGGAAACCAAGAGGACTGTGAAGAGCTCCAGAAAGATCTCTGTGAGCACCAAGAATGGTCGAAGAAATGGCTGCTGAGATTTAATGTCACAAAGTGTAAAAGGATGCATCTGGGGGGTACCAACGGTAAGGAAGCATATCATATGTCCCAACGGGATGAAGAAACTGCACTATTTGGGACTGAATGTGAGAAGGACCTAGGTTTGTATGTTGACAATGAGCTGAAGTTATCGGGTCATTGCAAGAAGAAGGTAAATCAGGTAAATAAATTATTGGGTCTTATAAGAAGGTCGTTCAGGTATCTAGACGGTCCGTCCCTCGTAACGATCTTCAAGAGTGAAGTGCTTCCTCATCTGGAGTACTGTCACCCCGTCTGGTCCCCGAGATATGCTAGGGACTGTCAGTTGGTTGATAATTTTCAAAGGAGGGCCACCAGACTGGTGCCTGCACTTCGGCACCTCAGCTACCCTGAGAGATTGGAGCGCCTGAACTTGCCTTGCTTATACTACAGACGGGCAAGGGGCGTCCTAATTGAGATGTATAAGCATCTCAAGGGGCACTACTCAGTCGAGTGTCCTTATTTGGAGCTGGCGGACGCTCGCCCCCCAAGGGGTCACAGCTCAAGATTGAAGAAGCTGCAAGTCCAGAAAACTGTGAGGGTAAACTTTTTTGGAGTGAGAGTTGTGAACTTTTGGAACAATCTACCAGAAAGTGTTGTGACGGCACCGAGTGTGAGCTCTTTCAAGACCAGACTTGACGAACACTGGAGTAGGTTCAGGTACATTCAGGAGTTGGTGCATGCCCGGCACTTGCCAACAGTGCGTAACAGAGACGTGACCGATCGCCCAAGAGGCTATCGAGCCGATCAGTGGTGAAGAAGATAAAAGTTAAAAGGAAAAAGTAAAAAGAGAGAGAGAAGTCAGTGACCACCACCAGGCCACCAGATGACCCATCTTGTATTTTACTTGGAAGCAGAACCCGAGTACCTTAATCGTGTGTCTCTCTCAAGGGATTTAGGTCTTGTTTCTCAGAGGGAAACATCTGGTATAAATTTAAACATATCACGACTATGTCTCACGGAGGTTGTTCCCTTTACACCATGCTGAAGCTCTTGCATGGCTTGACCGAACGAGAGATAGATATATAGAGTGTGTGTGTGTGTGTGTGTGTGTGTGCATGTAATTTTTTTAATTTTGCCACTTACAGCGGCTTGTTTATTGTGCGCCCCATACTCATTCTTTGGGTCAGGATATTATGGCACTGAATGTTACAGATTATTTCAAATAAATTATTTGTTTGGTTCTGTACGTAGAGGGTAACTTATTCGCAACCGCGCGCGTGTGTGTGTGTGTGTTTGTATGTGTAATAATAATAATAATAATGATAATAATAATAATAATAATAATAATTAACGGTTTATTGAAAGAGCTTGGCAGCCAGAAGGCTGAAAATATACAGTTACATATTTGGGGAATGGGTTTCGAATTACAAATAATATACAAGTAACATAAATGACACAAATAAGATATATAATAACTAGATGGGGAAAAGCTCAAACTACAGTTCATTTCAACATAGTGACAGTGCAAGGAGTAGTGTTTACTGGGAGTGAATACACTGGTTTATTACAAGTTATTGATAATTTTTACAATGGTTGGGACTCGGCTGTTCTTATAGAGATCAGTTCGTGCACGTATGGGCTGGATGCGGTTGTGGTGTCGAACAGCAATTCTCGGACTAGGGATCTCAGGTGGTAGTAGGAGCCGGTGTCGAGGATGGTGTGTGTGTGTGTGTGTGTGCAGCGGCGTTCCTGAGGCATGCTAGCGTCTGTGTAACCTCGTGACACTCTGGGGTCAAATGAGAAATGTTTTAGTTTTGTGGTGTTTGTCAGGTGCGGGGGGTGAGGGGGTGAGGCAAATTGTCGGGTGTTTGGTTTGCAAATAGGCTTTTTTCTCTTTCTCTGTCTTATTTTCTCTTTCGTTCTCACCTTTTATCTTTCGTTGACTCGATCTCAGTCTCTTTCTTAATCTCTTTTTCTCTTTTTTATAACTCTCGTTCTCTCTTTTTATCTTATTTTATTTTTCTCTCTCTTTTTGTAATTTCTTTCTCTCTCGTTCACTATTTCTCTCTCTCATTATTTTTAGGATCATCGTTCATTTCTTCGTATTATTCACAAAAAAATAATTGGTACTAATGATAAGAAGCTTCACAGTTACACAATCACTAACACAATTACTAACACTTACACAATCACGAACACTTACACAATCACTTACTCTTACACAGTCACTTACTCCTACACAGTCACTAGCACTTACACAGTCACTAACGCTTACACAGTCACTAACACAGTCACTAACACTTATGTTATGCTATTTCCAATAGAACAATAGGGTTGGTATTGTGGGGTACGGGTTGTTGGGTTCACACTCAGGATGGGATGGAGAAAGAAAACTCACAATGTGCTCTCTGTATACATATTGTATTGGATGTACAATGCAGCTTGGTGCTGGGAAGGCAGCATAAGAACATAAGGAGTCTGCAATAAGCCGGTTGGCCTGTGCATGGCAGCTCCTGTCGAGAGTTACTACCACTCTCTATCATCCATGAATCTATCTAGCCTCCTTTTGAAACTTTCCAGAGTTCCCGCACTTACTACAAAGCTGCTAAGCTTGTTCCACTCGTCCACCACCCTATTTGTGAACCAGTTTCTTCCTATCTTCCTCCTAAACCTAAACTTATCCAACTTGAATCCGTTGCTCCGAGTCCTATCCTGCTCGGATATTATAAGAACTTTATCTATCCCCTTTATTGATTCCTTTCACCCACTTAAATACTTCTATCATATCTCCCCGCACTCTTCGTCTTTCTAGGGAATGCAAGTTAAGTTTCTTTAACCTATCCTGATATGGAAGGTTTCTAAGTCCCGGAATCATTTTTGTCATTCTTCGCTGCACCGACTCTAGTGAATTGATATCCATTCTATAATAAGGGCACCAGAACTAAACCGCATAATCGAGGTGCGGCCTGACTAGTGCAAGATATAGTTGCAATAAGACCTCTGCACTCTTGTTACTTACACTTCTAGATATAAAACCCAATGCTCTGTTTGCCTTATTTCGAACATTAACGCACTGTTTTCTAGGCCGTAGGTCCGGGCTTACAAGTACCCCTATGTCTCTTTCACAAGTCGACTTCTCTAGGTTGATGTTGTTAAGGCTGTATACATTATCAGTATTTGTTCTTCCAATATTAAGTACACTGCACTTGCTGGTGTTGAATTTCATTTGCCATTTTTCAGACCACCCCTGCAGTTTATTTAGATCCTCCTGTAATGCATTTGCATCCTGCTCTGAATTAATCTGCCGCCCTATTTTGGTGTCATCCGCAAACTTGCTTATGTCACTGCTGATCCCATTATCTAGATAGTTTATGTAGATTATGAACAAGAGTGGGCCTAGTACTGACCCCTGGGGAACCCCACTGGTTACACGGCCCCACTCAGATTTAACACCATCTATGCTGACCCTCTACGGTCTATCGGTGAGCCATGATTTTATCCAATTTAAAACTTTCCCCTCGATACCATGAGCCTTAATTTGTCTCAGAAGCCTCTGATGCGGTACTCTGTCAAATGCTTTGCTAAAGTCTACAGTAAGTAAATAACATCGTAATTTTCGTCATTATCTACTACCTCGATAACTTTACATGGTTACAAGCGTGATGTAGAGAGAGCTGGTTGGTGAGGGTGCTCAGAAGAGGACCAGCTTGTGGGTTGCTCGCCGGCGGGAGCGAGGACCGCCAGGCAGGAGGAGGAGGAGGAGGAGGAGGAGGGGGGGTGGTGTTGCTTGCTGGTTGGTGTAGGTAGAAAGAGAGTGGTCACCACGAGGTCAAGTCTTATGTAAGGCGGCGCTGGTTGACCTAGACCACGAGGCATACACTGGGGAATTCGCGGGGTCGGCTACTCAGCGACAAACAGCGTTTGTAGGGGAGGTATCCACTACAGTATTAACAACGTGTAAGGGTGGACTTAACTATTTAATAATTAAAACACTCAACGCTGGTATGACACACGGCAGCTCTCCTACGACTCACGACAATACTCCCACAGCACACGGTTCAAGGCAGGACTCCCACAGCACTAGTCTCACTGCAGGACTCCCACAGCACACGGCTCACGGCAGTACTACCACAGCACACAGCTCACGGCAGGACTCCCATAGCACACGGCTCACTGCAGTACTACCACAGCTCACGGTTCACGGCAGGATTCCCACAGCACACGGCTCGACTCCCACAGCCCACGGCTTACGACAATACTCTTATAGCACACGGCTCACGGCAGGATTCCCACAGCACACGGCTCACGGCTCACGTACTACATACAGCACTCACACGGCTTCTTCCCACAGCACACAGGTACTCCTGGCTCACGCACACGCTCGAGTACTCTACAGCACACGCTCCTACAGCACGCTCACGGCTGTACTCCCACAGCACACGGCTCATGGTTCCCACAGCACACGGCTCACAGCACAGCACACGGCTGATGGCAGGATTCCCACAGCACACGGCTCACGGCAGTACTCCCACAGCACACGGCTCATGGCAGGACTCCCACGGCTCATGACAGTACTCCTACAGCACACAGCTCACGGCAGGACTCCCACAACACACACAGCTCACGGCAGGACTCAACAGCGCACACAGCTCATGGCAGGACTCTCAGATCACACACAGCTCACGGCAGGACTCCCACAGCACACCCAGCTCACGGCAGGACTCCACAGCACACACAGCTCACGGCAGCAAGTGTTGACTGGGCCAGCCAGGAGTCCGACTCATTGGCTAGTCCCGGTTTGACGCACTGTGACGTGAGGTAATTGCTGCTTGAACCAGCCAACAAGTCCTTAGCCAGCTGGTCCATAGTCATGGCATGACATTCGCCCCTGCGAAAATAATTTTTTCTTTAGGAAAGGAAAAGTTTACAATTCTATGGCCCTGTTTCCGACGTTGGTTCATCTACTGATTATCTGTATCCTTTACCATTAGTCTAGAAAGAAGATCAGCTCCGACATTTGCACTTCCTCCGATATATCGAATCGTGAAATTGAATTGTTGGAGGTATAACGCCCACCGTGTTAATCTTGCATTTGAGTTTTTAGAGGTGCGGAGGCTTGTTAAGGGCATGTGATGGAAAATTTTCCATCACATAAATAAAAATAATATTTCTTTATACCTTCCACTATGGCTAGTAATTCCGTTTCAACCGTGCTGTAATTCTTCTCTGCAGGCTTTAGATTTTTGTTATGGTATGTCACCGGATATACCTCGCCCTCGATTTCTTGTAGAAGTACTGTACAGCTCCGATCCCGTCCAGAGAAGCGTCTGTTCTGAGAATAAAAGGTTTATCAAAATTAGGCAACTGAAGAATTGGTTGTGTACATATCTGATTTTTCAAGGTTTGAATGAATCTTCGTGGTGAGAAGTCCATTAGAATTTGTTTGGTGCATGTTTTATCAAAAGTTCGTAGAGTGGTAGCGCAATCACTGCGAAGTTTGGGATGAAATCCCTGTAGTATCCGGCAAGGCCCAAGGAGGATCTTATTTGCTTTTTCGTGGTGGGCCTATCGGCCGATCTCCCATTTGCTGGGCTTAATGGTAAGGTTGAAATCTTGAAGCCTCTGAAAAACTTGTGCAAGGATAATGATATGCTCTTCAATTGTGGCAGTGTGAATGAGGATATCATCCATGAAGACTTCTACTCCGCGAACATTGTGCAGGACCTTCCGCATTGCTCTGTTGAAAAGAGCAGGACTGTTAACGAGGCCAAAAGGGAGAACTGCTGAAAGCTGTGATTGGTCGGCTGTCTGGATGAAGAGGGATTTGGAAAAAAAAAAAACTTTTTTTTAGATCTAATTTGGAAAATACTTTTAAGCCGGATAGTCTGGAGAATATAACCCTCTGGTCACTCATTGGCTCTGCATCCACCTTGGTGATAGCATTCACCCTCCGGTAATCACCACAAATTCTCACACCTGCATCTTTCTTCTGGACTACCACGAGGGGACTGCAATACGATGATGAGGACTTTTCAATTATGCCTGCTGCTTCCATCTGTCCAATTTCCTGCTTGACCGGCTCCACCAGTCTCCGAGGAATGATGTATGGCTTTACCCGTACAGGTTTTGAACTAATTAATTGTATGGTATGATCATCAACCAAGCCAACTTTATGCTTGTCCGAAAAAATTATCTGAAAATCGGCGAAGAAGGGTCATAAATCGTTCTTTTTCCCGGTCAGAGAGATTTGTCCCCAGGGTTATATTATCAGCTGTCTCTATCTGCTGGGCTTGTACAGTGATAAGTTCGTGTTCGTCGTCACTGGTAGGGACCACGGCGGCTGCACAAATGATGGAGTTATCCGGACAGTAGTGACCCCTCACAGTTTCTAGGTACTGTACTGCTGTTGTTCAGGTGACCATTCACGGAATCCAGGTATTCCTAAGGATGGATAATCCTGCTGGTAATAATATTCTGTGAAATCTTTTCCGATGATTTCCTACTTACATAATATAATTGTAGTCAGATACACGTTGGATAAAGTCGTAAGGGCCCTTCCACTGCGCCAGAAGTTTGTTCTGCACAGTGGGGAGTAAGACCAGGCAGTTGTCCCAAACGTTCAACTGACGAAGCTTTGTTTTCCTATCGTGTGCTGGGCGTTGATGAGCTCTTGTTTGGCCAACTCACATGTAGCTTGAAGACGGTCAGCGAGGTCAATGACATAGGCGTAAGTGGTCTTTACTTCTGGGTCAGGCTGCTTGTCATCCCATAATTCACGCAATATATGCAAGGGTCCTCGAACAGTTCTCCCGTACAGCAATTCGAATGGGGAAAACTTAAGGGAACTCTGCGGAACCTCGCGATATGCAAAAAGCAAGGGAGCAACGTGGCGAGGCCATTCCTTTGGTTGCTCAGCTGCCATCTTCTTCAGCATTTTCTTTAGCGTCCCATTGAATCGCTCGCATAGTCCGTTGCAACTCGGGTCGTAGGGTGATGTGCATAGTCCTTTTACCGACTATACTGCCAGACTGGGGGTCACTAATTCTAAGGGTAAATACTTAACTCTAATCTTAATTTCTGAGGGTGGCTGCCACCAGACCCCCTCTGGACAGCATGTAGCTCGTTAGGTAGCGTGCAGAGTGGACTAGGCATTGGGTTAGGTTTTTCATTGACCAGATCGATAAGGGGAAAGAAGGGTGAAACCATAACATGTCTTAATTAATTTATTCCTTATAAAGCATACTGGTAAAAAACATACAAATGAATTGGCCTTCCTCAGAAGAATAACGAAAATGTTGGTTCCCCCGCTCGGCACCAGACGTCTTACATTAATGGCGTGTCATCCACATACTTACTGCATAACAATCTGTGACCTCCTTACCTCGGTCATTCCTTCTTACACTACCCTTTAACACATCAGACTGCTCCACCTGGAGTATAGCACCGTCGGTTATCATACATAGTAGCACCATCTCAACACACCTGTTACACTCCACACCTGCAGGTATGGGACTCCTTATAATTTTTAGGTATACATAACAGGCGCCTCGTTCGCACACCTTCCTCGGTGGGTAAAGACGAGGGCTTCACCAAGAGACATACCAGTACTATTTCTACGCCTGGTATTATAGGTCGCTCCCAGTGACGACCGCGGAGTTTCTCACGGTCTCCTTATTTGTTACTACTCATTTGGAGTGGTGTGCTGGGAATCCACAGGTTCACAGTGGATTGGCATAGCTGGGAGTAGTCACCACCTGGTGGGACGCTCACAGGGATAATGGCTGCCGCGCAGCAAGGCACTCCGACTGCATGGGACCTGAGGTGACGGTAGAACGGAGGGTACTGAGAAAGAATGCCTGACGGGCGGTTATCACACACCCTGACACATTACTATTACTGGTACATCAGGCAAAGCTTTAAACTGTAATAACTTCTATATAAGCCTTAATTATAGGGCGGGATATAGCCCGATAGGACACTGACCTGAGGTGACGGTAGAACGGAGGGTACTGAGGGCAATGCCCCGCCGCTCGTCACAGCGTAGGCCTACAGTTTCCAATCTTTAATTTTACTTTTATTTCTTACTGTTCTCACCTGAACACTTTTCGGTATATTGTCACTCATGCCTCATAAACACATATTTTAAACCTAAATTACACACTAAGGTAAGGTTCTGGTTTGCTAATTCGTGGGTAAAATCAACGCGGCACACTCGAGGCGGGCACAGGACGCTCCCTAAAACAAAGGCCGAATGTTCATGGCGTAGGTGTATCCACTTCACTTAAAACTGTAATTAGGGATCCTCCTCTCACACATTGCACTATTTGAACACAGACATAAGATTCTCTGATCATTGTACATGTCGTGGGTATATGTCACGTGAGGATACGAGGTGTATTAAGTTCACCCCGACGCATACAAGATATTTCCTTTCAAGTATAGTTTCTGGGTCACTTCCAACACCTCACATAGTTCTGATACATTTATCCTTTTTCCAGATCATTGTTCTCATGTATTTTCATATGATATCTGTGGAAGTTATGTTCGCTACACGTTCACAGACGTAAATAGTATGACCTTCAAACCATGATCCACACTTAGTCCTACAGTACACTAGTCCGGCTCAACTGGACTTTCCCAATTATCTTATGGATACCCCGAGTTCTCCTTAATGCTATGAATACATACAATTAATATTATATAACCGTACCTGGGTCCAACACAACACATGATTCAGTAACATTGAGTAGGTGAGTTATCCTTCATCAATGTTTCCCGTTTTCTGAGATTCTACAAGCGCGGTGGATTTGAATGTTATGTAACGTAATATGAATTGAATGGGTTTTTAGGAATGACAATGATGTGCGCAGTACACGACAGCAGACGGAATATTTCCTCCATCATGGTGGAGGTAAACTGACTACCTCTGTCGCTTAGCACTTGCTTGGGAATGCCAGTTCTGCAGAATATTTCCATCTTTTGGGCGAAAGCGTCCGCCAGCTCCAAAGTAAGGCGACACTCTACTGAGTAGTGCCCCTGATGCTTATACACTTCAACTAGGTCCCCTTGCCCCGGCTGCAGTATAAGCCAGGCAAGTTCAGGCGCTCCAATCTCTCAGGGTAGCTGAGGTGCCGAAGTGCAGGCACCAGTCTGGTGGCCCTCCTGAACATTTTCAACCAACTGACAGTCCCTTAGTATATATCGGGGACTAGATGGGGTGACAGTACTCCAGATGGTGAAGACTCTACCCTGAAGATCGTTACGAGGGACGGACCGTCTAGGATATCTGGAACGATCTTTCAGAATCTAATAATTTACTTTGCTCACTTCCATCTCTTCCTCACAATGGCCCGAGAACTTCACAAAAAGCCCACACAATATACACACTCTAGACCTTCACACAGTCTCAATCTAGTGCATTTTCTTCATCCTGCTGGGACATATGATAATACCTCCTTACTGTTGGTACGCCCCAGGTGCATCCTCTACACTTCGTGACATTGAATCTGCTAGCAGCCATTTCTTCGACCATTCCTGAGCCCACAGAGGTCCTTCTGCATCTCTCTTCACAGTCCGCTTGGTTCTTAATTTCCTGTTAACTTGCCATCATCGGCAACATTTGTATGGGAGGAGGTACAACGTCAGGCATGTCATTTATGAAACAAACAAACAACATGGCCCATTTATACTGCCCTGTGGTACCCCAATTTGTTACAGGTACAGATGACGATTTCCTGTGCTATTAATCACCACATTAATTGCTTGGTGGTCAGAAAGTCTTATCCACGCTTAGGATATTTCCCCGAATTCCGTGTAATTCTTCCAGTTTGATTTTTAGCCTTCGTAAGTATACCGTCGAAAGCCTTGGCAAATCTAGGTAAATATTGTCGATATTACTACCCCTGTTCTAGAATATGGGTCCAAATATCCACAATTTGAGCAGCAATTCGTGTCATAAGAGCGCCCCGGCATAAAACCGTGTTGGCAATTCATGCGTTGTTTCAGTAGACGTTCCATCGCTGCATCTCTGATAATAATTTCCCTGGCACTTTGCGCATATTATGCTGGTCAGGCTCACCGGTCTATAGTTGTTCGGGGAGTGCCTATCGCCTTCTTGGAAGATAGACTCACATAAGCCACTTCTTCCATTCACTGTGGGACCATTTGTTCATCCAGGCATTTACAAAACAGAATCAGGGGCTCGCAGGTAAGCCTGTTGCACAGCCCTTAGCACTCTAGGATGCATCATGTGTCAGGTCCAGGGACTCTTGGTGGACCTTTAGCCTGACATTTATTTCTAACACTTTCTGTGAACACAATGTGGGTCAGTGCTGTGTCGAACCGTTCGTCCTCAAACGCAGGAAGAAGGCGATCCTCTCTTGTGAACACTGAGGAAAAAGAGCTGTTCAATGCCTCAGCTTTATCCTGGCCAGAATCTGCATAACTACCATCTGCAGTTTTTTCCAGGTCTGATAATTTTGGTACTCGCGTTTTCACTACGACTTTGGTATAGCGGTAAAACGCCTTAGTTGACTTCTTGAATTCGGTGCAACCAGCCTCTGAACTCCCTTTTCAGCCCTCCTACTGTAACGGGCCGAGTTTCCACTTTTTAAGAATTTACCATATAGATATTATTTTTCTGTTAGTATTCTATTTATTCATATACTTATTTGTTCTGTAGCATTCTTTCCAATGAGTATCCGGTTTTATATACTTATCCTTCTTCAGTTCTTTACACACATACTTACTTTATATATTCTTGCTTATATTCTTATATGTTCTTTCTCTCTATATACCTTATATTCTTATATATTCTTATATAAGTAACTCTTATGCTTCTCTGCTTATGTTTTCCAAGTCAATGTTCTTTCTTTTCATTTCCTGTCATATATTATGATCTCTTCCATCTATTTGGTTCTAGTTATATTCTAAACCATGGATTAACCTGGGAAACCATGTCTTTGTTATTACCACACTTATTATACTTACAACGGTAGCCTGCCACCACCCAGGATTTTTCTAGAATATAACATCTCTTAGTTAACTGTTAGGTAGCAAGCTTCTAGGCACGTGAGTTAGTTATTTTCTGAGAACCAATGTGGGAAAGGATAGAGTGGTGATACTCGTAGATATAGATTACTAATTCAATATTTATTAACACAGTGATTGGATAAGATGCATCTTAGATTCACTCAGACAAAACAGAACTGCAATTTGTTTCTTAAGTCATCAAACACTTCAAGAACTTATTACCTCATTAAATACCTCCAAATACTTATTACTTCAACCGACAATTGTGGTATTGTCACTCTGCCAAATGATATTCAGTACTGGGTATACACCAGATATCATTGGACCCTCAGGTCTTACCTTACCAAGTAGCAAATTAACTCTTCACTTCTTGGTTATATCATTATACTCTCAGATTATCATTTCATGGTCACTACCAATGAATACATAGCACACTGGACAACTCCACAATTATCTCAACATACAATACCTCCTGTTAATTCACAAGGAACAACATGGCACTTTTAACTCTCATTCAGTGGTTCAATACTTAACCTGGGATACTATATTTCTGCTAGTTATCCCCCAAACAAGGTACCATAATACTTAGGCCTATGTAACTGTGAGGAGTGCCCCAGGGTAACGCTGGTCTCTACAACAAATGAAGATCGCTGTTAGGGGTCGGTTGTAGACCGACGCACGCTCAGGGAGTTGGCGACTGATTTGCAGGAAACGGACTTCCCAGTTCAGTCCTGTCGAATTACGGCATCGTCCAACCCGGTTACCGCCCCACGTTAGCCGATGAGTATTCAGCTCAACACACTGGAGAGACGTTGAGGAAGTCACGAATGCCTAAAGGTCTAACTTCAACTATACAAAACATACGCCTGGCAACGGTTCAGACAATATCTAAATCTCTACGTTACTCGACTTAATTGGCACAGAATTCACTATGTTAACACATGAGCACTGATATTCACCAAAATTGACTAAGTTAAACTGAATTAATAGGCGGCGGGAACACACGTTAACATACCTGGAGAGATGTTGAGGAAGTCACGAATGCGTGATTCTCCCTCGTGTCGAGGTATATACGTGCACTCGCGGGGCAGCTTGGGCCTCCGTATTCATACCAGAAGGGCCGATCTTACCAACAACAAAACTTCTCTATCATTTTGGATCACTGTATACTTAGTTATGAACTCCGGTGTTCTTGATCAGGGTAATTTCCTATGTCTATTCATATAATCTAATCAGAGGTTGAGCTTGCCAGGAAAAGGTGGAATATACACGTCGATAACATTAATTCTGCAAGCTCAGGCCTGAGGCAAACAAGGGGCTATTCACGGGGAGGCGCTAGATCTTGGAGATTATACCAGTTGACAGAATAGTTCAGGAGATTAATGACTTTCTCAAATAGACAACTGACACTAATTAAACTATAAACATCAGATTCTCTGATGTCGGGGCGACAAAATGATATAACTTCAGGCGCGATCAGAAACTCATGGATACCCCCACGGACGACATAAAATACGCCACTCTAGCTGGCAAACTCGACACTCACTTACTTGACACGTTCTACTAACGATAAGGACAGTTGAAGCATTCTACCCCCCTCACAATGGATCTTGAATGTTCCAACTGTAAACAGACATATCTAAGTTGACTCAAAACAAGGGTGTTCTCTCTCACACTCAAATTCATTTTATAGAGAGGTTGGTTTCAGTAAGTCAGAGAAAATGGGATAACGGAGGACTGAGGTGTCTTGAAGTGATGAGAAAACGGACTCCTCAGATGGAGGACTCAAACGAAAGCCGAGTTACATGTTTTGTGGGCTATTGAGCGTAATATGAATCATTCGATTTTGGCGCTAACTGACGTGTAAGACCGTGGTCATTACACTAATTTATTTGCTTGGTTTTGCCTTGCATACATCCTCCTGTCTTGCTCATCGTTTGACCCACCCACGTCTTGAATTTCTGGTTTTTAATTTTGTCGACCGCCGCATGGTTCATGTAGTGATCCTCTCGTATTCTTAGAAGCACTGGGTTTGGTCTTTGGGTATATATTTATCGATCAATGGGTCATTTTACTAGTTATGATATTCAGCATAGTGTCTGCGTTCTTGTACTTTAATAAGTCAGGCCAGTTGATACCCCTCATCTCTTCCTCATCCCATTGTAATTTCCCTTGTAATATTTGCACTTGGCTGGCCTTATCTTGAACTAGGTAACAGTTAAATCTGAATGACAACACTGTATGGTGACTGGTGCCAATCAAAGGCAGTGTTCTAGTTTGCCACCATATCCTCGTTTGTTATGAGTCAAGGGCTTGAGGTTTCGCTCCTCTGTAATGTGTCGGGTCTCTCACATGTTGGAACAGAAAATTATCTTGTTTCTACAAAAAGAGTAGCAGGGTTATTCAAGTTATCGGGGTGGACTCTGTTTCTCCAGTCGATGTCGCCATAGTTAATGTAATGACCACGGTCTTACACGTCAGTTAGCGCCAAAGCAAATGATTCATATTACGCTCAAGCCCACATGTAACTCGGCTTCGTTTGAGTCCTCCATCTGAGGAGTCCGTTTTCATCACTTCGACACCTCAGTCCTCCGTTATCCTTCTGACTTACTGAAACCAACCTCTATAAAATGAATT
>NW_024753828.1:1206842-1227080 GCF_018991925.1 Homarus americanus | reverse complement strand
CTCTTCGTCTTTCTAGGGAATGCAAGTTAAGTTTCTTTAACCTATCCTGATATGGAAGGTTTCTAAGTCCCGGAATCATTTTTGTCATTCTTCGCTGCACCGACTCTAGTGAATTGATATCCATTCTATAATAAGGGCACCAGAACTAAACCGCATAATCGAGGTGCGGCCTGACTAGTGCAAGATATAGTTGCAATAAGACCTCTGCACTCTTGTTACTTACACTTCTAGATATAAAACCCAATGCTCTGTTTGCCTTATTTCGAACATTAACGCACTGTTTTCTAGGCCGTAGGTCCGGGCTTACAAGTACCCCTATGTCTCTTTCACAAGTCGACTTCTCTAGGTTGATGTTGTTAAGGCTGTATACATTATCAGTATTTGTTCTTCCAATATTAAGTACACTGCACTTGCTGGTGTTGAATTTCATTTGCCATTTTTCAGACCACCCCTGCAGTTTATTTAGATCCTCCTGTAATGCATTTGCATCCTGCTCTGAATTAATCTGCCGCCCTATTTTGGTGTCATCCGCAAACTTGCTTATGTCACTGCTGATCCCATTATCTAGATAGTTTATGTAGATTATGAACAAGAGTGGGCCTAGTACTGACCCCTGGGGAACCCCACTGGTTACACGGCCCCACTCAGATTTAACACCATCTATGCTGACCCTCTACGGTCTATCGGTGAGCCATGATTTTATCCAATTTAAAACTTTCCCCTCGATACCATGAGCCTTAATTTGTCTCAGAAGCCTCTGATGCGGTACTCTGTCAAATGCTTTGCTAAAGTCTACAGTAAGTAAATAACATCGTAATTTTCGTCATTATCTACTACCTCGATAACTTTACATGGTTACAAGCGTGATGTAGAGAGAGCTGGTTGGTGAGGGTGCTCAGAAGAGGACCAGCTTGTGGGTTGCTCGCCGGCGGGAGCGAGGACCGCCAGGCAGGAGGAGGAGGAGGAGGAGGAGGAGGGGGGGTGGTGTTGCTTGCTGGTTGGTGTAGGTAGAAAGAGAGTGGTCACCACGAGGTCAAGTCTTATGTAAGGCGGCGCTGGTTGACCTAGACCACGAGGCATACACTGGGGAATTCGCGGGGTCGGCTACTCAGCGACAAACAGCGTTTGTAGGGGAGGTATCCACTACAGTATTAACAACGTGTAAGGGTGGACTTAACTATTTAATAATTAAAACACTCAACGCTGGTATGACACACGGCAGCTCTCCTACGACTCACGACAATACTCCCACAGCACACGGTTCAAGGCAGGACTCCCACAGCACTAGTCTCACTGCAGGACTCCCACAGCACACGGCTCACGGCAGTACTACCACAGCACACAGCTCACGGCAGGACTCCCATAGCACACGGCTCACTGCAGTACTACCACAGCTCACGGTTCACGGCAGGATTCCCACAGCACACGGCTCGACTCCCACAGCCCACGGCTTACGACAATACTCTTATAGCACACGGCTCACGGCAGGATTCCCTTTTCACGGCAAATTCCCAACACACGGCTCGCGGCAGTACTGCTACAGCACGGCTTTACTCCCACAACACGGCTCACGGCGATTCCACAACACACGGTTCACGGCAGCACTCCAGCACATAGCTCACGGCATTACTCCTACAGCACACACGGCGATGGCAGGATTCCCCAGCACACGGCTCACGGCAGTACTCTACAGCACACGGCTCACGGCAGTACTCCACAACACACGGCTCATAACAGGACTCCCGGCTCGCAGCAGTACTCCTACAGCACACGGCTCACGGCAGGATTTCCACAGCACACGGCTCACAGCTGTACTCCCCAGCACACGGCTCGTGGCAGTACTCCCATAGCACACGGCTCATGGCAGCACTCCCACAACACGCCACGGCAGTACTCCTACAGCACACGGCTGATGGCAGGATTCCCACAGCACACGGCTCACGGCAGTACTCCCACAGCACACGGCTCATGGCAGGACTCCCACGGCTCATGACAGTACTCCTACAGCACACAGCTCACGGCAGGACTCCCACAACACACACAGCTCACGGCAGGACTCAACAGCGCACACAGCTCATGGCAGGACTCTCAGATCACACACAGCTCACGGCAGGACTCCCACAGCACACCCAGCTCACGGCAGGACTCCACAGCACACACAGCTCACGGCAGCAAGTGTTGACTGGGCCAGCCAGGAGTCCGACTCATTGGCTAGTCCCGGTTTGACGCACTGTGACGTGAGGTAATTGCTGCTTGAACCAGCCAACAAGTCCTTAGCCAGCTGGTCCATAGTCATGGCATGACATTCGCCCCTGCGAAAATAATTTTTTCTTTAGGAAAGGAAAAGTTTACAATTCTATGGCCCTGTTTCCGACGTTGGTTCATCTACTGATTATCTGTATCCTTTACCATTAGTCTAGAAAGAAGATCAGCTCCGACATTTGCACTTCCTCCGATATATCGAATCGTGAAATTGAATTGTTGGAGGTATAACGCCCACCGTGTTAATCTTGCATTTGAGTTTTTAGAGGTGCGGAGGCTTGTTAAGGGCATGTGATGGAAAATTTTCCATCACATAAATAAAAATAATATTTCTTTATACCTTCCACTATGGCTAGTAATTCCGTTTCAACCGTGCTGTAATTCTTCTCTGCAGGCTTTAGATTTTTGTTATGGTATGTCACCGGATATACCTCGCCCTCGATTTCTTGTAGAAGTACTGTACAGCTCCGATCCCGTCCAGAGAAGCGTCTGTTCTGAGAATAAAAGGTTTATCAAAATTAGGCAACTGAAGAATTGGTTGTGTACATATCTGATTTTTCAAGGTTTGAATGAATCTTCGTGGTGAGAAGTCCATTAGAATTTGTTTGGTGCATGTTTTATCAAAAGTTCGTAGAGTGGTAGCGCAATCACTGCGAAGTTTGGGATGAAATCCCTGTAGTATCCGGCAAGGCCCAAGGAGGATCTTATTTGCTTTTTCGTGGTGGGCCTATCGGCCGATCTCCCATTTGCTGGGCTTAATGGTAAGGTTGAAATCTTGAAGCCTCTGAAAAACTTGTGCAAGGATAATGATATGCTCTTCAATTGTGGCAGTGTGAATGAGGATATCATCCATGAAGACTTCTACTCCGCGAACATTGTGCAGGACCTTCCGCATTGCTCTGTTGAAAAGAGCAGGACTGTTAACGAGGCCAAAAGGGAGAACTGCTGAAAGCTGTGATTGGTCGGCTGTCTGGATGAAGAGGGATTTGGAAAAAAAAAAAACTTTTTTTTAGATCTAATTTGGAAAATACTTTTAAGCCGGATAGTCTGGAGAATATAACCCTCTGGTCACTCATTGGCTCTGCATCCACCTTGGTGATAGCATTCACCCTCCGGTAATCACCACAAATTCTCACACCTGCATCTTTCTTCTGGACTACCACGAGGGGACTGCAATACGATGATGAGGACTTTTCAATTATGCCTGCTGCTTCCATCTGTCCAATTTCCTGCTTGACCGGCTCCACCAGTCTCCGAGGAATGATGTATGGCTTTACCCGTACAGGTTTTGAACTAATTAATTGTATGGTATGATCATCAACCAAGCCAACTTTATGCTTGTCCGAAAAAATTATCTGAAAATCGGCGAAGAAGGGTCATAAATCGTTCTTTTTCCCGGTCAGAGAGATTTGTCCCCAGGGTTATATTATCAGCTGTCTCTATCTGCTGGGCTTGTACAGTGATAAGTTCGTGTTCGTCGTCACTGGTAGGGACCACGGCGGCTGCACAAATGATGGAGTTATCCGGACAGTAGTGACCCCTCACAGTTTCTAGGTACTGTACTGCTGTTGTTCAGGTGACCATTCACGGAATCCAGGTATTCCTAAGGATGGATAATCCTGCTGGTAATAATATTCTGTGAAATCTTTTCCGATGATTTCCTACTTACATAATATAATTGTAGTCAGATACACGTTGGATAAAGTCGTAAGGGCCCTTCCACTGCGCCAGAAGTTTGTTCTGCACAGTGGGGAGTAAGACCAGGCAGTTGTCCCAAACGTTCAACTGACGAAGCTTTGTTTTCCTATCGTGTGCTGGGCGTTGATGAGCTCTTGTTTGGCCAACTCACATGTAGCTTGAAGACGGTCAGCGAGGTCAATGACATAGGCGTAAGTGGTCTTTACTTCTGGGTCAGGCTGCTTGTCATCCCATAATTCACGCAATATATGCAAGGGTCCTCGAACAGTTCTCCCGTACAGCAATTCGAATGGGGAAAACTTAAGGGAACTCTGCGGAACCTCGCGATATGCAAAAAGCAAGGGAGCAACGTGGCGAGGCCATTCCTTTGGTTGCTCAGCTGCCATCTTCTTCAGCATTTTCTTTAGCGTCCCATTGAATCGCTCGCATAGTCCGTTGCAACTCGGGTCGTAGGGTGATGTGCATAGTCCTTTTACCGACTATACTGCCAGACTGGGGGTCACTAATTCTAAGGGTAAATACTTAACTCTAATCTTAATTTCTGAGGGTGGCTGCCACCAGACCCCCTCTGGACAGCATGTAGCTCGTTAGGTAGCGTGCAGAGTGGACTAGGCATTGGGTTAGGTTTTTCATTGACCAGATCGATAAGGGGAAAGAAGGGTGAAACCATAACATGTCTTAATTAATTTATTCCTTATAAAGCATACTGGTAAAAAACATACAAATGAATTGGCCTTCCTCAGAAGAATAACGAAAATGTTGGTTCCCCCGCTCGGCACCAGACGTCTTACATTAATGGCGTGTCATCCACATACTTACTGCATAACAATCTGTGACCTCCTTACCTCGGTCATTCCTTCTTACACTACCCTTTAACACATCAGACTGCTCCACCTGGAGTATAGCACCGTCGGTTATCATACATAGTAGCACCATCTCAACACACCTGTTACACTCCACACCTGCAGGTATGGGACTCCTTATAATTTTTAGGTATACATAACAGGCGCCTCGTTCGCACACCTTCCTCGGTGGGTAAAGACGAGGGCTTCACCAAGAGACATACCAGTACTATTTCTACGCCTGGTATTATAGGTCGCTCCCAGTGACGACCGCGGAGTTTCTCACGGTCTCCTTATTTGTTACTACTCATTTGGAGTGGTGTGCTGGGAATCCACAGGTTCACAGTGGATTGGCATAGCTGGGAGTAGTCACCACCTGGTGGGACGCTCACAGGGATAATGGCTGCCGCGCAGCAAGGCACTCCGACTGCATGGGACCTGAGGTGACGGTAGAACGGAGGGTACTGAGAAAGAATGCCTGACGGGCGGTTATCACACACCCTGACACATTACTATTACTGGTACATCAGGCAAAGCTTTAAACTGTAATAACTTCTATATAAGCCTTAATTATAGGGCGGGATATAGCCCGATAGGACACTGACCTGAGGTGACGGTAGAACGGAGGGTACTGAGGGCAATGCCCCGCCGCTCGTCACAGCGTAGGCCTACAGTTTCCAATCTTTAATTTTACTTTTATTTCTTACTGTTCTCACCTGAACACTTTTCGGTATATTGTCACTCATGCCTCATAAACACATATTTTAAACCTAAATTACACACTAAGGTAAGGTTCTGGTTTGCTAATTCGTGGGTAAAATCAACGCGGCACACTCGAGGCGGGCACAGGACGCTCCCTAAAACAAAGGCCGAATGTTCATGGCGTAGGTGTATCCACTTCACTTAAAACTGTAATTAGGGATCCTCCTCTCACACATTGCACTATTTGAACACAGACATAAGATTCTCTGATCATTGTACATGTCGTGGGTATATGTCACGTGAGGATACGAGGTGTATTAAGTTCACCCCGACGCATACAAGATATTTCCTTTCAAGTATAGTTTCTGGGTCACTTCCAACACCTCACATAGTTCTGATACATTTATCCTTTTTCCAGATCATTGTTCTCATGTATTTTCATATGATATCTGTGGAAGTTATGTTCGCTACACGTTCACAGACGTAAATAGTATGACCTTCAAACCATGATCCACACTTAGTCCTACAGTACACTAGTCCGGCTCAACTGGACTTTCCCAATTATCTTATGGATACCCCGAGTTCTCCTTAATGCTATGAATACATACAATTAATATTATATAACCGTACCTGGGTCCAACACAACACATGATTCAGTAACATTGAGTAGGTGAGTTATCCTTCATCAATGTTTCCCGTTTTCTGAGATTCTACAAGCGCGGTGGATTTGAATGTTATGTAACGTAATATGAATTGAATGGGTTTTTAGGAATGACAATGATGTGCGCAGTACACGACAGCAGACGGAATATTTCCTCCATCATGGTGGAGGTAAACTGACTACCTCTGTCGCTTAGCACTTGCTTGGGAATGCCAGTTCTGCAGAATATTTCCATCATTACTTTTTTTACTTTTATCCTCTTCGCCACTGATCGGCTTGTTAGCCGCTTGGGGGATCGGTCACGTCTCTTTTCATTTATATTCTTCACCAAAAGATCGGTTCGCTAGCCGCCCGGGCGATCGATCACGTCTCTGTCACGCACTGTTGGCAAATACTGGGCATGCACCGGCTCCTGAATGTACCTGAACCCGCTCCAGTGTTGGTCAAGTCTTCTCTTGAAAGAGCTCACACTCGGTGCCGTCACAATACTCTCTGGTAGATTGTTCCAAGAGTTTACAACCCTCACTCCGAAAAAGTTTGCCCTCACGGTTTTCTGGACTTGCGGCTTCTTCAATCTTGAGCTGTGACCCCTTTTGGGGCGAGCGTCCGCCAGCTCCAAGTAAGGACACTCAACTGAGTAGTGCCCCCTGAGATGCTTATACACCTCAACTAGGTCCCCCCTTGCCCGTCTGTAGTATAAGCTAGGCAAGTTCAGGCGCTCCAATCTCTCAGGGTAGCTGAGGTGCCGAAGTGCAGGCACCAGTCTGGTGGCCCTCCTTTGAACATTTTCAACCAACTGACAGTCCCTAGCATATATCGGGGACCAGATGGGGTGACAGTACTCCAGATGGTGAAGCACTTCACTCCTGAAGATCGTTACGAGGGACGGACCGTCTAGATATCTGAACGACCTTCTTATAAGACCCAATAATTTATTTGCCTGATTTACCTTCTTCTCACAATGGCCCGAGAACTTCAGCTCATTGTCAACATACACACCTAGGACCTTCTCACACACAGTCTCAACTAGTGCATTTTCTTCATCCCGTTGGGACATATGATACGCCTCCTTACCGTTGGTACGCCCCAGGTGCATCCTCTTACACTTCGTGACATTGAATCTCAGCAGCCATTTCTTCGACCATTCCTGGAGCCCACAGAGGTCCTTCTGCAGCTCTTCACAGTCCGCTTGGTTCTTAATTTCCCGAAATAACTTGCCATCATCGGCAAACATTTGTATGGAGGAGTGTACAACGTCAGGCATGTCATTTATGAAACAAACAAACAACAGCGGGCCCAATACACTGCCCTGTGGTACCCCACTTGTTACAGGTACAGATGACGATTTCGTGTCATTAATCACCACACACTGCTTGCGGTCATGTAGAAAGTCTTCTATCCACGCTAGGACATTTCCCCGAATTCCGTACCCTTCCAGTTTGATTTTTAGCCTTTCGTGGGGTACACTGTCGAAAGCCTTGCCAAAATCTAGGTAAATATTGTCGATATTACCACCCCGTTCCAGAATATGGGTCCAAATATCCAATACTTTGAGCAATTGTGTTAAGCAAGAGCGCCCCAGCATAAAACCGTGTTGGCAATCTTTTACAAGGTTGTTTCGTAGTAGATGTTTTATCGCGGCATCTCTGATAACACTCTCAAGTACTTTACATATTATGCTGGTCAGGCTCACCGGTCTATAGTTGTTCGTGGAGTGACTATCGCCCTTCTTGAAGATAGGACTCACATAAGCCACTTTCCATTCACTGGGGACCATTTGTTCATCCAGGCATTTACAAAACAGGATCTTCAGGGGCTCTGCAAGCTCGTTGCACAGCTCTCTTAGCACTCTAGAATGCACCATGTCAGGTCCGGGACTCTTATGGACCTTTAGCCTGGACAGTTTATTTCTAATACCCTCTTCTGTGAACACAATGTGGGTCAGTGCTGTGTCGAACCGTCTGACCTCAAACGCAGGAAGGTTAGTTGCATCCTCTCTTGTGAACATTGAGGAAAAGAAGCTGTTCAATGCCTCAGCTTTATCCTGGTCAGAATCTGCGTAACTACCATCTGCAAGCCTCAGGTCTGATACTCCTACTCGCGTTTTCAATTTCGACTTTTCATAGCGGTAAAACGCCTTTGGGTTTGACTTGACCTCGGGTGCAACCAGCCTCTGGAACTCCTTTTCAGCCCTCCTACACTCTATATTTGCTTGGTTTCTGGCTCTTGCATACATCCTCCTGTCTTGCTCATCGTTTGACCCAACCCACGTCTTGAATTTCTGGGTTTTCTTCTTAATTTTGTCGACCGCCGCATGGTTCATGTGTAGTGATCCTCTCGTATTCTTAGAAGCACTGGGTTTAGTCTTGGGTATATATTTATCGATCAAATGGGTCATTTTACTAGTTATGATATTCAGCGTAGTGTCTGCGTTCTTGTACCTTAATAAGTCAGGCCAGTTGATACCCCTCATCTCTTCCCTCATCCCATTGTAATTTCCCTTGTAATATTTGCACCTTGGCCTGGCCTTATCTTGAACTAGGTAACAGTTAAATCTGAATGACAACACTGTATGGTGACTGGTGCCAACTGGCGCAAGGTGTTCCAGTTTGGCCACCATACCCTCCTCGTTTGTTATGATGAGGTCAAGTGGCTTGGGTGTTTGCTCCCCTCTGTAATGTGTCGGGTCTCTCACATGTTGAAACAGAAAATTATCTCTCAGAGTTTCTACAAAAAGAGTAGCAGGATTATTCAAGTCATTCGGGGTTGACTCGTTTCTCCAGTCGCCATAGTTAGAGTCCCCCATGATAAGGAGGTGGCTGGGGTTGAGCATCGCCGCATTGTTTATTAAGGTTCTTAAGTTCCTTTGATTTAGTGGGCCACAGTTCGGGGATCTGTAGATACACCCGACGATAAGTAAGTCCCCTCCCTTTAATTTAATTTTACACCACTTGGACTCTTCAAAAACATCCTCTCCCTGTACCCTCGCCTGGCTGGCTCTAAGGTCTTGCCTAGCGTAGATAACCACACCCCTCCTGCAGGATTCTTGAGTTAGGTTCGTAAATGAGTCATATCCAGCAATACTGAACTCACATTCCTCTGGGTCGATTCTCCTGTTCTTGTACAACAGTTCTACAACTCCTACAATATCTGGTTGGTGTACTCTTAGTAGTGTTTCAAACTCCTCCCTCTTATCAAGGAACGTGTCGGTATTAGTGTACATGACATTCAAGCCAGAATTTGTTCTCGGTAACGTCTCTGCTCTTAGTAATAAACCCGCTCCACCCACATTCTCAGAAGCTGCAGCATTTGCTAAGTACACTGTATTTTGCAGGGTGTGGTTAAAAATGTCATTGTTTACACGGCGCTCGTTCCCTCCTGTCCGGTAGGCTGAGCTGGTGCCGCCTCCCGGGTGGGGGGTTGAGTGGGTGGAGGGTGCACTGCTGCCCCCTGGCCCTGTGTCGGCACACTTGTTTCCACTACCCTCCCCCTGAGTATAACCCATGTGCACCTGTCCCCGTTCCTCCTCGACTCCTCCCTCTTCTGCTTCAAGTCCAGCAGGAGCTTCTTGTGCTGTTCCCTCTGCATTACCGTGCGGTCTGGGTGAATAAATACATCCCGAAATGCCTCGCTCCTTGCTAAGTTTTTTGCCTGCCGGATAACTTGCCATTTTTCCTCCTCACTCCCTAGTGTGATCCTGAGGGGGCGAGGCTTAGCCCCCTGCTTTTGTCCCAGTCTCCTCACATCCTGAGGGTTGTTGGAATCTTCAGAACCTCTGTGCAAATATTTTGAAACAGCACCTTGTCGTGTGTTTCCTTACTCACAGTTCCCTCTGCCTGGCTCTCTGGGACTCCAAAAACTATTACATTGTTCCTGCGCTGGAGCCGTTCCTGGTGTTCCTCCTCTCCCCTAACAGTAGGTGCGTTAATTTTCATTTCTTCGACACACTTTTTCAGAGTCCCAATCTGCTGTAGAACCTGTACTGATTCTGCATTACTCTCCGCCCCCCCCCGTGGCCCTCCTAATACGTCCGCATAACTCCTCTTAGCAACCACCTCCATTCTATTAGCTACTTCCTCAGTCTTAGCAAGGATCTCTTTCTCAACTTGCTCCAGTTTGTCAACCAGCAGGGCTCCTGCTTCATCTATTTTCGTCCCTAGAGAACTCGTTCCCTTATGGATTGCAATCGCTTCATTCACCTTGACTATGCAGCCAGGGCAATACCAGCAACAGCCATCAAGCTTTACGGCAGTTAGTAACCTCCTAAACGCTGCATTAGTTAGGCCTGCATCCTCCATATCCGACGTCTCCCTGCAGTAATCACATATCAAACTCATGGTTGTTGTTGTTGTGGGGGGGGGGGTGCAGACTGTGTATAAATCTACACCTATTTCAAAGAAAATAAAGAGAGAAAAAGTACTTAGCTACTCTCTGTTGCCTATGGAGTTGTCGTCTGCGACTGCGTACACTGTATCTCCCTGTGAATGGTGTATTGTAGGCACAGTTTCAGTCCTTGAGAAAGCACACAATCAACATAAAATTTAAAGTCTCTGTGGCACCTATGACACGACTTGGTTTCAGCTGGCACGGTGCCTTTCCAGCTTGCTTGCTAGTGAGCGCTCACTTTAAGTTATTTACAACTTCAGCGGTCACTGATGACACTATGAACTATCACTGTGTACACTGTATCTCCCTGTGAGTGGTGTATTATAAACACAGATTCAGTCCTTGAGCAAGCACACAAACAAAATAAAATTTAAAGTCTCTGTGGCACCTATGACACGAATAGGCTGGCAGTTGTCCTTACCAGCTCGATTGCCAATATGTATTCACTTTAAGTTATTATAGTCTCTTCTGCATTCACTGATGACAACTATGAACTGATTTAACTGAAGGCACAGTACTACACTCCCTGGTTGGCCTTTATCACAGCCGTGACCACAACACCCTAAAAAATAAAATAAAATAAAAGCTTTGTCATGTGGCAGTGATTGTGTGGTTATAGGCCTGTGACCCTGGCTGCACCTCCAACTCGGTGGAAATTGAGTTTTCAAAAATACAATCGTGTCTAGCATGAAAAGTCCGACATCGATTTACACTTTCACCTCACTAAGACGATCTTGACGAACTTATGTAATCACTGTCCAATTTCTGCCGCTCTACATCGAAGGCCCGGATGCCGAACACGCTTTGTTACAGAGACGCAACACGACCCGCCCGCCCGCCCAACCTGTTACTGTGAGTTACCCTGGGGCACTCCTCACGGTTACATAGGCCTAAGTATTATGGTATCTTGTTTGGGGGATACCTAGCAGAAATATAGTATCCCAGGTTAAGTATTGAACCACTGAATGAGAGTTAAAAGTGCCATGTTGTTCCTTGTGAATTAACCGGAGGTATTGTATGTTGAGATAATTGTGGAGTTGTCCAGTGTGCTATGTATTCATTGGTAGTGACCATGAAATGATAATCTGAGAGTATAATGATATAACCAAGAAGTGAAGAGTTAATTTGCTACTTGGTAAGGTAAGACCTGAGGGTCCAGCGATATCTGGTGTATACCCAGTACTGAATATCATTTGGCAGAGTGACAATACCACAATTGTCGATTGAAGTAATAAGTGTTTGGAGGTATTTAATGAGGTAATAAGTTCTTGAAGTGTTTGATGACTTAAGAAACAAAGTGCAGTTCTGTTTTGTCTGAGTGAATCTAAGATGCATCTTATCCAATCACTGTGTTAATAAATATTGAATTAGTAATCTACGTCTACGAGTATCACCACTCTATCCTTTCCCACATTGGTTCTCAGAAAATAACTAACTCACGTGCCTAGAAGCTCGCTACCTAACAGTTAACTAAGAGATGTTATATTCTAGAAAAATCCTGGGTGGTGGCAGGCTACCGTTGTAAGTATAATAAGTGTGGTAATAACAAAGACATGGTTTCCCAGGTTAATCCATGGTTTGGAATATAACTAGAACCAACTATATGGAAGAGATCATAATATATGACAGGAAATGAAAAGAAAGAACATTGACTTGGAAAACATAAGCAGAGAAGCATAAGAGTTACTTATATAAGAATATATAAGAATATAAGGTATATAGAGATAAAGAACATATAAGAATATAAGCAAGAATATATAAAGTAAGTATGTGTGTAAGGAACTGAAGAAGGATAAGTATATAAAACAGGATACTCATTGGAAAGAATGCTCTAGAACAAATAAGTATATGAATAAATAGAATACTAACAGAAAAGAATAACTGGATGGTAAATTATTGAAAAGAGGAAACTCGGCCCGTTACAAAAGTCCCCCATGATAAGGAGGTGGCTAGGGTTGAGCATCGCCGCATTATTTATGAAGGTTCTTAAGTTCCTTTGATTTAGTGGGCCACAGTTTGGGGATCTGTAGATACACCCGACGATAAGTAAGTCCCCTCCCTTTAATTTAATTTTACACCACTTGGACTCTTCAAAAACATCCTCTCCCTGTACCCTCACCTGGCTGGCTCTAAGGTCTTGCCTAGCGTAGATAACCACACCTCTCCTGCAGGATTCTTGAGTTAGGTTCGTAAATGAGTTATATCCAGCAATACTGAACTCACATTCCTCTGGGTCGATTCTCCTGTTCTTGTACAACAGTTCTACAACTCCTACAATATCTGGTTGGTGTACTCTTAGTAGTGTTTCAAACTCCTCTCTCTTATCAAGGAACGTGTCAGTATTAGTGTACATGACATTCAAGCTAGAATTTGTTCTCGGTAACGTCTCTGCTCTTAGTAATAAACCCGCTCCACCCACATTCTCAGAAGCTGCAGCATTTGCTAGGTACACTGTATTTTGCAGGGTGTGGTTAGAAATGTCATTGTTTACACGGCGCTCGTCCCCTCCTGTCCGGCTATCTGCAAAGTGTCAAGGAGATTAATAACAGCTTGTGTTATATAACATTCACATTACTGAGCCTGTAGTTTACAGACGTGCATCTATCTACGCTTAATCTGTACGTGCAGAACGTAGTTTCATGCGATACTCATTGGATACAGCTTGTGTATTTATAGTGTCTATGACCTGCGTAGGTACGTCTTGGGCGTTTTGGTTTTAATTTTGTGCAGACGTCGAGTCTACTGCTTGTGTAGGAACGTCGTGTACAATGATGGGAAGCAAGTCAGGGCTCACCTTTTTTAATCTGTCCACGTGTACTACGTCGGTAATTTGTGTAACTGGTTTAAGTATTTTGAATTTGTTACCGTGCTCTTTAAGTTGTCAGGTACGACAATTTGTGTGACAGTATCCTGCACTGTTTTTGTTGTACGGTGCAGTATGTCTTGTTGCAGTTCAAATTGCTTGAACGGAAGAGGTAACTTTGGTACATCGTCCTCCTCACCTGTGTAGTATCTTGCGTTATTTAATGGGAGAATGACAAGCACATGTTCGGTCTGGCTGGGCGTTTATTCGCTGTTCCGTTACAACGTGCCTCACACATTTCGTATTTACACAAGCCTAAACACTTTCTGACTTTGGTAAGAAGTAACATAATATATAATATATATTTTCAATAAAGGCAGCATATAAACATACATATATATATATATATATATATATATATATATATATATATATATATATATATATATATATATATATATATATATAACACTATTTCTCCCTTTCAAAAGAGAGCATGGCTGCTACAAATCCTAAATAAACAAAACTTACAGAATTACATATGGCAGGGAAGAAGGGAATAGAACACAACAAATATAACTTCCTAACTAAACAGTTTTGAAAGGCCTGTTCACAATTCAGATAATTAGAGGTCTAATTTAATTACAGGTCTCCTAACTCTGTTTGATCTTCTAGGACTATTCCCTCCATCAAGTTTTACAGGGGTTTCACTTGCACTCTGTGCATTATCAGTGACAGACATATCATCACTACAATCAGTTGACACAGTGAGTGGATGCTGGGAAACATCATCTTTGACATCATCATCATGATGATCATCTGAAACTGTGTCAAGTTTATCATCATGTCCTGGTGCTACATTCATCTCGTCATGTGCCTGAATGATGTGATCCACATGAACATATCTCAAAGAGTTACCACATTTCACTAAATATGTCCTAGATCCACATACCTTGTCAATGACACCAGTTATCCACTTTGCATGTACAGTACCATAACCTTTAGCCATGTTCCTAACTCTCACCCTATCATTTACCTTGAACACTCTTTCACTGGAACTCTTATCATGATACATTTTTTGTTGAGCTTGTTTCCTCTCTACAACTTCAAACAGACTTGGCTTAACTAAACTTAATCTTGTTCTCAACTGTCTCTTCACCATTAACTCTGCAGGAGTACATCCTGTCACACTATGTGGCGTGGTTCTGTATCTGAGTAAGAAATTTGCTAGTCTGTGTTTCATTGATTTTCCTACAGTTCCTTGAATTACCTGCTTGGAAAGTGCTTCCTTTACAATTCTAACTGATCTCTCAGCTGCACCATTAGAGGCAGGATGATAGGGTGGGGTCAGTACATGCTTTACACCGTTGAATCTCATGAAGTTTTTAAACTCTGATGATTGGAATGGAGGACCATTGTCAGAAACTACCTCTTCTGGTATTCCATGTTCGGCAAATATTAATCTTAATTCATCAATGGTGCTACCAGCATTAGTACTGTACATGTGCTTAACATCAATCCACTTTGAATGACTATCAATTAATACAAGAAATTTGTCTGTTCCCTTATCACAGAAGTCAATGTGTACTCTTTGGAAGGGACGGGTAGGCCATTTCCAGGTTTTCAAAGGTGTGCTGGGTGGCATACTCCTAACATTCTGACAAACAGAGCACTCACGTACCATCATTTCTATTTCACCATCCAGTTTAGGCCACCACACAAAACTTCTGGCCAGTGCTTTCATAGCACATATACCTGGATGTTCAAAATGCAGTTCATTCAAAATTTGCCCTCTAAAACACTGTGGAATTAACACTCTCATACCCCACAACACACATCCCTGTCCTACTGATAATTGACATCTCCTTAAATGATACGGTTGAAAGTCTAAGGATGGACAAATCTCTGGCCATCCATTTAGTGTATACTCCAGGACTCTTCCTCATACAACATCTTTCCTAGTTTCATGAGCAATCATTCAGGAGGTGACTGGAAAATCTTCTGCTATCATGATTACAGCATAAACCTTAGGCTCTACTCCATCATTTGACCCACTACATGGCAACCTTGACAAAGCATTTGCATTGGAATGATCATCTGAACGTCTGTACTGTATCTCATAGTCATATGCCGACAATATCAAAGCCCACCTCTGCATTCTTGCTGCAGCAAGTGTAGGAACAGGTGATTTAGGACCCAAAATTGCCAAGAGAGGCTTGTGATCAGTTATTAAAACAAAATTCCTCCCATATAGATACTGGTGAAATTTCTTTACTCCAAATATGATAGACAAAGCCTCTTTTTCTATTTGTGCATAATTTTTCTCTCTTTGGGTAAGAGTTCTCGAGGCATATGCAATGGGTCTTTCTTCACCGTTATCCATTATGTGACTTATGACAGCACCTAATCCATAGCCCGATGCATCACAAGCAAGCTTTAGTGTTCTACTGGTATCATAGTGCACCAAAACATCAGTACTAGACAGAGCAGCTTTACAATCTTCAAATGACTTCTGAGTTGCACTGTTCCATTTCCATGGTATCCCATTCTTTAATAGTTCATGCAAAGGGGCTAAAACTGATGAAAGTCCACTCAAGAACCTTGAATAATACTGTATCATACCTAGGAAAGCTTTCAATTCACTGACATTTTTCGGAGCAGGTAAATTTACTATGGCTCCTACTTTATCTTCTACAGGTCTCAGCCCTTCTGCATTCACTTTGTAGCCAAGATAAGTTACTTCTTTAGCTAGGAATGAACATTTGCTCTTGTTGAGCCTGACATTGTGTGCCAACAATCTTTCGAATACTGTGGCTAGGGTTTTGACATGATTTTGGATGTCACTGCCAACAATAAGGACATCATCCTGAAAACATAACACATTGGGAAGACCCACAAGAATTTTGTCCATGATTCACTGAAATAACTTTGGTGCACTTTTAACACCATAAGGCAACCTTTTGAACTTATACAATCCTTTATGAGTGTTGATGGTAAGGTACTGTTGACTTTCAGCATCAACAGAGACCTGAGCATATGCTTGGGACAAGTCTAACTTAGTGAAAATGGTTCCACCTGTTAGTGCAGCAAACAAATCTTGAGATGTGGGTAAGGGATATTGCTCATCCTCAACAGCTTGGTTAATGGTAACTTTATAATCACCACATAGTCTAACAGATTTATCAGCTTTAGGTACAATTACTATTGGAGCAGCCCAATTGCTCTTGGCGGTTTTCACAATAATTCCCTCACTCACAAGTCTGTCTAATTCCTTCTCAACCTCACCTTTCAATGCATAAGGAACAGGTCTGGACTTAGCATATATGGGTGTAACATCTTTGTCAATGGTGATATGAGCTTCATAACCCTTTATACCATCCTGTCCCTTTACAAATAAAATCTTGTATTTTTCAAGCAATTTCTCAAGACCTGGAATACTGTTACACATTCTAACACTAAATATCTCCTTCCAGTCCATCTCAAGTTCACACAACCAGTTCTTACCTAACAAAGTTGGTCTATTCACATAACTAGCTATAATTAATGGCAACTTTAAATTCTGATTTTTGTACTTTACCTCACATTCTAATATTCCTTCTGTGTTCAAAATCTCTCCAGTATAAGTTCTCAACTTGACACCTGAGTCTTCTGAAGGCACATGCGCAAATAGTTTCTCATACATATCTTTACTCATTATGGAGAAATCAGCTGCAGTATCCATTTCCATGGTACAGGTGTGTCATTAATACACAAGCCCACATTATACCTGTCTAACTTTCTCTTCACGACTGGTGTAAATAGTAAACACATGGGCACTCTCATCATTATCAGATCCAAAATTACTAACACTCTCATGAATACTGTTTTTCATTTCCTTCTCTCCACCTTCAACGGCATATACTCTACCTTTATCACTTCTACAGGCAGGAGCAATATGTCCAATAAGCTGACAATTGTAACATTTTGAATTCTTGAACTTACACTGAAAGCTTTCATGTTTCCCTCGGCACCTCTTACATTTTAAATCAGCATGTGTTCCTGTTTTGTGGTATACTTATCCCTTTTAGCTGCAGTTACTTTACACACTGAGCCACTACTGCTAACTGTTTCACTACCAGCATTGGGAACAAATTCTCTGGTGTTTTTCTCGGCCAATTCCATGCTTGTAGCTATCTGACATGCACTTTCAAAAGTTAAGTTAGTGGTGTTCATATACTTATTCTGTATTTTTTCATAATTCAGGCCTATTACAAACCTGTCTCTTAGAGCTCGGTTCAAGAACTGTCCAAAGTTACAGTGATTGGATAACTTCTTCAAAGCTACTATATAATTACTTACTGATTCATCTTTACCTCTACCTCTGGTGCCAAATCTGCAACTTTCAGCGATCTCAAGTGGAGCAGGATCAAAGTGTTGCTTCAGAATCTTGGTAATCTGAATCAGTGAGGAGTCCTTGGGTTTGTCTGGAGTAAGCAGATTGACCAGAGTAGAATAAACATTAGCTCCTACCTCTGTCAAAAAGATTGCTTTCCTTTTCTCTTGAAGGGCTTTCTTCTTCTGAGCATCACCACCGTCGTCCATTAATTCATTTGCCAGAAAGAAGAAGTCCATTCTCTCACAATATGACGTGAAATCTTCCTTGTCTGTATCATACTCCCCCAATCGTCGGATGTATCCACTGACGCCAGCCATGGTTGCTCTCTTCACTTAAATTCTCCTGGTTCAGAGTAGCCTTCCCTTCAGTGGTCACTATCCTCTCTTCAAGGACTTCACCAACACTCTGTGAATTCCATCCTCGTTGCCAGTGTAGTATCTTGCGTTATTTAATGGGAGAATGACAAAGGCGGGTTCGAATTCTTGAATGATCAAGTACCAATGTGCAAGTCTGCCAGAGAGGTTCTTTCCATGGAATAACTCCGTAACTGCTGCATGATCAGTATAGACTGTTATTTGATAACCAAATATCACATCTCTGAATTTCTTTAATGACCAGACAACAGTTAATGCCTCTAGATGAGTTACTGAATAGCGTGTTTCTGCATCATTAAGTTTACGGCTTGCATAAGCAATTACTCTATTTTTCCCTCTAGTGTCTAGCTGCATGAGAACAGCTCCTAGCCCTTGTCCGGAGGCGTCAGTGCACAGGGTGAAAGGTTGAGTATAATCAGGGAATGCCAATACTGGTGCATTGGTCACTGCTTCCTTTAATGCATTAAAGCTGTTTTCCTGTTCATTGTTCCAAACAAATGTTGCATCTTTTTTTAGTAATTTTGTCAGCGGGGCGGCTAACTTAGCATACCCGTGAATGAATGAGCGATTGTAGCCGGAAAGTCCGAGGAAACTACGCACTTTGTCTACATTTGTAGGACAAGGAAATCGTTCAACTGCTTTAACCTTGCAGTCCATAGTATGGATGCCGTTCCCATCAACTACGTGTCCAAGGAATTGAATTTTAGATTTGAGAAATTTGCATTTAGAGAGCTTATTCTTCAAACCTGCTTTATGAAGTTTTTAAACACTTCGCGTAATTTGACGAGATGACTATTTACATCTTTGCTTACAATAATCAAATCATCTATATAGGCATAAACTGTATTGCCAATCATTCCTGCAAACAACGTATTAATCATTCGTTGAAATGTTAATGACACATTTTGTAGTCCAAATGGCATTCTTAAAAATTCAAAATGTCCCAAGGGAGTGCTGAATGCAGTCACCTCGCGGGATTTCTCGTTAAGAGGAATTTGCCAATTCCCGCTAAGAAGATCGAGGTTACGAAAAAATGCGTGGTCTTTTCCCAAGGATTGCAACAAATCACTCAGAACAGGCATCGGATACCTATCCGGTATAGTTGCTTCATTGACTTGCCGAAAGTCAATAACAGGTCGCCATCCTCCATCTTTCTTTGGAACTAGAAAAAGAGAAGAATTCCAAGGGGATGACGAATGTGTGATCACTTTCTGTTCAATCATATCTTTAACCATGTCCTCAACTATGGGCCGTTGGCTATGAGGTAATCTATAAGCTGGTATGTAGACAGGGTTAGTGTCTGGTTTTAAAGATATGTGGTGTGAGGTTAATTTCGTTTGACCTAGCGGTTCCCCAGGTAATGCTACTATGTCACGATAGTCAGCTAGTAACTCTAGGAGTTCACTTTTGCCTTGGAGATGGTCAATCACCTTGACCTGTGGAGTTATTTGTTCCAACTTCCCCTGCCTGGTTTGTTCTTGCGTTGGTGCAACGCTACCAATTGGCACCTGAGTAGGCTGTACAACCACATTACTGTAGTATGGTACACCAGAAAATCACATGGACAACATCCCTTTTTCAAGATTTTGGGGTCGCCAGTTCTATTAAGAACAAGGATACCTGTTAAACCACCTGGTCTAATTGTGCTCAAGGTAGACCAGGGCAGGATTCAGGAGTGGGCAAAGTGGGCAGCTGCCCGGGGGCCTCCACAATCTGGGGGCCTCCACATATTACAATGTTTTATTTATTTGTTTAATCATTTGGATTATTTTTATTTTAATTCCTTAAAATTCATGTTTATCTATTCCATCACCTAAAACTATGTTCTTCCAAAACTCTCTGAGCGTTTTCTCACCTTCAGTAGCAGCAACAGCCTGAGCGAAGGTTGTGCGTAAATAATACTCTTTAAAGGCAACAATAGCACCTTGATCCATAGGTTGGATGACAGAGGTAGTGTTAGGTGGAATGTACACTA
The DNA here is from genome assembly GCF_018991925.1 of Homarus americanus. Classification (NCBI taxonomy): domain Eukaryota; kingdom Metazoa; phylum Arthropoda; class Malacostraca; order Decapoda; family Nephropidae; genus Homarus; species Homarus americanus. Next base: position 1,207,002 of record NW_024753828.1, on the reverse strand, counting down.
CATTAACATCAGGTGTGGTGGGTGTCCCGGAGCATTATCCAAAATCAGCAAAATCTTGAATGGAATCCCTTGTTGCAGACAATACTCCTTGGCTCGTGGAATGAAACAAGTCATGAACCAATCCTCAAACAGTGCTAAGGTCATCAAGGCTTTCTTATTA
>NW_024753828.1:1195661-1206742 GCF_018991925.1 Homarus americanus | reverse complement strand
AACTTCCATAAGATTCTTAACTTCGGTTAACGAATTACCTTCAAAAGATTCTTAACTTTCAGTTAGCGAGCATTCCTCGAATAACGAAGTCCTCCGAGCCCTTATCAACATGTTAAGCTTTTTTAGCTGTCATATTAGTCTGCCAATACAATAAGCTGGTTCTAGAGCTTAAATTCCTTACTATTTCAGTAAATATCAAAAGTTTGTACCTATTCAATAATTTAAACGTTTTTGTATTAAATTTTTTAAGTAATTTTAACAATTATTTAGCATAATTTGATACAGGGAAACTAGTTTTTAATGGCATGAAACAGCCTGTCAACACACCATACGAGGCGTCAGTCTATGTCTTTTCAGTGGGTAACATCTTGCTTGAGACTCTTCAACATAAACGCTTTTTTCTGTTTCCAATCAAATTATTGGTCATTATGAAATTGTACACATATTGACAATATATAATGCAGTGCGATGTTGATTTAAAAATAATCTTGAATTATAGAGAGAACTAAAATTTTATGCGTTGAGAAATGGTTTGTGGGGAGTGACTTCTCTTACTGGTACCTTCTCTTCTCCCTTCTCCTCCACCCCCATTCTAATTCCCCATCATCATCATCATCATCATCTGTCAGGAGCCTTCTACATACACACCTCAAAGTCTGTGTACTTGCCCTGCCTTTGTTGACTTTAGGCAATTTTTTTGGTGAGCTGGAACCAATTGCCCATAAAGCCCATTTGAAACAATGGTTTCTGTTAACAAAATAATCAGGGAATGCCAATACTGGTGCATTGGTCACTGCTTCCTTTAATGCATTAAAGCTGTTTTCCTGTTCATTGTTCCAAACAAATGTTGCATCTTTTTTTAGTAATTTTGTCAGCGGGGCGGCTAACTTAGCATACCCGTGAATGAATGAGCGATTGTAGCCGGAAAGTCCGAGGAAACTACGCACTTTGTCTACATTTGTAGGACAAGGAAATCGTTCAACTGCTTTAACCTTGCAGTCCATAGTATGGATGCCGTTCCCATCAACTACGTGTCCAAGGAATTGAATTTTAGATTTGAGAAATTTGCATTTAGAGAGCTTATTCTTCAAACCTGCTTTATGAAGTTTTTAAACACTTCGCGTAATTTGACGAGATGACTATTTACATCTTTGCTTACAATAATCAAATCATCTATATAGGCATAAACTGTATTGCCAATCATTCCTGCAAACAACGTATTAATCATTCGTTGAAATGTTAATGACACATTTTGTAGTCCAAATGGCATTCTTAAAAATTCAAAATGTCCCAAGGGAGTGCTGAATGCAGTCACCTCGCGGGATTTCTCGTTAAGAGGAATTTGCCAATTCCCGCTAAGAAGATCGAGGTTACGAAAAAATGCGTGGTCTTTTCCCAAGGATTGCAACAAATCACTCAGAACAGGCATCGGATACCTATCCGGTATAGTTGCTTCATTGACTTGCCGAAAGTCAATAACAGGTCGCCATCCTCCATCTTTCTTTGGAACTAGAAAAAGAGAAGAATTCCAAGGGGATGACGAATGTGTGATCACTTTCTGTTCAATCATATCTTTAACCATGTCCTCAACTATGGGCCGTTGGCTATGAGGTAATCTATAAGCTGGTATGTAGACAGGGTTAGTGTCTGGTTTTAAAGATATGTGGTGTGAGGTTAATTTCGTTTGACCTAGCGGTTCCCCAGGTAATGCTACTATGTCACGATAGTCAGCTAGTAACTCTAGGAGTTCACTTTTGCCTTGGAGATGGTCAATCACCTTGACCTGTGGAGTTATTTGTTCCAACTTCCCCTGCCTGGTTTGTTCTTGCGTTGGTGCAACGCTACCAATTGGCACCTGAGTAGGCTGTACAACCACATTACTGTAGTATGGTACACCAGAAAATCACATGGACAACATCCCTTTTTCAAGATTTTGGGGTCGCCAGTTCTATTAAGAACAAGGATACCTGTTAAACCACCTGGTCTAATTGTGCTCAAGGTAGACCAGGGCAGGATTCAGGAGTGGGCAAAGTGGGCAGCTGCCCGGGGGCCTCCACAATCTGGGGGCCTCCACATATTACAATGTTTTATTTATTTGTTTAATCATTTGGATTATTTTTATTTTAATTCCTTAAAATTCATGTTTATCTATTCCATCACCTAAAACTATGTTCTTCCAAAACTCTCTGAGCGTTTTCTCACCTTCAGTAGCAGCAACAGCCTGAGCGAAGGTTGTGCGTAAATAATACTCTTTAAAGGCAACAATAGCACCTTGATCCATAGGTTGGATGACAGAGGTAGTGTTAGGTGGAATGTACACTACATTAACATCAGGTGTGGTGGGTGTCCCGGAGCATTATCCAAAATCAGCAAAATCTTGAATGGAATCCCTTGTTGCAGACAATACTCCTTGGCTCGTGGAATGAAACAAGTCATGAACCAATCCTCAAACAGTGCTAAGGTCATCAAGGCTTTCTTATTACTGCGATAAAACACTGGCAGTGTATGCTTGCTGACATTTTTAATAGCCCTGGGGTTCTCTGAATGATAGATCATGAAGGGCTTTAGCTTGAAACCAGCAACATTCCCCCCCAACAGAAGTGTAATTCTGTCCTTGAATGCCTTGAATCCTGGCATTGTTTTCGCCTCTTTGTGGATGTATTATGAGAGCCTGAGCTGCCACCATTTATGAGGGCCTGAGCTGCCACCATTTATGAGGGCCTGAGCTGCCACCATTTTATGAGGGCCTGTGTGTCAGTAACAATTCCTTTTACTCTCATACTTATTACCATTGGTAGCGTGACGAGAGGAGGCTCGTGGGTAAGTGTAATGATAGTATCAAGCAATAGGGAAGAAATAACGGTAAATACTGTAGGTAAATAATAGACACAATATACAAATACCAAAATTTATTTAAACATTAATATGAAATTAGGAGAAGGAATTTATATGTACCAACAGACGAAATCTAGTACTAGGCTCTCAGGCTCAACATACTCACACCACTACTGGGTGGACATACTCAATAATACTCCCAACCCTACTGTCATGATCGTGATAATGGCTAACCTGAAAACCTTAAGGATTCATATTACGCTCAAACGTCCACAAAACCTTCTGAGTCCCCCATTGGAAACGTCCCCTGTTTTCTCTGTTTCCCCGTCTTTGTTTGTAGGGAACTTTGAATATAATCCACGGATTTCGTAGCAGATGCTGTATGTTGGGACCTGTTGCCATCCAACCCTTTGTAATCAATTTAATTTTGCTTTTGAAAGCTGAGTCAGAGCATTGTTAGTGAAGATAGTAGTAGGGAATGAAACTGAGTTTATAGTCTCAGTTTCAACGTAAGAGTGTACAGTAAATTAATTCATCGGAATAGAAGTAGGTGGACTCCCTGGCCTATTTTGAGTGAGGGCGCCGTGGGCATTTCTACCGTTAGTGAGTGCCCGTCCCTTCACCCATACAGGTATGCCATTCCACTCTGTGTTATAATTCGCCTTTCTTTAAGTGATTTGACCCAATTAATAGTTGATTGTGCAAGTGTTACAGTAACGTAGTTGATATGCTCTGAGTGAAGTCATATTTACGTCTTTAACGTCCCCTGAAACGTGATGTTGTTGTCACCGTTAGTGAGTGCCCGTCCCTTCACCCATACAGGTCCCTAACGCAGCCTAGGCCGTGTCTGTAGCGTGGAGGTTGTATCCACTATGTCTGGGGAGATGTCCGAGGTCCAGTAGGATCAGTTACCTTCGTGAGACCCGGCCGTCAGACACTTCAGACTACCTATAGCCCCCATAGCTGGCTCGTCTGGCCCTAACGCTCGGCCTGCGAGGTGACCCCGGATCACCAAGCCACACACCACTACCAGCCCCCATCATTGGTGGATGAGTGTCTAACTCCGTAGGGCTATTTGTGTGGTGGGATTAATCCACTGGGATCTCCAGAGTTCGTCGGAAAGTACTCCATGGTAGCTGGACCCCATGGCTTCTGTATCTGGTCTTCTATTCATTTCACCAATAATTTTTGCATATCGTGAATAGGACTGTAGGTATTCGTGGTATAATGTTGTCTAGCACTCAGGATGGATGGAAACTCTAAGGTGGTTTTCTTGTATAATATAAGTTATATGATAGACAGTCTGGTGCTGGAGGTGCCGTGTGGTGAGGAGCTGCTCAGTAGAGACGTTCGGTGAGTAGCGTGTTGAAGGAGGTAGATGTGCAGGAGCTTCGTTAGAGAAGATGTTGCCTATTGCTGGCCTCCTGGTTGAATGAATGCTGGACAGTGTGGAGCTTGCTGGAGGAGGTGTTGCATGTTCAAGTAGAATGGCCAGAATGAGTCTCAATGGAGAGACAGAGCTTATATACCCAGCAGCCGTGAGTCATCTATGAGTCATGTTGGGAAAACCCGAGAAAGTCGCCGGTCTTTGGTTCCGTTGCTAAGATACGGTAACATCTGGTGACGCCGCTCGCTTGGTTGCTAGGGAAGATGGTAGCAGCTGGTGGCTGCGGCTACGCAGTTGTAGGGGAGAAGTCCACTACAGGACCTTGTCTTTTCTTCGAAACTATAGTTCCCTTTATATGTGTTGTTCCTTTCACTACACCACGAATACGTTCCTTGTCCTTCAGAATAGTAGATATGGTCGAGTGTGAGAAACCTAGGTCACGTGAGATTGTTGCTACAGTTTTTCCATTCTCATGCTGCATTATTATCTTCATTTTCATCTCAAAAGTAATTGCCTGTCTCCTTTTTATATATATATATATATATTTTTTTTTTTTTTATATATATATATATATATATATATATATATATATATATATATATATATATATATATATATATATATATATATATATATATATATATATATATATATACACACACAGTCAGTTGAGTCTGGAGTTACACGGTTTTTGTTTACGCATTTGGTCATTTACACGGTGCCTTGCCAGAATGAAATGCTTTAATTACTTGGTAAATTTGGTCATTTACGCAGGTGAAGTATAATTTGTTTATTTACTGAAGATATTTGTTTTAGCTCATAAAATTCATACAAATTACCCAGCCAGAATATAATTTACATTGCTGGAATTCTTATAAGATTGTGATTATTTTAAATATAAACATCATGGAATTTGCATTAGACATACAAATTTTAGATCTAATGTAAGAATTTTGATTAGAAAGAGCAAAAATTTTATCTTTTGTGCAAAATATATGACGTTTATATTCAAAATATTCCTGGTCTTGCAAGGAATTCAGCAATGTAAATTATATTATCCTAACTTTAGTCTGAGGTATTATTTATTACTAAAAATGTAAATATACTGTTTTAACCCAAACATTTCTCAGGTAGGGAGGGAAGGTAGGCGGTTGGGGGTAGGGAGGGAGGGAGGGACCCAGCGAGCTGGAAAGAGGGGGGGGGGAGCGGAGGTGGGGTATTTTGATTGACAGATAGTGTCTGGGTTAAGTATAATTTGTTTATCTGCTGAATATATTTGTTTTAGCTCATAAAATTCATACAAATTACCCGGCCAGAATATAATTTACATTGCTGGAATTCTTACAATTTGATGATCATTCTGAATATAAACATCATAGATTTTGCATTAGACATACAAATTTTAGATATAATGTAAGAATTTTGATTAGAAAGACCCAAAATTTTATCTTTTGTGCAAAATATATGACGTTTATATTAAAAATATTCCTGGTCTTACAAGGAATCCAGCAATGTCAATTATATTATCCTAACTATAGTCTGAGGTATTATTTATCACTAAAAATGTAAGCCTTCTGTTTTCACCCAAACATTTCTCAGAGAGGGGCAAGCCAGCGAGCATGGAAAGAGGAGGGTGGGGGGTGGGCCGGGAATTGAGTCCATTATTTGAATGGACATTAACCAGTGACTGTATTTCTCTAAAATATTAATTGTGTGTGCATACCATCATAAAATTAAGATGTTATGACCGGGGAATGCTAACCGCTGGACCACCAGGATACTAAAAGCAGTCCTAGACTTTGTTATATTTCACACAAAGCCTGTTCAACGAGCTTAAGGCGCCGTGAACCTCTAATGGGGACTACCTGTATCACGTAGGTGGTCAGAGTAATGTTTTACCAAATCCAGCTTCGAAACACGAGGATCCATATATATTTCATTAGCCCAATAAAGCAAGCGGACTTCTACATACAATCAACACCTCAACCCACCAGGATTCGAACCCACGGCCCACGAGCCCATGACTGTGACCAGGGAACGCTAACTGCTGGAGGTTCACGGCGCCTTAAGCTCGTTGAACAGGCTTTGTGTGAAATATAACAAAGTCTAGGACTGCTTTTAGTATCCTGGTGGTCCAGCGGTTAGCGTTCCCCGGTCACAGTCATGGGCTCGTGGGCCATGGGTTCGAATCCTGGCGGGTTGAGGTGTTGATTGTATGTAGAAGTCTGTGTGCCTTATTGGGGGAATGAAATATATATATATATATAATCGGTCGGAATTTACTGGACTTTATTTTCTCACTTGACTGGGGTTTATTAAAGATTAATAGATGGAAGCGCCCTTGAGAAAAATACTCAACCAGCACAAGAACACTTAAACCTAAACAAAAATGAATTGTCCCTGACCTGGAAGGATAGAGCTGCTGACTGGGATGAATGAGACACACTGTAAATTTAGACACTTATATTCCCTCCAACACTACAAACAACAATCAATAATGGTACACCAATATGCGCCTTTAACTTGAACTTAAAACACTACTGGGGAATAAAAGTTATAAATGATATTGAAATTATTAGAAACTCAGGCAACAATAAATTTAGTATAAGAAATGTTGTTGCACACATGAAACAGGCCTTAAGGGCTTTCAACAAAATATATCACCCCAACAGATGCACAATTCCTAACCTAACTTAAACACTACTCAGGGGAACAAAGGTTACACCTGGGATTGGAATTATAAAAAAAAATTAAATGCATTAAAAAGAATTAAATCACAGTATCACTGTTCCCTAAGTGACACAAACATTCAAAAAACAATACTATCAAAATATTTTAAGAAATATTAAACCACACCATCAAGATAACATCAGTAACTGAGAAATGGTATTAACTACACACAAATGTAGTCACTATTATTGATATGTTACTGGGTCCACCAATACTGTGAACCATGCCCACCCAACTCAACATACACCCGCATAAGAGAGATAAATGTTCTCCCCAGGTATCCCTAGACTCATAGACTCATGGTCCCAGTGTGTGACCATTAATTTTCTCAGATAGCCTCAAGTACTCCCAGTGCGTCCATGGACAGGGAAGAGAACGCCAGCAGGTGTCTATGACCAGTAGGTAACACTTCTGCTGACCGAGGACACTGGCTGGTACCCACGGTAGAACTGATCACCCACTGCTGATGCTGGTCCGTGTCGTTTAGTTGTCGTTTAGTTGTCGGCACTCGTTCACCAAGAGGTCCGCTACCCCGCTTAACCAGTGACAAGCCTACACTGATCGTTCAAGGCGACAATCGCGAGCCTCAATCATCAACGGCAGTTCCAAACGCAGTCAGTCTCAGCCAACTTCTCGCAGTCAAACTCGCGGTCAAGTGTGTTCTGACGAAAACCTTGTTATACTGCAATAGTGCAACACAGGTGACTAGGCCACGTGACTATTTCTGTGACGGACGCCAGGGATGTCCTGTAGGTCAATCGCTTTCACGTGACTGAGGACCAGCCAGCGTCGCCTCTCCAAGGCGCTGGCTAGGCCCACGTGACATATTTTCCACCTAACTAATAACCCTTGGGACACCCGTGACATTATTCAGACTGATAAACGATCTATAATAATTTCAAATTCAATAATAGTCCAACTTCATGAATCGCATCATTATTAATTCGGCAAATTACATTTAATATCACTTAGCCTAGTTCCACAACCTCTCGCTATGTGCAGGGAGCGCCTCTCTCCTCCGACGACCTTGAAAGCTCAGTATCGCCAATTGCGCGGTTTTGAAATTATCTGAAATTTTATATATATATATATATATATATATATATATATATATATATATATATATATATATATATATATATATATATATATATATATATATATATATATATATATATATATAACAGTCATGAGATGAGCAGTTAACGTCCTGGAGCTCCGTTCTTGGAAATATGATGTTAACCGAAATGGGCGTTGTCCGATCATCACACATAAACTTTGTATTTATACTTACAGTATGTGTATGGAGATACTATATACGTGCATATGCACCTTTGCTCTTAAATCACTACTGTAATGTGATACAGGTAAGTTAATTTTTATCTCTTGTATGCAAAAAATACATGACGTTTATATTAGGTATTCACTGTTTTTACAAAAGGATTCCTTGACCTTAGGCGGATGGGGGAGGAGGGGAGGCCCGAGCATGGGGAAAAACGTGGAGGGAGGGGCGGTAGTACGTTTGACAGTTGGCACAGGCCCAGGTCTAACGCGTGTACCTGTATATTTATCAGTTCTTAGGTGACTAAGCTTTTCTCTTATAAAAAGCCAGTGACATGACCTGGGTGAATATAATTAACATTGTTGGGATTCTTGTAAGATACTGATTAATTTGAATATAAACATGCTATAATTTGCACTAGACATAACAATTTTAGTACCGTAATCAAATTAGTACATGTGCACTCCAGCTTTGCACTAAGGTCATTTATTTCTTTTATGTTTCTTTTAGTATGGTGTGTACATGTAAATGGATGAAAATAAATGAAGAAATTTATGTAAATCTACCCAAAAATAGAGTTGAAAAATTTTATATTATAAATGTAATACAGTACTGTACACTATTGTACAAATGTTTTTTATCTCTTGAGCAAAATATATAACGTTTATATTCAAAATATTGGCTGTCTTACAAGGATTCCAGCAATGCAAATTATAATCTCCTAACTTTAGTCTGAGATATTATATAAGATGAAAACTGTAAGCCTAAAACCCTGGCTGGCAGGGACGGAGACAGCCAGCCAGCGAGGGGTGGGGGGTGGGGGTTGAGGTGATATGTTTGACAGTTTGAGCCGAGGTCTCTGTGTGTTTATTTAACAGTCCTACTAAGCTTCTCTCATTTTAAAAAGCCAGTGAAATGGCCTGGGAGAATATAATTAACATTGCTGGGATTCTAGTACGATACTGATTAATTTGAATATAAACATGCTGTAATTCGCACTAGACATAACAATTTTAGTACTGTAATCAAATTAGTAGGCTACATGTTCACTCTAGCTTTGCACTAAGGTCATTTATTTCTTTTACGTTTCTTTTAGTATGGTGTGTGCGTGTAAATCTACCCAAAAATACAGTTGAAAAAATTTATATTATAAATGTACTACAGTATTGTACACTAATGTACTACATTTTTTATATCTTGAGCAAAATATATGACTCTTATATTTAAATTAATCTTTGTCTTGCAAGGATTTCAGCAATGCAAATTATATTATCCTATCTTTAGTCAGAGATATTATATGAAATAAACATAAAGAAATCACCAATCTTTTGTCTGGAAACACAAGGAAGGAGGTAGCCAGCCGAGCATGGGAAGAGGGGGGCGCAGAGGAGGGGGGAGGGGTTGCGGGAGGTGAGGTGACAGAGCGTCTGGTGTTTGTTTATTTATTTGAGATAAGATTTGACAGTTGGCGCTGAAGGACTGCGTGTTTATTTATCATTACTTAAGAGTGACTGAGCTCTTCTCATAATTTGCTACCCAAACGTCCTGGGTGAATATACTGTAACTTACATTGCTGGGATTCTTGTAAGATAGTAATTTATTTGAATACCTGTATAAACAATCTATATTTGCAATAGACATAACAATTTTAGTACATGTACAGTACAGGTTGGCACTTAGGTCCATTGTTAACCGAGGGACCACTGTATTGCAGTGTAGGCTACTTGTACTGTACATTATTGACTAAATTCACTAGATAACATACACAACTAATGGTTGGTAAAACTTGTCAAGTAAGTGAGTGTCAAGTCTGTCAGTATGAGTGGCACGTGAGTGCTTGTGTCCCCCGTCATAGGAGTCCGTTTTCTCTCGCTTCAGGACGCCTGTGTCCGTTTTCTCTTAATCTTAGAGTGCAGTGCACCAGAGACCATTATTCCTTAGTAATGACACAGAAATTGAAATTGCAACCCCAATTTCAACTTGGGTTGCAATTGTTGAGGCAACCAGATATGTCTGATTACAGCAAATGTGTTATTGTCAATTTGTAGGTGAAAGATTTTATCCTCAATAGATGTAGGTTAACATTACACCTGGAGGCACATGCTTACTAAAGCCTAAGGAATGATATTCCTTTAACACATAATATCTGGCCAGTATGGGAAGGATCATCGTGTCTCCGTCTGGAGGTCGTGGAGTGGTGGTCCAGCAGACGTCACCGAAGTTTTTTTTGGGAGGGGGGCCACGGACGTGCTATATATACGATCGGACGTTGTTCGGTTGGACGTTAACCGGCACATGACAGTATATATATATATATATATATATATATATATATATATATATATATATATATATATATATATATATATATATATATATATATATATATATATATATATATATATATATATATATATATATATATATATATATATATATATATATATATATATATATATATATATATATATATATATATATATATATATATATATATATATATATATATATATATATATATATATATATATATATATATATATATATATATATATATATATATATATATATATATATATATATACACACACACACAGTCGGCCCTTCACATACGCGGTTTAGCATACACGATTCACAAATACACGGATTGCCCTGCCGAGGAATATTCTGTACATTGATGTACTGTGGAACAGGATGTTTGGTGTCTCCATGTAACGGCCGAGTTTTCTTTACAATAATTTACCATCCAGCTATTCTTATATGTTCTTTATCTCTATATACCTTATATTCTTATATAAGTAACCTGTATGCTTCGCTTATGTTTTCCAAGTCAATGTTCTTTCTTTT
>NW_024753828.1:1182360-1195561 GCF_018991925.1 Homarus americanus | reverse complement strand
AATCATGTGTCCGTTGAAAATTCTCTTTTAGAAGATTAATTTTATTACAGCGTGAACGTGAGTGATTCATATATCCATGCAAATTGTAAATCATTGTGTGGAAGCTTGACAAATAAATGTAAGTGCAATTATCTGCCCATATCTGTGATCCAATCTTATTATTACTAAAGGTAATGACTGATTGGTTATGACAAAGTATAACCAATAACTTAGATGGATGTTGGAAATTAATGGTATTCATTAAATCATCATTTATCAAGTATAAATCATGGATTGTCGAGTGGTGGAGTGAACTTCTACATAGATACGCCATAATCTCCTGTAAGTAACCAGTGTGAAGGTATCGAATTCTACGGTAAGAAATAAGAAATACGACATATTTTTATCTTTATATAATATAATCCACTCTACTCTCACCGATCCACCTAAAACCATGACAGTATCTATAAATAAACTTTAAAAAATGAATACTTTATGTTTTACATCGTCCTGTGCATACCATACCATGCATTTGGCTACTTTGGGCTTGCTATGATGACCCAAGAGATCTGCCCTGGCAACTGTACCAACACTCACAGCTGGTGGTGCTGTGGGGTATGTGATGTTTGGTTCACACTCAGGATGGGATGGAGAAAGGGAACTCAATGTGCTCTCTGTATACATGTTGTATTGGATGTACAATGCAGCTTGGTGCTGAGAAGGCAGCATGGTTACAAGCGTTGAGTAGAGAGAGCTGGTTGGTGAGGGTGCTCAGAGGAGGACAGCTTGTGGGTCACCATGCTCGCCGGCGGGAGCGAGGGCCGCCAGGCAGCGGCGGAGGTGGTGGTGTTGCTTGCTGCGGCTGTAGCTAGAAGAGAGCGATAAGGTCACCACGAGGTCAGGTCTTATATAGCGGAGGTAGGCGTGGCTTAATAGTTGATCTCCGTCATGTAAGGCGGCGCTGGTTGACCCAGACCACGAGGCATACACTGGGGAATTGGTGGGGTCGGCTACTCAGCGACAAACAGCGTTTGTTGGGGAGAAATCCACTACAGTGCGTTGGTGCATCGTTTCCATTGTTTACTGGAAGTTAGTGGTAAATATTTTTCAACCTAACGAAATTATTACCCGTTTAGAGGTCGACCCCCAATTTTTTGCCAAATAATTTGGTCTTAAAAACTCGAACTACACACAGGTATATATGGTAAATAAGGACATGGGGGGGCCAACGTTTTTTTTGGGGGGGGGGGCAGCAGCAAAAGTACATTGATTTTTAACATTCGCGGGTATCTCTGTTACCTAACCCCGTATGTTAAGGGCCGAATTATATATATATATATATATATATATATATATATATATATATATATATATATATATATATATATATATATATATATATATATAGGAAAGCCTCTGATAACGATGGTTCTACTAACGACGATTCATATTTAAGACCATGGTTAAATTAGGATCCAATTTAATTTACGCCATTACTTTCTTCGTATTTACAACGAAAATAGAAAAAATTAATAAAATTAAATTTTCATATAAATAATAACTAAATCCCGATGTGTATTAAAAAAATAAACGCCTTGTGCACGGAGACTGCCGGGCTTGTGAGTGGTGATGCCAGTGTACTGTATTGGATTTCTCCCCTACAAATGCTGTTTGTCGCTGAGTAGCCGACCCCACCAATTCCCCAGTGTATGCCTCGTGGTCTAGGTCAACCAGCGCCGCCATACATCACGGAGCGGGGTTCAACTACTAAGCCACGCCTACCCCCCCCCGCTATTTAAGACCTGACCTCGTGGTGATCTGCCTCTTTTCTACCTACAGCCGCAGCCAGCAACACCACCTCCTCCTCCGCCGCTGCCTGGCGGCCCTCGCTCCTCCTCCGCCTGCCTGACGGTCCTCGCTCCCGCCGGCGAGCATGGCCACCCACAGGCTGGTCCTCCTCTGAGCACCCTCACCAACCAGCTCTCTCTACATCACGCTTGTAACCATGCTGCCTTCCCAGCACCAAGCTGCATGGTACATCCAATACAACATGTATATAGAGAGCACATTGTGAGTTTCCTTTCTCCATCCCATCCTGAGTGTGAACCAAACATCTTGAACCCCACACCAGCATCACTAGTATAAACAGTCGCAGCTGGTGTGCCCTTTGTTTTCACACATCTAAACAGGAAAAGGAGAAAAATTTTCTCAGGTTTCTTACAGCATTTTTACATCCTTATTCGACATGAGCAAGAGAGCAATTGATGGTATTGTTGTTTCAAAAGCTAATAGAAAGTGTATAAGCTTAGCCGAGAAACTAGATGTGTTAAAATGATACGAAAAAGGTGAGAGGTCTGTGGATATTATATAGAACAAGCAATGAACATATTTTCTGAAGTGGATCCATTAACAGAACAAAGCTTTAAAAGTAACAGGGCCCTCTACATAAAGATGCATAATGAGAAAAGAAAGCAGCTATGTAAGGCTCTTTAGACAGCTTTAATATTCAAAGGCCTAAACCATCAACTTCAGCTACACCATCAAATTCAGCATCATAAGCAGCTTCAACAACAACTTCAGATTTAGTAATAGTTTCAGTAATAGTTTTATGGAAAGCTACAGCTTCAGCCAGAGTTGAACCTGATGACTTTGTCATAAGAGTAAAAACTCACACATCATTGGCTGTCCTTATGTTTTCGAGTAGACTTTACCACCATTGGCGAGTAGAATTTTTGTTTTACATTCGTAAGTATTATTTAAAACATATATGAACAGTAAATAAATGTTGCTTTCATATTCTTATGCAGAGAAATGACAATATGTTTTCACATGTACGCTCTATTATACGTTGGCGTTACCAATCGACTCTCTTTATTTATTTACCATTCAGTGGTTAGCTACTTCTATTGTTCCATTTATTAACATTAAATAACATTACTTAAAACGTACATATTCATTTTTTTACATTTTCTTCAGTTTCTTATGTAGACCCATCGTCACTCACGAAAACAATGCCATCTTGTCTCCTATTGTGTGTTTTAATATTCTACGTATTATTAATGAATTTCATTGTTCATTTCACATATATAAACATAAATTCAATCAAATACATATTCAGGAATTTATAGCCTACCTGCAAAACATACAGCAAAATGAGCTGTTCTTATCCCGTCACAGCAGATGAATTACTGGCCATCATAAAAATGTCCATAGATGCAGCAGCAGGCAAAGACCATATACTGTAGTGGAGGCCTCCCCTACAAACGCCGTGTGTCGCTGACTGGCCGACCCCCCGCGAATCTGCCGGCGTATCCCTCGTGGTCAAGGTCAGGTAACCAGCGACGCCGAACAAAGCGGGGGCCTTCCATCAAGCCACGCCTACCGCGGTCATATAAGACCTCACCTGGCCTTCATCGCGCTCTTTCTACTTACCGCCGCCAACAAGCAACATCCCTCAACAGCTCCATACACACGCTCCCTCAGAAAGCTCCTCGCCCTACAGGAACTCTGAGCAAGCTTCGCCCGACTTAATTTCTCTTTAACACTGTGCTGTGCAACAATATATATATACAAGAAACACTGTGATTTTCTATTTCTACCTCAATCCTGAGTGTTGGATATACTTCATGTACGTACGTTGTGAGGCCAAATAAGAGACCCAGACAACCTGCCATGACAGTATGCCACAATACCAATGAGCATCATTAAGAAAGTAGCCCACTTATTGCTACCTGTTTTCCTACACATTTTTAACTCCTCCTTTACTAGTGGTGTCTTTCCGGATAAACTGAAAATTGCTAAAGTTCACCCAGCATATAAAAAAATCTGGGGACAAAGGATTCTTGAGTAAGATACTGGAGAAGCTAGCATGTAGATTCCTTCAGCAATGCCAATAACATCTTTTCAGACTCCCAGTTAGGATTTAGAGCTAGAAGGTCGACTGAGAGTGATCTGCTATCCTTTACTAGTGACATCTTAAATTCCTTTGATGACAGTCACTTCACAGTCGGTATATTCTTGGACCTCTCTAAAGCCTTCGATACTGTCGACCATACCATCCTCCTTTCAAAGCTTTAACATGGCGTTAGTGGCCTGTCCCACAATTGGTTTACCTCATATCTGTACATCAGGATGTAGTATGTCTGCTATAATAATCACCAATCTGACTCCTCGCCAATCTTGTATGGCATCCCCCAAGGTTCCATTCTCGGTCCAGTACTGTTTTGTTGAACATAAACGACATAGTCCACGCCAGCACACTCATAAAATACAACTTATTTGCAGACGATAGTAATCTCTATGCCAGCAACTCAGACCTCCATTCCTTGATGAGAACTATGAACACTGAATTTACTAAAGTCAGGACCTGGGTAATACTTAATAAATTGACCTTAAACATTGAGAAAACCTGCTACACGATCTTTCACAGAAGGAAAATTTATCCCCAGACTTGGAACCCCTGTACCTTGGTAATACAGTCCTCAAACGTGAATAAAATACTAAATTCCTTGGAGTTATTGTTGATGAGAAACTTAGCTGGAGAAACCACATACAAGACATTCACAGTAAATTCAATAAACAGTGCGGTATCATGTATCACACTCACTCTCACAGCAATGAAAGAAATCTATCATTATCTTGTTTATCAACACCTGATACACTGTCACACAATATGGGGGGGCCTCTGGCTCTTCAAAAACACAATCTCTGGTTACTGCACAAAAGAGAGTTGTACGGACAATGACCTACTTGAAAAAACCGATCACACAAACGAAAAATTTGCTATATTGAAAATTTTAAAATTCGAAGATAATAACACCTACTGCTGTGCCCTCTTTGTTTACAAATCTATCAATCACTTGCTCCTCTCAGTCCCAGACCTCCATAATATATCATGGTGTGAAGGTGTGGAACAACTTACCCCCACACATCCGAGCAAAGACTACGCTCCTTCCTTTAAATCATCTTTTAAAAAATATCTAATGTCTAAGTAATAATATTTCTTGTAATACCTACTATATTTAAAGTACCCGCTTTTATTGTACAATCAAAACCGTTTTATCAGAAATTATCATGTAAATAGATAAGAAATTACCATTGCAATACATATACATATTTGCCAACTAGACATAATCCTAACAGCTCTGTCCTCTTGTTCAACCTTAATAATGTACAACCCATGTTGCACTGTTCCCCCATTATACTTATGTTTTTCAATTCCATTGTAATTTATGTATATACTTATAATATAAATATAAATATAAACTAAAAAAAAAATATTAAAATAAAATAAATAAATATTGAAGTGATAACCGTGGTAACATTATGAAATGTTCTTATTACCACCATGCTATTGTACTATTCCAGATGATACTAAATGTTACATAATACTTCCTTGAGATAAATGTGTAGTATATATCAGGTTCCTAAAAGAGAACCCAGGTTCTCAACTGGCTCAACCATGTTAATATTGTTATTATTATCCACTCTGTATCTGTGTTTTTCTGGCTAAATAAACTGTTTTAATTCAATTCAATTTAGTAATAAACAATAATAAATCTTTTGTACACATTCTTAAGATAAATGACTGTTTCCTTGAGTGCGCACGTATACATTGGCATTCCACTATCAGCCTCATTTTTTTTTCTTTAATATCAGTGGTTACTTTGTGGGGTATGGGATTGTGTTCACACTCAGGATGGGATGGAGAAAGGAAACTCACAATGTGCTCTCTGTATACATGTTGTATTGGATGTACAATGTAGCTTGGTGCTGGGAAGGCAGCATGGTTACAAGCGTGATGTAGAGAGAGCTGGTTGGTGAGGGTGCTCAGAGGAGGACAGCTTGTGGGTCGCCATGCTCGCCGGCGGGAGCGAGGACCGCCAGGCAGGCGGAGGAGTAGGTGTTGCTGGCTGGTTGGTGTAGGTAGAAAGAGAGAGATCACCACGAGGTCAGGTCTTAAATAGCGGGGGTTGGCGTGGCTTAGTAGTTGACCCCCGCTCCGTGAGCGGCGCTATTTGACCTAGACCACGAGGCATACACTGGGGAATTCGTGGGGTCGGCTACGCAGCGACAAACAGCGCTTGTAGGGGAGAAATCCACTACAATACTCCCTTCTTCCCTCCAGGCGGTGTAGGAGACTTGTTGTCTGCAGGGTTGCATAGCACATGTGAGGCAGAACGGGCGGTGCATGCCTCATGTGAGACAACGGCGATGGCGTGGATGAGCCGGCCGCTAGAGACAACTGTCTAGATACACAATATCTGTGGGAGTAGAGAGGGAGAAAAAGGGTGTGTGGAGGCGATGAATGTTGTGCTTCCCTCACGGCAGGTACAGAGTCGTCAGATGCGCCTGCTGGGGTGTGTGGGCCCGGATCAGGAGCAGGGGCTGCGTCAGCAGAAGCGGATGAGGGCTCGTGACAGCAGCTGGGTCCACGACAGCAGCAGGGTGCAGGACATTAGCAGGGAGTACCTGAGGGAGAAAAGAGGGGTGTGTGGGTCCGCACTCAGGAGCAGTGGCCGTGTCAGGAGAAGCGGCAAGGGGTACTGCTGGGCCGGGGCGGTGTCTGAGGCAGGACGGGTGTGTTGGGGTCGGTAGGACGTGGTGCTTGGGGCAGGAAGAGGAGCTGGTGTCTGCTTAGAGAAGCAGTGCTGCTCTAGGGTGTCTAACCTGCGGTGTAGAGACAGTAGTTGTAGAGCCGATGAGAGCTGCTTCTGTGGTGGATAAGCCAGTCTTCCATGTTTCTTGAAGACTGGGAGCGTGATCAGTTTCTCCTCCATCCTGTGTGAGTGCGAATCTCCGGGGGTCACCATTTGTGGGGAACAGGATTTTTGGTGTTCACCCTCAGGATGGGATGGAGAAAGGAAACTCACAATGTGCTCTCATGTATACATGTTGTATTGGATGTACAATGCAGCTTGGTGCTGGGAAGGCAGCATGGTTACAAGCGTGATGTAGAGAGAGCTGGTTGGTGAGGGTGCTCAGAGGAGGACAGCTTGTGGGTCGCCATGCTCGCCGGCGGGAGCGAGGACCGCCAGGCAGGCGGAGGAGGAGGAGGTGTTGCTGGCTGGTTGGTGTAGGTAGAAAGAGAGATCACCACGAGGTCAGGTCTTAAATAGCGGGGGTTAGCGTGGCTTAGTAGTTGACCCCCGCTCCGTGGGTGGCGCTGGTTGACCTAGACCACGAGGCATACACTGGGGAATTCGTGGGGTCGGCTATGCAGCGACAAACAGCGTTTGTAGGGGAGAAATCCACTACAACTTCTACTGTAAATTAAATAACATTAATTAAAACATACATATTTTTTACATTAATTATACTACAACAACAACCAGGGACTTATTTTCTTCAGTTTCAGGTGGATAACTGACAACAACAATGCCATCTAATATCCTCTTGCTGTTTTAATATACTGCGTAGTATTGATGAATTGTATTGTTCATTTTGCATATATAAAGATTAATTCAATCAAATACATATTCAGTAATAAACAATAATGAATCTTTTGTACATATTCTTAATAAGATAAATGACGCCGTTTCCATGAATGCACACGTATGTTGGCATTCCCAATCCATCTCGCTTTTTTCTTTGCCATTAGTGGTTAGCGACTTCTGTTGTTCCATTTATTAACATTAAATAACATTACTTAAAACATATATATTCATAATTTTTTACATTAATTTTACTACAGCTACAACCAGGGTCTTATTTTCTTCATTTTCTTATGTAGAACCATCGTCCCAGACTCACGGGTTTAAACATTAATGAAAACAATGGCGTCCCATCTCCTCTTGTGTGACCATATTACTATTCATTTACAGGTTGACAATCCTTTATCCGAAATCCTTGGGGCCAGAGGTGTAATGGTCATGATAAGAGCTAACCTGAAAACCTTAAGGATTCATATTACGCTCAAACGTCCACAAAACCTTCCGAGTCCCCCAGTGGAAACGTCCCCCGTTTTCTCTGTTTCCCCCGCCTTTGTCTATGGGAGCAGACGCTGTATGCTGGGACCTGTTGCCATCCATTCCTTTGTAATCAATTTAATTTTGCTTTCGATAGCTGAGTCAGAGCATTGTTAGTGAAGATAATAGTAGAGAATGAAAATGAGTTCATAGTCTCAATTTCAACGTCAGAGGGTACCGTAAATTAATTCATTGGAATAGGAGTAGGTGGACTCCCTGGTCTGGTTTGAGTGAGGGCACGCGGGCATTTTAACCGTTAGTAAGTGCCCGTCCCTTCATCCATACAGGTATGCCATTCCACGCTGTTGTAATTTGCCCTTCTTTAAGTGATTTGACCCAATTGATAGTTGATTGTGCAAGTGTTACAGTAACGTAGTTGATATGCTCTGAGTAAAGTCATATTTACGTCTTTAACGTCCCCTGAAACGTGTTGTTGTTGTCACCGGTTAGTAAGTGCCCGTCCCTTCATCCATACAGGTCCCTAACGCAGCCTAGGCCGTGTCTGTAGGGTGGATGTTGTATCCACTATGTCTGGGGACATGTCCGAGGTCCAGTAGGATCAGTTACCTACGTGAGACCCGGCCGTCAGACACTTCAGACCACCTATAGCCCCCATAGCTGGCTCGTCTGGCCCTAACGCTCGGTCCACGAGGTGACCCCGGACCACCAAGCCACACACCACTACCAGCCCCCATCATTGGTGGATGAATGTCTACCTCAGTAGGGCTATATTTGTGTGGTGGAATTAACCCACTGGGATCTCCAGAGTTCGTCAGATAGTACTCCGTGGTGGCTGGACCCCATGGCTGTTGCTTGAGTATCACTCCTGACGACTGAGTGTTGTAGTGGCAGTTGCCTAGTATTTATGGTGCTAAGTGACTATCATAGTTGTGTTATTGAGTATGTCCACCCCGTAGGGTTGGAAGGGTATTGAATATGTCCACCCAGTAATGGTGTGAGTATGTTGAGCTGAGGGCCTAGTAATAGATTTCGTCTATTAGTACAAACCAATTCTTTCTTCTAATTTCATATTCATGTTTAAATAAACTTTGTATTTGTATAATTGTGTATATTATTTACCTACAGTATTTACCGTTATTTCTTCCCTATTGCTTGATACTATCATTACACCTACCCACGAGCCTCCTATCGTCACGCTACCAATGGTGATATATAAGAGTAAAAGGAATTGTTACTGGCACACAGGCCCTCATGAAGGGTGGCAGCTCAAGCCCTCATAAATGGTGGCAGCGGTGGGATGTAATGAACATAGTATCGAGTTGGGAGGAATGACTGTGATACTGTAGTTTTTAACTGAGTTATAACCATTTCTCTGTACGGGTATTTAATAACCATTCCACTGTAACTAATGAGTATTTCAGATTGCTAATAATTTTGTTCCATATTTTTCCGAGGTACAGCTTTTTGTGGTGGTTTGCAGAGAGAGTGAAATAAGTTCAAAGAAATACCTTGGAGTTAGGTTAGAAAAAGTCTTGTTTAAAGTAAAAGGAAACCTGCAACAATAACTTGTAGAGTGTGAATAAGGTTCATTAATATTGGAAGAATTTTGATATGTAACAATCTGCCCAAATTTTTTTTTCTGTTGTTAACTCAGTATTACTTACAGACAGTGAATACATGTTTGGGCCGTGGCACTAGTTGTGAAATGTTCCATCGTGGGAGTGCCCAGTGTTTTAATTCTGAGTGCTAACAGAAGCATTGCACTATATGCAAAGGTTAAGTGGATGCTAATTCTGTACTTGTCATATTCTTTAGTTATGTGTTAGGTAGGATATATATTCCATTTACTTAATATCTCGGGGCATTTTACAGTTCCTACTATTAATATTCCTATGTATACGCTATAATTTTAAAGTTATTTTAACCAGGTGCTAACGGGTCATTAATTTGTGTAACGTATGTTATGTGAACTCTAATGCCAGTATACTTTCAGAATACAGTATTATATATGTGAGGACCTTATGGTGATACGGTATATGGAAAATGTTACACAAGTGTATGGACCCAGAATTGTGAGTACGGAAATTCGTGAAGTGTTCACGCAGTGTTGCACCATACTGAGTCTGTGAATGGCAAAGTGTCTAAGTGAATTTTTGATGCCATAATAGTATCTTTGGGGAGATTAATAATCTGAACAGTAGTTTGAATAGTTGATGCATGGAGTGTTAGTCGTATTGCAGAAAATCAGTACCAGTCCTTGGGTCTTGAGTGAGCACTGTGCATGTATCGTATTTAAAGTGGGTTATAGTATTGATTTGTTGTAACACAATGGCAGATGCTAACGCAAATAAGGGGACCATGACGGCCAAAGCCGCTGTTGATTTAGCAACAGAAGTCCAAGCTCTTCGGGCTAAACTCGCTGAGTCTATGGATACGATAAGGAGACAACAAGCTTTGCTTGATGAACGGAGGGAAGAACCGGCTGTACCTACTCGTCCTGCCGTGGTTCCACTTTTGCCCCCCCCTGCCATGGTTCCACTTGTACCTCCTCCTGCCGTGGTTCCACTTGTACCCCCTCCTGCCGTGGTTCCACTTTTGCCCCCTACTAACGATATACCCAGCCGACCTCCTGGTCCCCATTACCACCAATACGTTCCGAGGCTGTCCTTGGACGACCTCGTTGGTCTTAACACAGACAACATCTTAACTAAATTCTGTAAGAGAGTAGAATATTGCGCAGTTAGCTCACGGGATAGATGGTATGTAGCTACCGACCGCATGGACCAGCAGATTGAAGACATGGTCCAAGTAGAACTCGGCACCGATGAGGAAAATTGGGATAAACTTAAAGCCACCTTGCGGAAGTTGTTTGTGAAACCAATCCCTCTGGAAGTTGCCTGGCAGGAATTTGCGAGGTTAGAGTACAATTTGGAAGATGATCCCCGGCGCTTTTTGGGCCAAGTTAAATCAGTTCTCGCAACCATTTTCCGCCGGTATGGGCCCAGGGAAGGTGAAGAACAAACTTTGAAAGATAAATTGTACCAGAAACTGCCAGAACAGTTGAAAGAGGAGTTGATATCCTATTATTCCCCTTGTTGTCCAGTAGACACGATGGCCGAACAATTGGAGAAACTCCGACATATCTATCTGCGAAGTAACAGAACTGGGTATCCTGGTATCCGCCCAGTTCACAAGCATGCGACCCAAGAACTTCCCATAAGTGAAAGAGCCAGTCGGGCCGAAGGTAACGTAACAGGAGGAGCTTGGGGTACCAGTAGTAAGCGAGATCAACACGCGGTAGCCTTATTTGAAAGTCCTCGTAAAAGGTTAGTTGGAAAGCGACAGGGACCTTACTGTCCATATTGCCGAACACCGAATCATGATACTTCTACTTGCCCCTTAAATCCACCCCCACGTTCATGTTGGGATTGCTTGGAAGTAGGATGTCGGAGAAACAGTCAACGCTGCCCTGGACGCGCCAACCGTCGGCACTATCCAAAATATTGACATAAGCGGGTTCCTTCCAATGTGTCTCCTTGCATTTGGTTTACTGTAAATGAACGTGTCTGTCTTGCTTTAATAGATACAGGTAGTGAAGCCACCTTAATTCAGGAGAGCCTAGTAAAAACTTTGAATTTGCAACCCATCAAACCTTGTAAAGATAGATACCAGGGTGTTACGGGAGATGAGCTAAAAATTAAAGGTAAAGTAGTCATAACAGTACAAGTAACACCCCAGTTGCAAGTCAGACACCATGCTATTGTGGTGGATGATAAGTACTTTAATGCAGAATTGCTATTCGGAGCAGATCTCCTTGGTAGATTTAGAGTAACCTGGGAACGTAAAAGGAAACTTTTCATTTGGGCAGGCCAGTCACATGAATATGGGAAAGTAGTAATGAGAGATCACATGCAAGGAATCAAATGCGTCAATAGATTGTCATTAAAGCCCGATGTACCTTGTCCACCACAGTTGAAGAGTCTCCATATTGATAGGAAGACTATTGTACGAGGCCGCCATGCACCGATCTTATCCATCAAGGTGAAAGTAGAGATAGGTCAAATTCTGAGCATACGATTCACGCATAAAAGTTTCAACCAACAACCAGAGATATGTGTTAGAGTACAGCCAGATTCACGTATATATTTGCCAGTAAGTAATTGTACCGATAAATCAGTGTATTTGAGAGTTGGCACTGTCATTGGCGAATATGAGTTAATCCCAGAGGAGATAATCTCGTATGTCGACACTAAGGGAAATCACTTGGGACATATTCAACAGGTCTATGACAAATTGTGTAAAGTAAAGTCTTCAACTGAATTCTCCCTTTGTGCACCTCATCACCTAGCCATTCAAACAGAAGGGGAGAGGAGATCGTCAAACCAAGTAAAAGTAAATGTAGGTGCTGATCAGAGAGTACCCTCCTCTGACTGTGTAATTTGTGCCGGAATTCCCAACGGTACAGTAAAGAAGGTAAGACATGTCCAAGAGATTTCCAACAGTATGATACCGGAATGTGACGAAGTAAAAGGCGGAACCACTAGACAAGAGAAGTTAAATGAGTTAATTAGAAACCAACCGTGGAACCATCTAGACCGAGAAATGCGTAAACGTTTGCGGAAAGTAATTCTAGCTCATGATTCCTTATTTGTTTTAGGACCACATGAAATTGGGTCAATTGCTGGTATACCCGCTAACATTCAGCTCGCCAACCACAATCCTGTCCGAGGACCACAGTATAGACACCCAGAGAAAGCAAAAGGAATAATTAAAGAAATGATAACAGATATGAGGGATCGTAATATCATTGAACCATCGACTGCCG
Source organism: Homarus americanus (assembly GCF_018991925.1). Taxonomy (NCBI): domain Eukaryota; kingdom Metazoa; phylum Arthropoda; class Malacostraca; order Decapoda; family Nephropidae; genus Homarus; species Homarus americanus. Next base: position 1,182,829 of record NW_024753828.1, on the reverse strand, counting down.
CCTGGTTATCCCCCATTGTTCTGGTAACAAAACCCAACGGTTCAAAGCGTATGTGCTTAGATTTTCGAGCAGTCAATAAGCATTTGAAGGTCGACATACAACCCTTGCCACGAATTGACGAATTAGTAGAGAAAGCTGCAGGAAATAAATATTATGCCACATTAGATTTGAAGGATGCATATTATCAGGTCATCCTTAACGACAGCAGCCGAGATCTAACAACTTTTAGCGATGGGTACAATCTATGGAGGTTCACACGCCTTCCGTTTGGGCTCTCAGCTAGTCCTGCCGTTTTCACGCAAGAAGTAAACCGAGTATTAGCTCCATTAGCAGTTGAAGACTGGGTACGAAACTATCTTGATGATGTAATAGTATGGGCTCCTGACTTCCCCACCTTGTTGCAGAGACTCACCAGAGTATTTGAGAGATTTGAAGAGATGGGTATTAAACTAAACTTGTCTAAATGTCA
>NW_024753828.1:1154860-1177360 GCF_018991925.1 Homarus americanus | reverse complement strand
GATAGATCACTATCCTCTAACTACCTCCCAATCAGTCTAACATCAATAGTAGGCAAATTACTGGAAGCAATCATTTCAAACTCTATTCGAAATCACCTGGAGAAGCACGGATTGATCAATGATTCCCAGCATGGCTTCACAAGCGGACGTTCTTGCCTAACTAATCGATTAACATTCTTTTCATCAGTTTTCGAATCGGTGGACGAGGGGCACAATTATGATGTGGTATATCTCGACTTTAGCAAAGCCTTCGACAGAGTCCCCCACGAAAGACTAATTAGAAAGATAGAAGCTCATGGCATCAAAGGTGACATCCTTAAATGGATTAGGGCGTGGTTACAGGACAGGAAACAGCAGTGAGCATTAACGGCACTAAGTCCCATTGGAGCAACGTCACAAGTGGAGTTCCCCAAGGCTCAGTACTTGGACCATTATTGTTTATTATATACATAAACGACATAGATATCGGCATAGACAAACATATCTGACGAGGACTCAGCAAAACTACAGGAAGATCTAAACAAATTTTTCGAATGGTCTGAAAATGGCAGATGAAATTCAATGTCGACAAATGTAAAGTATTCAGTATAGGAGATGTAAACAGGGAAACCAGATACCAGATGAACAACGATGCCATAGAAATCCGACTCGAGAGAGATTTAGGAGTAATGATAAGTAGGAACTAAGCCAAGTAAACAATGTGTTTTGCTCGTAACAAGGCTAATAAAGTACTTGGGTTCATACAAAAGGAGTGTTAGTTACAAGACTAGCGAGGTCATCCTAAAACTGTATCTTGCTCTTGTGAGACCACACCTGGATTACGCAGTTCAGTTCTGGTCACCGTATTACAGAATGGATATAGAATCCTTGGAAAGAATTCAGGAGAATGACAAGACTAATCCGGGCATTAGGAACCTTGAGTATAGAGACAGGTTAAGCATCTTAATTTGCACTCCCTCGGAGAGGCGTAGGCGAGGCGACCTGATAGAGGTGTATAAGTGGAAGACAGGGCTAAACAAAGGGGACATTACAAAGGTACTCAAATTATCCAACCAGGGAGCGAACTCGTAACAATGGTTTTAAATTAGACAAATTTAGATTTAGGCGTGAAATAGGTAAACACTGAATTGCTTCAAACATAGGTTGGATGCTCATATGAGCAATAGGGGTTGAGTGTAAACAGGACTGCCCAGTATGGGTAATAGGCCGCTGCAGTTTCCTCCATTCTTATGTTCTTATGTTCTTATGTACTGTAGTACATTTTATAAAGGATTTTTCAACTGTATTTTGGGTAGATTTACATAGATTTCTTAGTGCAAAGATGGAGTGCACATGTACTAATTTGATTACGGTACTAAAATTGTTTTGTCTAGTGCATATTACAGCATGTTTATATTCAAATTAATCAGTATGCTACAAAAATCCCAGCTATGTTAATTATATTCACCCAGGCCATTTCACTGGCTTTTTATAAGAGCTTAGTCACTAAGAACTGATAAATATACATGCATTAGACCTGGGCCTGTGCCAACTGTCAAGCGTACTACCACCTCCCCACGCACCCTCGCCTCTCTCTCCCCCATCTGCTGGGCGTTGCTGGAATCCTTGTAAAACAGTGAATATTTTTAATGTAAACGTCATGTATTTTACAGAAGATAAATTAATCACCTGTATCACATTACAGTAGTGATTTAAGAGTAAAGGTGTATATATGCGTATATAGTATTCATACACATAAGTATAAATAAAAGTTTATGTGATGATGGGACAACGTCCATTTCAGTTAACGTCCGCGTTTCCAAGAAGTATCAGGGCGTTAACGGGCATATATATATATATATATATATATATATATATATATATATATATATATATATATATATATATATATATATATATATATATATATATATATATATATATATATAATATATATATATATATATATAAAATATATATATATATATATATATTGTATGTAGAAGTTCGCACGTGCTTTATTGGGCTAATGAAATATATATATATATATATATATATATATATATATATATATATATATATATATATATATATATATATATATATATATATATATATATATGAAATATATCACTGTAGGTGAGCGTGATCCAGGTATATGCTGATAACCACAAGGAAAAAGTATACACAAAGTTCCCAAGCACTTTTGTGTAATTCACATCTTCAGGGTGTATATATACTGTAAAACTCTGTACAGTATTACCCCGCTTTACACGGTTTCACTTTCCGCGATTTCTCATTTACGCGGTACCTTGCCAGAACCAGATTTTCACTTTCCGCGGTGCATCTACTCATATACGCGGTGAAGTATAATTTTTTTTTTTAGCTCATAAAATTCATACAAATTACCTGGCCAGAATATAATTTACATTACTGGAATTCTTACAATATGATGATCATTTTGAATATAAACATCATGGATTTTGCATTAGACATACAAATTTTAGATCTAAAGTAATAATTTGGTTTACACAAAGCAAATATTTTATCTTTTGTGCAAAATATATGAAGTTTACATTCAAAATATTCCCTGACCTGCAAGGAATCCAGAAATGTCAATTATATTATCCTAACTTTAGTCTGAGTTATTATTTATTATTAAAAATGTAAATTACTATTTTCTCCCAAAGCTTCTCTGGTAGGGAGGGAAGGTGGGGGGTGGGGGGTAGGGAGGGAGGGACCGACCCAGTTAGGGCCGAGTACTTTGATTGACAGATAGTGTCGTGAAGAATATTTTTTTTTTATTACTTGAAGATATTTGTTTTAGCTCATAAAATTCATACAAATTACTGGACCAGAATATAATTTACATTGCTGGAATTCTTACAATATGATGATCATTTTGAATATAAACATCATGGATTTTGCATTAGACATACAAATTTTAGATCTAATGTAATAATTTGGTTTACACAAAGCAAATATTTTATCTTTTGTGCAAAATATATGAAGTTTACATTCAAAATATTCCCTGACCTGCAAGGAATCCAGAAATGTCAATTATATTATCCTAACTTTAGTCTGAGGTATTATTTATTACTAAATGTTAAAATCTAGTGTTTTCACCCAAACATTTCTCAGAGGTAGGAGCTAGTGAGCTGGGAAGAGGGGGGGGGGAGATTTGAGTCCATTATTTGAATGGACATTAACCTGGCGACTGTATTTCTCTTAAATATTAATTGTGCGAGCATACCATCATAAAATTAAGATGTTATTTTTACTTTAAGGTTTTGTGTCGGAAAAAGTGGAGTTTGGGGGTCGGGCCAGTCTCTATTGGAATTAATCCCATATGTTCTGTTGTTCACTTTACAAGGTTTTCACTTTCTGCGGTACCCTGTGGGTTCAATTGACCGCGTAAATGAGAGGGGTTCTACTGTATATATATAACTTGTTCTGTACTTCTACTTAGTTTGTACTCACCCTGAATATATATATATATATATATATATATATATATATATATATATATATATATATATATATATATATATATATATATATATAACTGCTATATATATATAACTGCTATATATATATATATATATATATATATTGTAGAGGTTACGATATTATGGTGTCTAGCACTCAGGATGGGATGGAGAAAAGGAAACTCACAATGTGCTCTCTATATACATGTTGTATTGGATGTACAATGCAGCTTGGTGCTGGGAAGGCAGCATGGTTACAAGCATGATGTAGAGAGAGCTGGTTGGTGAGGACGCTCAGAGAAGGACAGCTTGTGGGTCGCCATGCTCGCCAGGCAGGCGGAGGAGGAGCGAGGGCCGCCAGGCAGTGGCGGAGGTGGTGTTGCTGGCTGCGGCTGTAGGTAGAAAGAGAGCTGGACAGCGAGGAGCTTGCTTGGAGGAGGTGTTGCGTGTTCAGGAACCGAGGCCAGACTGAATCTTATTGGAGAGACAGAGCTTATATACACAGCAGCCGGAAGTAAACCCGTGGGAACTGGCCGGTTTCTCGACTCCGTTGCTAGGATACTGTAGCAGCTGGTGACGCCCCCCCCCCTGGGCCACTCGTTTGGTTGCTAGGATACTGTCGCATTGGAATGCGGATACGCAGTTGTAGGGGAGACGTCCACTACAATATATATATATATATATATATATATATATATATATATATATATATATATATATATATATATATATATATATATATATATATATATATATATATACAAACAACCCTCGTTAATTCGGACTAATAGGGGGGGAAGGGTGTCCGTTTAGCCGATTGTCCGAATTAACCGATTTAGGGGTTAATATTGCATTATATTTCAAAGTCATTGTTTTCGTCACGATTTTTTCCCACTTTCCACTGTAATATGTACGTAATTTCAGCAAAATTATTACATTTCCGTGAATGTATTATATCAAGCACAGTATGAATAGAATACCATTGTAATATAACAGTATTTTAACCGAAAACTACTAAAAAAACGAATAACATCTCAAGAACATCGGAAGCTTAGGTGAAGTCTTTTGTTTTCGTCATGTATTTTATCCTATTTTACATTGAAATACATCACGTTTCAGCAAAACTACTATTTATTTCCGAGAATATATTCATTCAGGCACAGTTTAGGTAAAATATACGTGTGATGTAATAGTTTTTTAACTGAAAACGATTCGAAAAACACGTTCCCTCTAGCCCTGTTCAAGGAGAGGACTGGGAGAAGCTGTTTGGTGCTGCAGACGATGACAAGGAAAATGATTTTGATGGATTTTAATGAAAATATTCAGAAATATGGCATCGTAGTATTTATTCAAGTCAATTAGGATAGAATATTATCGTAATACAACAGTTTTTTAACTGAAAACCATTCGAAAAGCGATTACAGTAACATCTTTTGAACGAAAGAAAGCAAAAGTCATTGTTTTCGTCACGATTTTATCCCACTTTCCACTGTAATACGTACGTCATTTCAGCAAAAATATTACATTTCCGTGAATGCATTATATCAAACACAGTATGAATAGAATACCATTGTAATATAACAGTATTTTAACCAAAAACTATTAAAAAACGAGTAACTTCTCTTGAACATCGGAAGGTTAGGTAAAATCTTTTGTTTTCGTCATGTATTTTATCCTATTTTACATTAAAATACATCATGTTTCAGCAAAACTACTATTTATTTCCGAGAATATATTCATTCAGGCACAGTTAAGGTAAAATATACATGTGATGTAACAGTTTTTTAACTGAAAACGATTCGAAAAACACGTGTACCGTCTAGCTGATACACAACAGCTGGTGGTGTGTCATGCGTCGTTGTAAACAATAGGAGGTTGAAGTAGATTACCGGGTATTATATTAAGTGTGAAATATCGAAAAGGTTTTTATTACCGGTATTTTTTGTAGATCAATGAGAACTGTGATACCGTATATATGATATGATAAGTTAGCCTGTGCTAAGAACTTCAACATAGACTACTGAAAGCACGTTGTAGGTTGTAGGGAGTATCGAGATATTAATGTTGTCTAGCGCACTCAGGATGGAAGGAAACTCTAATGTGGTTTTCTTGTATAATATATAAGTTATATGATAGACGGTCTGGTGCTGGAGATTACCCGTGTGGTGGGGAGCTGCTCAGTAAGAAGGCGTTGATTGAGTAGCGTGATGTTGAAGGAAGACAGATGTGCAGAACCCCGTTAGAAGATGTTGCCTGTTGCTGGCCTCCTGGTTGAATAAATGTTAACAGCGTGGAGCTTGCTGGAGGAGGTGTTGCTTGTTCAGGAAGATGGGCAGAATGAATCTCAATGGAGAGACAGAGTTTATATACCCCAGCAGCAGCCTTAGTCCTCTATGAATCATGTTGGGAAAACCAGAAAGTTGCGGTGGAAGTAGTTTCGTTGCTAGAAACGTACCATCTGGCATCAGCTCGCTTGGTTGCTAGGGGGCCTTAGCGATGGAATGCGGTAGCAGGTGGTGGCTGTGGCTATGCAGTTGTAACGGATTGTAGGGAGGCGTCACTACAAGGTAATTTAACCCTATTGTAGGATTGGTGAGCTTCATTTGCTGGAAGGAACTGCACAACTTTTCATTACTTATTGAGGTACATATTTTACGTTTCCATTGTTTACTGGCAGTAAATGGTAAATATTTTTCATGTCTGAAGCTAAAAGTTGCATCCCTCCCACACTAGTGGTGATGTTACATTTAACCAAAAAGATGCTGGTGTTTTATCAGCATTGGGTGAACCAGCATTTTGGCTTAAGGTCCCGCGTGGGCATATTCTGTAAATAAAAAGTTCGTTCGGATTTTTTGTCGAATTATCCGAAAATCGGATTAAAGGGTCCAAATTACTTGAGGGGTCGACTGTATATATATATATATATATATATATATATATATATATATATATATATATATATATATATATATATATATATATATATATATATATATACTTACTAACAATATATATATATACAGTCGACCCTCGTTAAACTGAACTAATAGGGAAGGGTGTCCGTTTTAGCCGATTGTCGAATTAACCGATTTTAGGGTTAATATTACATTATACAGCTATGTGTGTGTTTGTTTTGAGTGCTCCGTCATTGGAGTCCGTTTTCTCTCCTTCAGCCTCCTGAGTCATTGCGTTTTTTCTCTTAATCTTAGGTGCGCTGTTATATCTTGAAGTAGTATTTGCTTACAGAATTTGATATTGCAACTGGAGTTGCAATTGTTGAACAACTTAGGTATGTCTGATTACGGTTGAAATATTCCAAGATCCATTGTGAGTGATGTTTAAAGCTTCAATTGTCTTTTATGAAGTTTGCGTAAGAAACTTGTCAGAATCTGTCAGTCCTGAATGGCATGTGTGAGGCCTTGTGTTTGTACAACCGCTAAATATATAAATATATAATGTTATGATAATTATCAGAAACACATAGGCATAACGAGGGTTTATTACAAAGTGATGAAAAGGATACTGTACCAGTGGCTAGTCCACAAAGCATGCTGGCAAATACATATACCGCTTTGGGGTGCTAAAACCATAGAAATCCGTTTTCTCTCACTTCAGGGCGCCTGAGTCGTCGCGTTTTCTCTTGAACTAGAGTGCACCAGGGACTTTGTTTATTTCTTAGTAGTGACAGAATTTACGAAATTGCAAGCCCCAATTGCAACTGGGACAATATCAGAACCAGAAATTTGATATGGACCAGTTCAGATTTAATTGATTTATCCGAAATCAGGATTAAAGGGTCCAATTAACGAGGTCGACTGATTATATATATATATATATATACATATATATATATATATATATATATATATATATATATATATATATATATATATATATATATATATATATATATATATATATATATATATATTTTACACTTTCATTAGCCCAATAAAGGACAGCGGACTTCTACATATAATCATCACCTCACCCCTGCTCCTCTCGGGCAGCCAGGTCAACATTTGTGGTGGCCCATACCACAGCCCCTCCCTGAACCCTCCTCCCCACCCGGAATATCAGCATGTTCTCGCCAGAAGTTGCTGTTTCATTTTAGGAAAGGGAATGGAACCAGTGTTAAACAAAGGTGAACAGTGGTGAGCAGTTAGCAAGTCAGTGAGAACAACTCAACAGTAACAGTGCATTGCCGGGTGACCTTCACACGGTAGGGTCCCAGGTACTTGGTGATAGCGGCCCGTGAAGGACCCAACAACCAGCGTGTGTTAATCGTCGATAGGAAGGCCTGGGACCACACACTCACTCATATAACACATCTGTGGGGAATTACTACACCGTCAGGCCCCTCATAACACCATATGTGAAGGAGTTACTACACCCACGTGAGGCCCCTCATAGCACCATCTGTGAGGTACTACACCCGTGAGGCCCCTCATAACACCATCTGTGAGGGAATTACTACGCCCGTGAGGCCCCTCATAACACCATCTGTGAGATTACTACACCGCATTGAAGCCCCTCATAACACCATCTGTGAGGGGAATTACTACATACCCGCAGTGAGGCCCCTCATAACACCATCTGTGAGGGAATTACTACACCACGTGAGGCCTCATAACACCATCTGTGGGGAGATTACTACACCGCATTAGAGCCCCTCATAACACACCATCTGTGGGGAGTACTACACCCGCGTGAGGCCCCTCATAACACCATCTGTGGGGATTTTACTGCACCGCATTTGAGCCCCTGTAACACCATCTGTGAGGAACTACTACACCCGCGTGAGGTCCTCCTAACACCATCTGGGAGGGGAGTTACTACACTCACGTTTTTGCTGTTCAACACCTACAATAATCTGTGTGTTCACTGTATGTTCCTTTACCTTTCTCTAATGAAGGCTTTTGAAGCTTGCAATGTATGTAATAAGTCATTTATGTCCAATGTATATTTTTTCAGCCTTAGAGACTTAGAACTTTTCAATAAACCGTCAATTGTGTATTATTATTATTATGACTGTGACGGGGAATGCTACCTCTGGTCCACCAGGATACTAAAGCAGTCCTAGACTGTTATATTATTTCACACAAAGCCTGTTCAGCGAGCTTATGGCGCCCGTGAACCTCTAATAGGGACTACCCATTATCGCATTAGGTGTGGTCAGAGTAACGTTTACCAAATCTCCCGACCCGAGAAACAGGATCCATATATATTTCATTAGCCCAATAAAGCCTACAAACTGCAGACTAAGCTAAAAATTAATTATATTTCATACATAAGCCTCGCTTCATAATTTTTTAAACATTATTATTGAGATTAGGTTTTACCTTAGTCGAAAAGTAATAAACTCGTACAACAGCAGACCGACATGCAAATTTCATAATACTATCAGCACTGCTGTTAGATCTTAGATCATTGCATATGTGTGTATGGAAAAGTTCCTAAGAATGTCAGCTCTATGTACTTCATATTTCCCAAAGAACGCTTTTATACTGTAGTTTTGGGTTATTTGTCAAGTTGAAGAAGAAAATAGACAGAGAAAAATGAAATAGCGCTACTATACAATACAAGATATTTTCTTTACAAAACATCCAAATAAAAAGGGGTAAATTAAGCTCATTACTATAATGAGATTTATTAGGATAATGAATGTGCAAAGAAGGTCACCTGGGGCAGCCAGCACATCCTCACACCTGGGACTAACAGCATGACACCATCCGTGATTTTCAATCTTGCTTAGTAGCTCCATTAAGCTCACATATCTTGCAATATGTATATGAAACCAGCAATTTGTTATTCTGATCTGTTCTTCAATAAGGCTCATTCTCGATTCATAACAAAAAAAATACAAAATGAAGCTTAGCAGACAGCCGTCTTGAGACTAAAAATTACATTATAATTATATTTTGTTAGAAAATGTACAATAAAAAAGCTTAACAGAAGTGAGTTTTAAATGTTCAAAAGAAACTTCATCGAAAGTAATGATGAGCTGTTTGAAAAAAAAAAGAGAAAAAAGAGAGGATTTAATCAAGAAAAACTGCATAAAAATTAAATTTAACTTATCAATAATAACCGTCCCAAGTTTGGAAATGATTGATTAGAATTAAAAATGCCTCTTTAGTTGTTATGTTTTGCAGGTCAATTGTCCACTGCTGTTGTTACTCAGTTAGCAAACCTTACCATGTTTGGTTTTTCATAAAGGTCAGTATGCACTATTGGTTGCAAATCTGGTAGTGTTCTGCATTATGACTGATTAGTATGCCAAGATTAGTTAATGTAAATCTATTAGGGTTTTTCACAGGTACAGTACCTGTAATAAAAACGTGTTACAGTACCTTTGTAAATATAATTTTCCCCAAAGTCATATTTCATGCACAAACTACCCATTATGCAACCAACAAAAGAGGAGTTTAAGACTTCTGGACACACTTGGTACTATTCACCGTATGCACGTTACATCACCTCCAACGAAATATCTATCACAGTATAGAAAAAGAAAGAGAACTTTGTTGGCATGAAATCATTATATACAGCTTTATATGGTGTAAAATAAGACAAAATCAGCAGTTATGAGCCACAGATGAAGGAAAACCTCAATTAAAAGCTTTTTACGAACTTAATAACTAGAAATGAACATTGATATTTAAAATGTGACAGGTGGCATAAGCAGGACCATAGGTTTTGAAACCCTTCTTTCAGGTACATGTCAACCCATTACTTAATCATTAACATTCACAAGTTAGATAAGAGGCATCAAGCATTAATGCACCATAAACTCAAGTCATTCCTGACAAATTAATATGCTCTGGTAGATGGTGGAGGAGACAGCAGCTGCCCCAATACATGTCAGCAATAGCAAGCTGTTCCAAGTCAGTCAAAAACTTTCTGTAAGAAACTTAATAATTTTACACACTGAGCTTAGCGTAGAGTGTTTTCAAAAAATATTTCAGCAGGTATTAGTAAAAATAAGGTAACTAGAGTGAAATTCCATTAAAAAAGTAGGTAGTCATGAATCTACGTTTAAAATAATCAAGAGGAAATTTGAGGTAATTACCAATGGTATTGGGGTTTGTCTGTAAATAATGTTAGGAATCCATAGGAAAGTGAAGCATCAGCAAGCAATGTGAGAGTAATTATAGCCATCAATATATTACATTACATCTACAATTTACTGTAACTCATAACATAGGCTACGTTTTATTTTCAATTTTACATTTATACTTTTCATTTTAAAAAGAGCATAATGTTGCTGATCATGACAAGGTACATGCAGGTAATAACTCTTAAAATGACAGTAGCACAGAGCTGAAGAGCTGCTGGCTCAAATTCTGTATTTGGGATGGTGCAGCTGAGAACAAACATCCTGCAGCTCAAAATTGCTGAACATATCACAATAGTGGTAAAATTTGAATTCTTGTAACCTGCTGAGCATCAATGATCCCAGTAGGGTTTGTTAGCACATTACGAAACCATTAATCAATGTGGAGTGGTGGGTGTAGTAGCATATCAAATTACATATTAAAATAATTCATTTATAATTGGATTTGAATCCTTGACCACAGGAAAAAAAAAAGAATTATGCAATTTATAAATACAAGCAGCACTATCATACATTCCACCATAAAACTATTTGAGCAGCCAGCGTTCACATCAAACCACAACAGGCGCCCACTGAGGGAAGCTGGAATGAGCGGGCCCCAGACATATATTTATACCTGGCCCAAAGCGACTGTTCAATTAAAATCGCCGGCAGATAATCGTTTTGGGGGTCACAGGCATTGCAGTCAGCTTCTGTTTCGGACTGATCGCCATCGGCAAAATTTGAGCAACTGTATGATCACAAACCTGTAGAAACCAATTACATTAGTATCATTATATCCGTAAAGGGGTTACAAAAAAAAGGCAAAACTATCATGATGTCACTTTCAATACAATTGACTAGCTCCCAGCCTAATATTAGATTTACACTGTGTTGCTCATCATATAACATTGGCAATTAATATCCATCTTCAGGTTCATACAGTAGAGTACACCATGCAGGAGAAAATGAAGGTAGGCAGCAGAAAGTAATTAAATCTCCACTTTAGTTAACGCAGACTGCGCCTAATGGCACATATGCATCAAAACTGCTCAAAGGCTGCTCCTTAACATCCTAGAACTGGTTTATAATATTTCACTTTGCCAGGAAAAGCCATATCTATGTTATCAGTAATCACAAAGTAATCTATCACTAGATTGCCAAGTAAGCAAATAGGTCAGTAAAAACTACTTGTAAACTATGGGTAGACACACAACATAGTGTTGAAGAGTCACTCTCACCAAAGAAGGGAGTTTTCCCCCTGCCAAACACTGCAATCACACATATTCACAAATTTAAACAAATTTCCTATTCTCTGTTTTAATATGTAATTATTGTTTCAAGATCCTTGGGCTTTTGTTAAAATTTTGTGCCATAATTGTCATAGGCATTATGTACTTTTCTTTTATTAAAACGGCGTAAAGCTATATTCTTAATTATTCACTGTTTGGCATATCTGATTTCCTACATACCTGAAAATCAATTGATCATTAATATTAGCTTACAGACTTTTGTTCCCCGCCTTGCTCTTTGTCAGTATATCTTTGAATGATCGGTCTTGTGATACTCGGATCATTCAACTGTTCTTTAAGACCGAACTTCTGCACATCTTTCTCACTGATTCACAACCTCCCTTTTCTAATATATTACATAGGAGGCTCAGACTTTGGAGAAGATGCTCGAAATTCTGTGTCTCTACTGCAACAGTATACAAATTGAGGGGGTTTAACTTAGAACCAAGTCAAGCTTTCAAGGTGCGAATTAAAGCGACTCCTCACCAACTGCATTGTGCAGAGCGCAATGCAGAACACAGATGCCTTGCGTACACAGGATTCTTTGTTGTCATATGCCTGGAGAGAAAAGTAAAGAAAATTAATGAACTCTGTACAATTATAACATTTCATCTCATTCATAATGTATTCACTTTGCACAATTTCTTTAGCAGACACCACCCCATAACCTGAAAAGCCAATTACTGAAGACAGAAAAACACCCATAACTTCAATTAACTGTTATAGGCGCGAGTAGTCAACAAATTTGCGCTTAGTGAGCGGAGCCAGAGTCTGTAAAGAACTGCGACAAGCAGGGAAACAAGTGTTGCGGCCAAGTTATTTAGAGTGTCGGTTGTGTGCCTCGCGTACAGGTAGACCTCTACTCATCCGAGTTGACCTACAGTTATTTTATCTTTTCGTGGATTTAATCATCATGTCTGCCTCTGCAACATTCTCTCTGAAGTCCTCTATCACCAGCAAAAGACGAAAAAGCTAAAACCTTGCCTGGGGTACTTGCAGTTACTCCATCGCATAGATACTGCCATCTCCATGCTTACCATTTGTGAGGATTTTAAAATCTCCACAGCCTATGACATCAAAAAGATTAAGGAAAAGCTTTGTATAAACGGCCCCTCAGCAAGAAAGTATGAAGAGCATTCCAGAGTCGAAGAAAAGGATGAAACAACTCAAGTATGGGGCTGAAACATCTTCAAGTGGTACAAATAGGAAAGGTCTGAAGGTGTACCCATAAAGGTGTGGATATGCAAAATGCTGCTTCCCATTTTGCTGAGCACCTTAACATTCAAGATTTCAAGGCAAGTGCTGGCTGGCTCAACAAGTTAAAAAATTGCCACTATTTATGTGACAGTAAGGTTGTTGGTGAAATGCTGTGCTAATCTTGGCAGTATTCAGCCATTCAGGAAGTTCCTCACTGCTCTCATTAACACTCTGGATTGCCTGAAATTTTATTTAATAAGCCTGTCACTCGCCAAGTTTGGAGTCCTCAGAATGACCAGAAATCTGCGAAGATATTTTTTTCCTGAGCATTATTCATTGGCTAAGATATTGTCAAGTATTTATTCAAGTGGTAGCGCCTACATTAAAGGCATGGGCAAGGCCATCAAACATCATGGACAAGCTTCCCGTCCACTATAGTGCTAACAAAGATGAAAACGGTTTCGCAGGAAATATTTTACTTGTGGTTCCACAAGCAATTTGTACTCAGGTGAGAAAATTCCAAGTGGCACAGCTTTTGACCGGTCTCAGGAAATGAAGGCTCACGCTATTTTGACAATGCTCCAGCCATCCTGCTGTGCAAGGAGAAACCCGGCAACAAGCACAGCGTGGTAGATACAAGCATGATTAGGGGTGATTGAGCTGCACGAGGCATTACACAAACACACAGATGAAAGAGTGTTTGGTGGTCTTGAAGGTAGTAGCATTGAAAAAGACACATGAGGAATGCACACTTTAGAAAACATGGGTGAAACAACAAAGAAGTGCATTTATTTGTTTAACTGGGCTGAGGCATGAGGACAGGTGACTGGCCTCACTTTGTCCAATACCCGACAAAGCTGCTGCATATTTGAATGTAGAGGTTGGTTGCGGATCGCGCACTTCACAGAATTGGTGAACAGAAGTGACTGAGGAAAATGTAATGGGTGGCTAGAAATGAAAGCTGAGGATCAGGCTACATCGCCAAGGAAGTAAGAAGAAATTGTGACTAGTGACGTACCTAATGACAAAGCAAGGCTGATGAAAATACAAAGATGTGGCTGCATATTAAAAAAAAAATGTCAAAGATGTGGGAGTGTTTGAATGATGTATTTGGATTGGCTGGGTGAGGAGCATGGGGAGATGCAGAAATAAAATTCACAGTCGTGACTTGTGGGACCATGTAAGATCAACCATCAGCATACCCACTTCAAACAACCCCAGATCTAAAGGTTTTTAAAGCATATCATATTAAAAGACACAGAAATACTTCAAAAAGCAAAGTGACTGTACTTGCACCGTTGTGCTGAGGCGAAGACACCTCAGACACTGACACAATATCGTTACCCTCCACCAGTGGCTATGTTCTTCCTCCAACCTCAGGAGCTCAGAATGCAGTTTTACACCACAATCAGTGACATTTGTGTTGCCTGAACATTTCATATCTTCTAAATGCTTGTAAGGTATTACTGTACAGATAGTGTTAGCGGTTATGTACAAAGCGTGCTTCGCAGTCTTAAGTTTGCCAGAATAATTATTTACAGTGCTTGAAAAAGTGTTGCACAGTATGTATAAAATTAATACAGCAGTGTTACGTTTGCCTCCAATACAATTTACTGGCCTGGTACTGCACGTGCCTGTGAAGTGTTGCACACAATACAGTATACAATACAGTTCATCTACTAATACTGTACTGTACAAGGTTATCAAGAAATCACCCGTAGCTGTTGGTGCTCATCAAGAAATTGCCCCTTGCTGTTGGTAAGTACCTAATTCAACTCTATTTTTATTTCATTACATACATTCAGTATACAGTATTATATGCACATTACTGATGTCGGCAAATTTGATTACTTGGCAAGATTTTAGTTCCATATGTGCCGAGTTATGGGGGTTTTACTGGAATTTTATTTCAATGATCTATAAGGTTTCTGATAATAAGAGCGGTTATGGAGTTCTGAGTAAACACAAAATACACTGCCACGTTCGTAGAAGGTGATCACGGTATATATAATTTCTGGCAAGGTTTGAGAGTCCTGCTATAATAGCGATGAGATAAGTTTATTTCTACTCTAGAAACAGAACGCCATTTGCAATGGCATCACCAGCAATTTCCCCTTGAGCGATGTTCTCCAACAAATTCACTGCTGCAGTCAGAGGTACTACAAGGATGGCCTCTACAGACCCAAATGCATTTAGGTAAGTTTTAAGGGTGTTTTTTAGCGGTCTAAATCATGGACATTTTGTAAGTGAAGATATGTGCCGTGAAAAGCAACTTATGGACATAAAACACTCCCATGTTCACACCAGCTCCTTTGTCATGTATTCTTTCCTGATACTCTCTCTTCTTTTCCTGTGCATTTACAGAGTATATCAGTACTAGATGGAGATACCAATCAATTTAGAAGTAATGACATTGTTTGGACTTTGTCTTGAGAATGCATTGAGATATATATCATCATTTATAGTAATTCATGGGTAAATTTTACTTTAAATACCATAACTATTTGGATGTTTAGATTCGAGACAGGCTATAGTGGTAGAAATTTTAAGTTTTGGTCATCCCTGTACTTAGACAAGCAGGGCTATGTTATTTTATGATGGTTTGCGATGTATTATGAACGATTTTGACCTTCATTTCTATCAGAAATCTACTAGTTTTGAGTTACTAACCCCCATACGCTGCCGATGAATGTTAAGCTAACCTTATAACTCATCATACCCTAACCTGTATTTTCTTATGCGATCAAAAATGTTTTGTGACAAAAAATCCCGAAGAGATAATTTGTCTTATTGTTTAAACTACTTAATCATAGTTAGAAACTTGGTTTCCCCACATGACCAAAATAATACAAAATTTTTGGAATGTTTGCTACTATGGGGAATTTGTAGTAGGGGCAGCAAATATCCATTGAATTAGTTATTCGTAGCCAATATTTATATATTCAATACGGTCATGCGCGGTTAATGTCTAGATACGTTCTTGGAAGCGTGGCGTTAACGAAATGGGCGTTGTCGATCATCACATAAACTTTTAATTATACTTGCATTAGCCATGTGGAATACTATATCACATTACATATACACTTTACTCTTAAATCACTACTGTAATGTGATACATGTGATTAATTTTTATCTCTTGTGCAAAATACATAGCGTTTATATTAAAAATTATTCACTGTTTTACAAGAGTTCAACAGCGCCCGAGCAGATGGGGAGAGAGAGGGTGGGAGGCGGCCGAGGGTGCGTGGGGGGAGGAGGTAATGCGTTTGACAGTTGGCACAGGCTGGGGTCTAGCAGCGTGTATATTTATCAGTTCTTAGGTGACTAAGCTTCTCTCTTATAAAAAGCCAGTGAAATGACCTGGGTGAATATAATTAACATGGCTGAGTTCTTGTAACATACTGATTGATTTGAATATAAACATGCTATAATTTGCACTAGACAAAACAATTTTAGTACGTAATCAAATTAGGTACATGTGCCTCAGCTTTGCACTAAGAAATCTATGTAAATCTACCCAAAAATACAGTTGAAAAACTTTTTTTATAAAATGTACCACAGTACTGTACACTAATGTACAACAATTTTTTATCTCTTGTGAGCAAAATATACCAAGCGTTTATATTCAAATTATTGGCTGTCTTGCAAGTTCAGCAATGCAAATTATAATCTCTAACTTTAGTCTGGTATTATATATGATAAAACTGTAAGCCTAAAAAGCTGTGAGAAGCGGGGGACTGTGAGGAGCTAGCCGCCACCCAGGCGAGGGGTTGGGGGGAATGGGGGGTTGAGGCTAGATATGTCCTAATTACAGCAAATGTGTTATTGTCAATTTGTAGGTGAAAGATTTTTATCCTCAATAGATGTAGGTTAACATTTCACCTGTAGGCAAATGCTTTTTGGGGGGCACGGGCGTATATGCGCGTCCGGGGCGTTAACCCGGCATGACTGTCTGGGGCGTTAACGGTAGCATGACTGTATGCGCGCATTTCTGTGTTGCACAGTAAAGCACAAATAATTATCTAATAATATTTATTTACAGAGCCGATCAGCCGAGAAGGTTGGACAACTACTTCCAGGGTTCATCAAAGCAGATGAAAGAAATTTACCAAAAGTAGATCATCTGATCATCTCAAGCCCATCCCCTGGCCATGGTCCTTCCACAACATTAAATACAGACATCAGTGCTGAAAACTTACATTTTCCAGACATGAAATAGAGAACAGTGATGAAAATTTACATGTTGGAGTTATCGGTCTTTTGCATCATTTGGCACCCAGTAAGTACATACACACAATGATACTTGAGCAGTAATTTATTCTAACCTAAAAATAAGATATGCCTGTGTATATCAACATTGTATATGGCCACAAGTCCTGTATTTCTGCTGGTAACACCACATACACCACAGCTGACTGCCTCCAGGCTCCTGCTCGGAGGCTAGAGCCAACCTGTGATGACATCCAATTACAGAGCTTTTAAGCAGTCACATGACATTTTAGCTACTTTAACCCTTATTTGTTTACACTTTTTGGCCCAATTTATTGAAAAATATTATTACCATAATTGAATTTAAGCGTTTTCTTTATCCATTGATCTGCCACCTTAAGAAAAAATTCCGACCGACAACTCGTCTATAATAATAAACAATTACTTATACTATATAATTTTTTTCCAACTCTTTCAAGCCTATTCTGCATGATGGCCAGAATTAAGAATAGAAACAAACTCTCCTAGAAATCGATGTGTTTTGCTACCATATTCCTCTTTCACAAGACCCCAAGTGTCTATCTAGAGTACTTGTCACTTCAAACAACCTATCAGATACAATGATCTCTGGTAGATCACCATGTTACTACTTCCTGAATGCCCGTCTCCCTTATTTCTAGTTATTGTCCTTCATCCAATCCTTTCATCTCCTTGGTATTCCCTTCTTCATCCAACTCTGAATTGTAAACTATTTTTACCAGTCTTTAAATTATTAACTTCTCAAAAATATTCAAACACCCTAAATAAATCCTGAATCATTCTCTACCAATGTTTCTTTCATCACATCTACTGGGTACCTATTTCTTAAATTCTTATTCTTTGCATCCTATTAAACCAAAAAATTTGCTTTCTGCCACACCATTTATATCACTTCAAATTTACTCTTACTCTTTGCATCTGGGGTCCATGGTTCACACACATAATACTGTACAGTGGTCCTCGGTGCGCGAGCGGTTCGATTAACGAAATTTAGGTTGCGGTGGCTCCCATAAGGATTTTCAGTTCGATTAACGGAGCAAACCCGATCAGCGAAATCTAGCGACAAACCGCGTTTTGTTGTGCGCATCAGCTGATCAGCTGTCGGCCAGTCGTAATACAGTAATCAGTTCTATGTTTACATTGGTTTCCAGTGGAGTAAATATCAAGAAAGTTAGATCTCTTGAATCTTTCTGCATTTTTAAATTAAAATTATTAGTCATTCTGAAATTTGTAGTTAACACATTGATAATATATACAGTACAGGGAACAGTTTTGTGCACCAATCAGCTGATTGAATTACCCAACAAACTTCTCAGTTTTGCTTTGTTTGAGTGGAGTGAACATCAGTTTGATGGTCTCTTGAGCTGTTTTTGCATTTTTACATTAAAATTATTGGTCATTCTGAAATTTAGTTAACCTATTGATATACAGTGCAGAAAATATTATGAAACTACGAAGAAGGCATTAGAACCAATGCACTTTGTAAAGAATATGGCATGTCATCATGCGACTGCCTCTACCATCAACTGTTTGATATGTAAACAAAGCTGCGAGGAATCGACATACACACCTCAGAGTAAGTTAAAAATATAGTACAGTGGTCCTCGGTTAGTTAACAAGCACAATTCGTTCAGAAGGGTTTTCGTTAACCGAAAAATTCATTAACGAAACCATTGTTTCCAATGGGTTTTTCACGATGATAGTAACTCACCGAAAATTACATACAAACTAAAAACAAAGTACACACTTACTTTGAGGAGTGTGCATCTAGAAGGCTCCTGGTTGATGATGATGATGATGGGAATTAGAATGGGGGGTGGAGGAGAAGAGGGGAGAAGATTAGGCATTGGGGTGGAAGAGAAGTCACCCCATGCATACGGCCCCTACACCATAAAATTTTGGTTCACTTGGTGTAATTCAAGATTATTTTCTTTTAAATCAACACTGCACTGCGCTATATATTATTATCAATGTGTAAAATATATTTCAAATTGACCAATAATTTGACTGGAAACACAGAAAAAAGCATTTATGTTGAGTCTCAAACAAGATGTTCCTTCCTCTGAACTGTAGTAAACAAACTGGCGCCAAACTTGTGGTGTGTTGAGTGGCTGTTTGGTGCACAAAAAACTAGTTCCCTGTGCTTCAATTATGTTCAATAATTGTTAAAATGACCAAAAATTTTAAATTAAACTTTTAAAATTATTGAATAGTACAACCTTCTTGATATTTACTAAAATGGTAAGGAATTTAAGCCTAAAACTGATTACTGTATTGTAGAACTAATACTACTACAGCTGGTGGGCAGCAGTACAGGCGAAAACATGTTGGAAAAAATTTGTAAGGAATTAGATTAACGAGGGTTTGCTCGTTAACGAAGTGAAAGAATCTTATGGAAGTCGTTAACGGTATTTCGTTAACCGAGATCACTGTATTCTATTGTTTTATTTATTATTGCACAGCATACTGTACAGTACAGTACTGTATTTGGATTTTATATTTAGCGTTTTGTAAATTCTATTACGGTATACAGTACTTGTGTACAGTACTGTATATACTTTTCTGTGAGTTAAGGACAATTACCCAATATCCCATTGAAATAATAGATTAGAGTTAACAAATTTTAGGTTGACCGAGCGACTCTGTGGAACAAACTGCTTAGTGTTGTTAGATTGAGGATCGCACAGCCACTATAATGTAAATCAGTCATAGTCTATATTTAGATGATTTTGTTTCCATACATTTCTCAATGGACCAATTACCATATTTTATGGCATATAAGATGCACTTTTTTGTCTGAAAAATATCCAAAAAAATTTGGACTGCATCCTATATGTGAAGTTGCAGTCTCCCATAAGCTAATGAATACCCAGTTGCTGTTTCCAGTAGGCTAAAGTCCTACCTAGCAACTCAGAATTAAAATAAGATTATTGTTTACTTAAATACAGTATCAGTGGGGTATGCTATACTTAATTTAAGTGGTTCTAGAACCTTGTTTGTTATAGCATTAGATTCGTTATAGGATTAATCAGTTCAGGCCCCTGATAAGCCACTTAACACTGAAAATATAATATAAATTTGCAAAAATTGGCAAAAAGTGCATATATATGCATCTAAACCCCTAAGGGAAATAAGAATATCATTAATATTTGTAATGAAAAAAGACAATAAATTATAGAAAAATGCATTATAGGAGTTTAAGTTAGATTTATAGCATTCTCAATTTTATAAGGTAAAACGTTAGATTTATATGAATATTAAGTGAGTGGAATCCATTCGTTATAGCATACCCCACTGTATTATTACTTTTAATTAATTAAAATAAATAATTATTCTAAATGTAAAAGCTGGATTTATAACAACTGTACTGATGATGATAACCTGAGACGATTAATGTCTATAAGGCAGACACCCAACTCTTCAGACGTAGCTAAGCAGTAACCATTTCTGAACTTTTAAAAGTATTACAATCTATTAATGCCATATCTGCAACATTTATTTAAAAAAAAAATACCTGATCCTGATATAAATGAAGATTTACAGATAACTTTCTTTTCACATTTGCATTTGTTAACCTTGCTGGCAGCACTGTAGCTAAGTTAGACTCGTCAATGTAACCACCAGGCTACTGGGCAAAGCTGTGAGGAGTTATGGTTGTTTTTCAACTCGTATTTTTCGGTGGAATATCTGAAACTTTCTTCATTTATTTTTACTTGATTTACATGCACACACCATACTACATACAATGTAGAAAAATTAAAAAGGAAAATAATTGTCAAAGAATTGAAACTTATGTAAAGGGAATATACATTTCTATGTTCTTTGGGTTAAGCTGCCTCAGTGGGGGAGTGGAGGGAGGGTCATGCGGTGGGGAGGGCGTCTTGGGGAGTCTGCAGAGGTAGCGCCCTTGCTGGTCTGCATTGCTATGGTGAAGCAGTGAGTGTTTGCAAATGGCAATTGTGTTAAACATTCATTTGACTTTTATTTACTGGTTTGGCAATACAGTATATTTTGTTGTAGCTTATTTATTGGTATTATTTTTATTAATTCCTCACATTTATTGGTACTGTACATATTCTTTTAAGAAAACTATGGCTACAGGAGGAAACACATTTTTTCCCAAAATATTCCTAGTGGAAATGCGGCGCTTCTTATAACAAGGCATCATCATATGCTGCTTGTAAAATCTGGTGCTACCCTTTCATTACAACCTATTCTTCATCACATACTATTCCATTTGCTGACAAATCTGCTCTCATATATCTGAAATGACTCTCTTCTCCATTCATATTTAAACATTCATTTCTCTCTGTCTCCTATTTCCACTTACTTTCATCATGTCACTTTTGTTCACACTCACTTTTAACTTTCTTCAAGTATAGTCAGCTGCATTTAAACTTGGTACAGTGGCTGGCATGTTTCTCGAGATGTGGTAACTAAGTGTTTAAATATATGTTGGACTCCAGAAACCCGGCGACCAGAAGCGAGATTTTGCTATACGTTGGGTTGGGTTGGGTTCGGGTAAAATCCAAATGCAAAATTTTGCTTTCTAGTTATTTTGAAAACAACCACAATCTTGTTGTGGTCGCTTTTCATTTAACTTATATATACATTGTAGTAATGAAACATCTAGATGAATGACTTGAGGAAACATCTTAATAGTGGTCAGCCCTCACAACTTGGTGAACCTTCCCTCTGTCCTGACATCCCATATGCCATCAACCTCATCAAACAGATTGCCAATGGGAGGCAATAAAAATGAGTGTGTGTTGTGTGTTAGTGGTGGGGTGAACTAGCCTTGGGAACCTATTGTGAGACACAAAATAAAAACCTGCAAAAGGCAACATGGAGGGAGAAAAAGGGCCCTAAGCACCCCTAGTTCCTTGGGTCCTTGCTGCCTATAGCCAATGATCTCTTACTAACAAACTCATTTCACTATTGGTTCAGAAATAAAAAAAATAATAATAACTGAGAATTTAATTATTATATGTTGCAGCTGTGAAAATCTTCCAGGTTTATAGCACCTGTGGGTTGTATAAAAGAGACTTACTCTTACCTTAATCAGTCAGGCATGATTTCTGGCATAGCTGCAGCCACAATAGATGGTTGATGAGCCTCAACCAGTTTATTGAGCATTTTGATGGCTGCTTGGTTGACTGGGTACTCGCCCATCTGAATAAGTGGCTTTAAGACACGAATAACC
>NW_024753828.1:1124860-1149860 GCF_018991925.1 Homarus americanus | reverse complement strand
TGGGTGTTCATGTCTAACACTCTTTTCAGCTGTTTTTGAATCAGTGGATGATGGGAACGACTATGATGTGGTATATCTTGACTTTAGCAAAGCCTCTGACAGAGTCCCCAACGAGAGACTAATATGAAAAGTGGAGGCTCATGGCATTGGAGGAAATATTATAAACTGGATTAGGGGTTGGTTACAAGACAGGAAACAGCGAGTGAGCATTAACGGGAGTAAATCCGACTGGAGTAACGTCACCAGTGAAGTACCCCAAGGCTCAGTACTTGAACCAATATTATTTATTATATAGATAAATGACATAGATATCGGCATAGACAGCAACATAAGTAAATTTGCTGAAGACACTAAAATAGGGAGTGTAATTAAATCTGACGAGGACTCCGCAAAACTACAGGAAGACCTAAACAAATTTTTTGAATGGTCTGAAAAATGGCAGATGAAATTCAATGTGGACAAATGGAAAGTACTTAGTCCAAGAGATGTAAACAGAGAAACTAGATACCAGATGAACAACGATGTTACAGAGAAATCCGACTGTGCGAAAGATTTAGAAGTAATGATAAGTAGGAATCTTAAACCAAGTAAACATTATGTATTTGCTTGAAACAAGGCTAACAAAATGCTTGGGTTCATACAAAGGAGTGTTAGTTACAAGACTAGCGAGGTTCAATTTTGGTCACTGTACTACAGAATAGACATAGAATCCCTAGAAAGAATTTCAGAGGAGAATGACAAGACTTATCCCGGGCATTAGGAACCTTGAGTACAGAGACAGGTTAAAGCATCTTAATTTGCACTCCCTTGAGAGATGTAGAGTGAGGGGCGATATGATCGAGGTACAGTGATCCCTCGGTTAACGAAATTTCGGTTAACGAATTACCTTCCATAAGATTCTTAACTTCGGTTAACGAGCAATCCCTCGATTAACAAATTCCTTACGAGCACCCCTCAACATGTTTCTGCTTGCACACTAGCTGTCGTATTAGTCCGCCAATACAGTAATCGGTTCTAGGGCTTAAATTCCTTACTATTTTAGTAAATATCAAGAAGTTTGTACTAATCAATAATTTTAAGTCTTATATTAAAATTTTTAGTCATCTTAACAATTATTTAACATAATTCAAGTACAGGAAAACTGGTTTTTAGTGCGCCAAACAGCATCTCGACACACCAAGCAGGCGTCAGTCTCTGTGTCTTTTCAGTGGAGGTAACATCGTGCTTCAGACTCTCTTCAACATAAACTATTTTTTCCGTTTTTACAGTGAAATTATTGGTCATTTTTAAATTTATTTTACATATTGATGATATATAGTGCAGTGTTGATTTAAAGAAAAAAATCTTTATTTACAACAATTAAATTTAAAATTTTAGTGGTGAAATTGTTATTGAATCCAGCATGGGTCCCAAGAAATCCAGAAAAGCGATTTCAATCCAGGTGAAACAGGAAATTATTAAGAAACAAGAAGAAGGCATTAGAACAAATGTGCTTAGCAAAGAATATGACATGTCGACATCAACTGTGTCGACAATTCTTTCACAGAAAGACAAATTCAAGGAAGTGAAAGTGAGAGAGAAATCTACCAGAGTTTTTAAAAGTAGATCCCTAATAGCAGAAACAGAGAGGTTACTTCCCATTTGGATTAGGGAAAAACAGATGAAAGGTGATTCAGTTTCTACTGAATTTATTTGTGAAAGAGCCAGGGAAATATACGAACATTTAAAGGTAGATCAACCTGGTTCTTCAGGCACAGACTTTGAAGAGTTTAGGGCCAGCAAGGGCTGGTTCGAAAAATTTAAGAAAAGAAGTGACAGTTTTAGTGTTGTTAGGCATGGTGAGGCTGCCAGTGCTGATAAGGAGGGGGCAGCAAAGTTTTTAGTGGAATTTAAAGAACTGATGGATACAGAAAATTATCTTCCACAGCAAGTGTTCAATGTGGACGAAACTGGGCTGTTCTGGAAAAAGATGCCCAAAAGAACATTCATCACCAGAGATGAAGCCTCTTTACCTGGGCATAAACCCATGAAAGACCGTCTCACTCTATTGCTTGGTGCCAATGGTTTAGGGGATTTCCGACTGAAGCCTATGCTTGTCTACTACTCTGAGAACCCCAGGGTGTTCAAGCAACAGAAAGTGGTAAGAGGACGGCTTGGAGTTTATTGGAAGTCCAACCGTAAGGCATGGGTGACAAGACAGCTCTTTAATGTATGGGCAGTTGAGGTGTTTTGCCCTTCTGTCAAGAGCTACCTAACCACCAATAAACTTCCTTTAAAGGCTCTTCTCCTTATGGATAATGACCCTGGTCATGACCCTCAACTTGCGAGCACTTTGAAGTCTCAATTTGACTTTGTCAAAGTGTTGTTTTTGCCTCCCAACACTACATCAATCATACAGCAAATGGACCAGAATGTGATCAGCAACTTTAAGAAGCTGTACATGAAGAAAATGTTCAGGAGGTGTCATCAGGCAACTTCCACTGATCCTGAACTAACACTGGCACAGTTCTGGAAGGCACAGTTTAACATCCTGGAGGCTGTAAAATTGATTGTGTCCTCATGGCAAGAAGTCTCCACTAGATCCCTCAATTCTTCATGGAAAGCACTGTGGCCATCAGTAGTCCATAATTTTGAAGGATTTGGGGAAGAAACAGAGTTGGACCAGGAGATTGTGTCCATTGGTCAGTCATAGGGCCTTGAAGTGGAGGAGGATGAAGTAGAAGAGCTTGTGATGTCTCATGAGCAGGAACTTACTCCTGAAGATTTGCAGCAACTGGATGAGATGTTAGAGGCTGACAGTGGTGAGGAGGAAAAGGAAAGTGATGACCATATGTCAACTTCAGATTTGAAAGATGTTGTTCATTACTGGGAGAAGTTCAGAAAACTGACTTCAAGGCACCCTAATGTGGAAAAAGCAGAACTTGCCTTGTGTAATGTTGAGGACACAGTGGTCTCCTTCTTCAAACATCAGTTAATGATGAGGAGGAGAGATGCCCCACAAACCAAAATTGACAGTTTCTTCACTAAAAGGCAGCAGGAAACAGATGCTAGCCCTCAGCCTTCCACTTCAAGAAGGAGAGAAGATGTTCATGCCGGAGAATCTGTCAGTCCAGAGGTTCCTGACATTTTCATGAAAGGTGACTCACCTTCCAAGAAGCAGTAAAATGCTTCTCCTCCACTTCCTTCTCTTCTCCCTTCTCCTCCTCCACCTCCCACTTCAAATTCACATCAGCATCATCATCCAGGAGCCTTCTACATACACACCTCAAAATAAGTGTACTTTACTACCTTTTTTGTTGACTTTATGCAATTTTTGGTGAGCTGGAACCAATTACCTAAAAACCCATTGAAACAATGGTTTCGGTTAACGAATTTTTCGGTTAGCGAGCAACCTTCTGGAACGAATTGTGCTCGTTAACCGAGGGACCACTGTATATAAATGGAAGTCAGGGCTAAACAAAGGTGCCATTACAAAGGTACTCAAACTATCCAACCAGGAGCGAACTCGTAAGAATGGCTATAAATTAGACAAATTTAGATTTAGGCATGAAGTAAGTAATCATTGGTTTGGAATTAGAGTAGTGGACGAGTGGAACAAGTTACCAAACATCATCATTAACGCGAATACGCTGGATAGCTTCAAACATAGGTTGGATGGATATATGAGCGATAGGGGTTCGGTGTAAACAGGACTGCCCAGTGTGGGCCAATAAGCCCACTGCAGTTTCCTCCATTCTTATGTTCGTATGTAAGGACAAGAAGACTCGCCACTCACACTCAACCAGTTGCCTGAATGTCTTATTTCTCTACATTTTTTCTTTTTGCAAATAATTTTTCTATGTTCTTTAATTTCACATGCTAATTATTCACTGTATAATAAATGTGCTGAATTGTTAGAGAATGTTCAGAATTTGGAGGTGAAGAAAAGTTTGGATAAGTGGCAACTGTAAGAAACGAATGGGTCTGATGTGGATTTAGCTGGCGTTGTTGTGTTGTGTTAGTGATGTAGTTCTGGCTCTGAGTCATTGATATTATAATGTTATTAGTTCGCTTCAACATCTAAGGCCTTTAAGTATATAAGGTAAGCAAATTACACTAGTCCACCAACCATTCAAAATTATGAGGGACAGAACGCCCTGTTGTCTGAGTCACTGGCTTTTGAACACTTAAGTAATGTTGATTGTTTTATATGCTTGGGCCTTTCTTTTCTCAGTGCATCCTGAACGAGATAAGTGATCATGAGTCAAACGTCAGTGACCTCAGCACTTGGTAAACATAATGATGGGAATTTAGCATGCTACAATGACCTTTCACAGGTCAAGCTTGGGTGACCACAGAATGGGAATTCAGAATACTCCTACCTTTCATTAAATATAATTTGCCGGGTAGATTTTTGGTTGCCAGATACAGTTCTTTACTGTACTTTATGTGTTAAAATAAAATCCGATAATAAACAATATCATGCAGGCAAAGTAAGAAAACCAACCCATAACCAAACAAAAGAAGCCAAATTAAAAAATACCTCTACCCAAATCATCATCCGTGAGGGTGTCCAAGCCATTTCTTGAGGAATCCGACATCATGGAGAGTTGACGGTGTGTAGGTGACGAGACACTGGAGGACCTTCCCGAGAGAATACCATTGGTGTCTTCAGAATGTTTATCATCAACAGTGTCGATATTTCGAATATCAGCACCACCAGCTGATAATTGGCTTATTCCCGAGTCCTAGTTAAGATACAAATAATAAATACAGTATAGACTTACTCACAATAAATTAACTTTTTCAGAACAGAGCAATACAGTACTTAAAACTTGTACTAACAGGAATATAAATGAGTGGCTAGCTCCTGCTTTTTTTTTTTAGAATTAGCATCTTTTATTCCCTTTGTGAAACATCCTTGATTAATGAAAGTATAATAGTACTGTACAACCTACTGTGACAGCAGAATGAAATTCAGTTATAGTACCTGTGATGTAGAATCTCTATGTTTTTCTAGACTCTCTAGATCAAAACTATAGTTTTGGATCTCTGCTGTTGTGCGCTTCAAACTCCTGAAAAATGAAAATCTGTATAAGGATATCTGCCAATAAGCAAAAGAAGCTAACAAATAAAATTGCATATAATTGCAAATGTATATCGAGGTTTTTATTTAGTACTGTACCTGGAAAACTTGAGAACTGAGATACATTCATATTTTTCTCATATATTCAGTGAAAATAATATACCATCAATACCAAACTGTCTGGCACAGAAATAAATGGAGTGATCCTGGAAATCACATTCTATACCAATATATTCATCTTAAGTAAATCATACACTCCAACTAAACCTACAGGGATTATTACCAAGGCAATAGTGACTTGGACTAAGCAAACCTTTTAAAAGGTTTTCTAAGCAGGAATTGCCACTTAGGGCTGACGGCTAATGAGTTGTGATTCCACATCATCGGTGAACTATATACAGGGTGTCTCATAGCTCACACACCATAGAAAAATCAAGCCACATTTTGTTTTCTTTTTCTGGTAAGGGAATCATATAAAATCAACAAAGATTACCCAACAAGGACTAATCAAATGGCCATCAAGGTCTCTAGCCCTCAAATTCTCTTCCTCTGGGGTCACCTAAAGTCTGTTCTCTATTAAGATAGTTCAAGAAACATTAGAGCTTCCCTATAATGAATACATTATTGTTTAGTTGTCCTCTTGGCATCATGAATATACAAGAATGAATGAGATGTAGCCCGCTGAATGAAATGATTAGACATAACCTGTATTTCAAGAAAAGTCTCATACACCAAACTTTAACACTATGCTCAATAATTTTCTTTATATACAGCTGCTCCTCGACTTACGACGGGGTTAGGGACCCAAATCCAGGCCGTAAGTCGAATTGGTCGTAAGTCGAATTG
Source organism: Homarus americanus (assembly GCF_018991925.1). NCBI lineage: Eukaryota > Metazoa > Arthropoda > Malacostraca > Decapoda > Nephropidae > Homarus > Homarus americanus. The sequence continues at coordinate 1,143,949 of NW_024753828.1, read as the reverse complement.
GTCGTAAGTCGAAAATGCTTAAATAATAAATAGAAAATCTAAAATGGGTGTCTCTTTTTCTTCTCAGCACCACAAAACTCTCACTTTTAAGCTTGCCAGCCATTTTTAAGTGAATTGCAAACGAAAATTTTGTCAGTACACAGCGCAATCACTAATGATGGGACTCGAAAATACGAAATTTGACAAAATTTTGGTACGACTGAGGCAGTACTATGTCCAGGTGGTCGTAGGTCAAGTATGTCATAAGTTGAGGAGTAGCTGTACAGTATTTAGCTTTATGTCGACAATAATCAATACTGCTTTACCTTCTTGTTTTACATAAGAAAGGGCAGCTAGACTTATCAAAAAAGTTTGTTTAAAAATAAAAGCTGTTACTTTGCAACTTACCTGTACACTTCTTCTGGATTAAGATTTTCTGTATCATCAAAATCAATTGCATTATATCGTGAAGGTCGATGTGACCGTGGAAGAGAGGTATTTGGGCTCTGCAAGACAGGAGTTCCACCAACACTGGGCGGAGTGCGGGGTGGTAAGGAGGATGGTGAAGCATCAAGACTGGAGGCTCTTTTCAAATGACTCTGTATAATCTGTGATGCTGTGCTCTGACAGGCTGGAGGAAGCTGCTGCAAAAGTGCAGTGAACTCAGTGATATTACAGTTAAACATGGCAATAAAAGCAGCAGATGCTGCCCGTCGAATATCGAGGAATTTTTGGTCTGCTGTCCATGTTAGGATCTTTGCTAAGGCCATTGAAGTATCAGGAGAAGCAGTGAGGTCTCCCCGCTCCATTACATCCACTAAACACTTGAGGTATGTGAGGGTTGCAACCTTCACTTTAGAATTAGGTGTCTGGGTTTGATCTACTAAAAATCTCATTATAACAATGAATTGTTGGTCACAAGGGAATGAGTCTCTGTAAAAGAAAAAAGATACCATTAGTAAACTAGTAACCGATTCACTTAAAAATACCTGTAAAAAAAAATAATAATATTAAATTAGTTTTATGCTTATATCATATTATTATACCAAACAAATTACTATATAGACATACTGTATATATACACGATACCCTTGTTAATTCGACAAAAAAAATGGGCTCTGGGTCACTTGAATTACCGAAAAATCTGAATTAACCGAGTTCTGAATATTTTGACATTATTCGAGATTTCTAAATTTTTGGGTTCGATTATTCGTTCATTTTCTGTTCCGTTTTTGTACCTTGTTTGGTTTGTTCCAAAGATTTTTCCTCATTATTCCAACCAACAAACATACTATACTGTACTCAATTACCATGTCTTGGCTATCACATAAATTATTATACCAGGACTGTATTTATAATTACTGTACAAACAAATACTTGTTAAATCTGCATATGGTAATAATATAGTAAATAATACAGTAATAAATAAATGTAACACACTACAAGGTGAGATGATGAGGTACTTACACAGCACACAAAATAACAGCACTACTATAATGGTTTCTCCTTGTGTTTGAGGATGGCCGGCCCTGGGGCCACCAGGGCATGAATTTGTTCAAGGTGTAGAAGCTGTTGTCAAAACAACAACCACACCCTAAGTTAATGAGTTGCACGACCAAGTGTCAACAACTCGCCAACTGCACTGACTAATCTTTACCCCGGAACACGATCCGCAAATCGATTAACTTCCAGGTTCCCAATTACTGCAAGGTAGACTGAGGCAAATAGTTAAAGAAACTTGCAAATAGTTTCACCCTGCCTGGGGATTGCACCCAGGCCCACTCACTTGCGAGTCAAGCATGCTGACCATCACACCACAGATTGCTTACTAAACCATTGTCTTATAACATTTTAATTTCTAATTTCTATTTTAAATTAATTGAAAATTAATTTTTAATCATTCCTTTAATTTTAACAGAAACATTTTTCTTCAATGACATTACACTAGAATTAACTCTAATGTAGAGTATATAAATCCAGGGTGAACACTAGCGTCCATCACACATGCCGCATGGGTAGTAAACAACTGGGTGTTGTCAGACATACGGGTATCTATGATGCAATAATAGTTTATGAGCAGTTTTATCACAAATTGCAGTAATTTTATTTACTCAAAATCTTGCAAGATCTTTCAGATTTAAAATTCCATCAACACAATTAACAACATGCCACAAATCTCCTAAAAATACATCAGCTTTAAGGCACTAAGCATCTCAACTGAGGAGGTGGCACAGCCACATTACCTCCTGGCTGCGCTGGTCAGCAGCTGCCTCCTGATAGCTTATGTGTCACTAAGATGATTCCCAGATAGAGGATTTCTTTCCACTTGGACAATTCCCAGAGACAACTATTGCAAAAAATTGTCCAAACAGGTATAACATGAAATAATTTAGTACAAATGAATAAAATTTAATTATTTAATTAATAATAACAAATAAAATTGGGAATCGTCATGAGAGATGGCAAAAACCACACAAAGACTATCTTCCAGATGGGAATCATCCAAGTGGGATGAAAAGTGACCCAAACCTGCCTGGGTAACCACGAGAGCACAGTTGAATTGACAAGACTGAAATTTCAAACACGTTGCTGTGTGACTTTTCCGAATCGCTCAGTTATTTTGGATTCATTCAGAATTCAAATAGTAGAATTTATACAGTATTTGAAAAAACATACGAACGAAGCCAAAATGTGAGTTATAACAATTTGAAATAACAAGGGTCTTATCTCTCCTTTCATACAAGCAAGAATAGCTTTAGCTGTGATACACATATATGCACACACACCCCGTATAAAAAGACTTATTGAGCAGCGCAACAAGGCATACTACACCAACAACCACCTGTACAAAAGTCTACGTAACCAGGTCATCAGGGAAATCAAGTCGGCCAAGAAGACTTATTATCCCAGGAAAGTGCACGGCCTCAAGGAAGTCGGCATCGGTCAGTGGCACTCCAAGGTAAAAGATCTCTGTGGTCTCAACCGTCAGTCTCCCACACTTCCTTTCATCTCACATTTACCTAGTGAGGAGGCAGCTGAGATAATTAATAACCATTTTGCTACCATATGTCATACCTTACCCAGTCTTGACCTCACTCTCCTCCCGGCTTACTTACCTTCCCCCTCCCCCCCTCCCAGTGTTCAACCATATGAAATCGCCAACAAACTCCTGAAATTTAAATCCAACGCTCCACGACCCCAATTGACCTCCCAATCAAAATATACAAGGAATTTGCAGTCGAACTTGCCACCCCCTCTGTTCTATTATTAATGCATCCCTCAGACAAAGCAAATGCCCCAATGAATGGAAAACCGCATTTGTCACCCCCATCCCCAAGGTCACCACCCCCACAGTCCCCTAACGACCTCAGGCCAGTTGCCATTACCCCCATACCCAGTCTACTCTGTGAGGACTTTGTTTTTGAGTGGGCATTTGCTAGAATCTATTAGTCAATTGATCCACAGCAATTTGGCAATATGAGGACCTCCTCTACATCACACTGCTTAGTGAGCTTTCTGGATTTTCTGCACAAAAACCTGCAGAAAAGTAAGACATCACTGGCCGTTGCCCTTGTTGACTTCAGGAAGGCCTTTGACCTTGTTGATCACTGCACTGTTATCAACAAGACCATTGCACTAGGGCTGCCCATCAACCTGGTCTCATGGCTCACTGATTTCTTGAGTGGACGTCGCCAGGCAGTGAGGTATCAGGGCTCGGTCTCCACATTCCAACACCTCACCTGCGGTGTTCCCCAGGGGACCAAGATGGGACCACTGTGCTTCCTCATCCTGATCAACGACTCTCTATCGGATTCCTCACAGGTGGAAGTACGTGGATGGCTGCACTGTGGGGGTTTCAGTGGACAACACCGCACTAGACTACTCAGCGCTACAAGGCACCCTGGACAGGCTACAGGCATTAACTACGGAGAACAAGGTCACCATCAACCACACCAAAACCGTAGTCATGCACATCAATACCGCCACCACTTCAGTGCAAGCCCCAGCAGTCACAGTGGGTGCCCATCCTCTCCAGCTGGTGCAGTCTGCCAAACTCCTGGGTGTAACAATAGACAACAAACTGGACTGGAAGGCCCATGTAAATAACACAGCCAAGGCAGCCTCGTACGGTCTCTACATGCTACGACGACTTAGGTCACTTGGGACACCCACGCCAAAGCTGAGGACTATCTACAACGCCTTTATTCTCCCCAAACTAACGTATGCATCACCAGCCTGGTCGTCTTCTCTCAACTCCACCCAACAACATCGGCTAGAGAAGGTACAGAAAAGGGCCTGCAGAATCATGCTCGGTACAGAATACTCCGGCTACATCAACGCTCTCTCCACCCTGGAAATGCCATCCCTCAGTGACCTCCACCACCAAGCACTGGAAATGTTTGGCAGCCAACTAATGCACCACCCTCGTCATCGCCACCTCCTGCCACCGGCAGCCCCCCACCCACCTCGCGCAGTCCGCCACTACAACAAAATTCAGCCCATAAGAGCCCGCACCGATAGATATAAGAATAGCACCATCCCATCTATTGTTAAAATAATAAACAACTCCTGATTTATGTACTGTACAGCCCTGTAAATGTATTCAACGCATATTATATCATTATGTCTAAATCAAATGTAAGTCTGTATATTTTCAGCCACCGGCTGCAACTCTATTAATAAACCGTTGTTTATTATTATTATTATTATTATTTACGCACATGCACACACATTTTCCCTTCATTCACTGCCACCCATTGTTACTTATTGTTGTAATAGAAGTTTTCTGCCATGGTCCTCCCCTTCTACTATGAGGCACCAAATGTGTTGATTAATCACAACTATCCTAATAATCAGTTAAAGTTAAAAGTTGAAACTCAACTAGTTAAAGTGAAAATTTTGCATTTAAAACTACTATAAAACCACTATCATTCAATTCATTCAAAATTCAAATTTTGGAGAGCAGCATGTATTTCTTTGATACTTTCTTAGTGCTTGTAAAATAAATACCCATAAACTCTCTCTTCCATTTATATAGAGACTCACCTTACTAAATCTAATGTTCTATGAATTTTGGTCTGTACTGATCCTAGGAGATCTGAGCCCAATTTGTTAAGCAACCGTGTGAGCAGAACATATAGCCAGTCTCCGAGATCTGCCTTGTGCACCATGATCAGCTCCATCAGAGTATCAAGAAATAATGTAAACACTTTGGTATGCGCATCCATAAACATTTTAGTGAAGATCTCTGTGACACGTTTTAGCTCTGATCCAGTGAGCATATGTGAGCCACGCAGGAATGCTTGTAGTGCCATGAGGCCTTCTTTCCGATCACCCCAGTGAGTTGATGCACAGTTTAAGATGATATCACTAACATCCTGCATCTGTAATGAAAGTATTTGTAAGTAATGGGTATATGTACAGTACAACATTATTAAAATAAAAACTTGTAATGTGTGCCTCACTATGCAAAATGAATTTAAATTTATTATGCTTAAGGAATGAGGCCAAATGACTGAACTACATAGGTTTCATCAAATGTGCAACTTGTTCATGTTCTTTCATGATATAGTCTGATGATATTTGAAGAAAATCCAAATAGGAATTAAGTATTTACATTCTTAAAAATAAATTTACATAGCATATTTCAACATAACTAACTGAACCATCAGGGTTTACTGTTTATGTATAGTGTCTCTGCTGATTTTCACATTTTACCTCTACTGCTATCTTTCCATGTTTTCATCATGCCGGTCTACATCCATTTTGTTGCCTCTGTATACTTAAAGATAACCTGCATTTTCTTGACGCCATCATATTTCTTATTACAGTACAACTGAAGGAACTAGATTCTGGACTCTTTGTCCAGAATGTAGCGCCTTCAGTTAACCTAAATTTTTATTTAAGATTTCTGCTGTGCTACTTCAGATATCTGGAAAAATCTTTCAAAATTCAGGAGAAGCTCACAGACATGCCACTTGCATGGCCTTTATCATTGGTGAACAAATATCTGGCAACAATGAGGCTGCTGAAAAGTACATGACTGATTTTGCTAAGCTAGAGGAGAGGTAGCCCTGAACAAATTCATAATGCAGACAATGATGGTGCTTTTTAGAGAAGTTTGCCTTGTTACACATTTTATGGTCCAAAGGAAAAAGTTATGAATGAATGATGTCAAAGAGTCTGAGCCTAAGGAGAGGCTCACTGTTCTAAAAATGTGCAAATGATGCTGGCACGCATAAATATGAGCTACTTGTGAGACGGAAGAGTGCTAAATTTCATGCTCTGAAAGGCATAAAAACTTTGCCTGTGCTTTAAAAGGGTAATAAATGAGTATGGACCATCCAGGAAATAACATTAGACTGGTTTATTTATAATTTTGTACCAGAGGTTCAAGTACACCACTGTATACTTCCTGTGGATAACTGGTCAGGTCACCCTCCTGTGGAACAGTTGAATGCTGGCAACTTCAATACTACTGCTTTTTGTTTTAACTTTGTGGATGTGTGTTTCTAATCTGGAAAGGGTTCAGGTCTCAGCAGTCCACATTCTCAAGACTGTACCATATAATCAAGTCTTGCCTGCCACAACACTGGGATAGTTAAACTAACATGCAAATTTTACTCAGAAAATATTTTAAAAACTGTTACTTGGTCTTTGGTGCTGGAATGTAATCAAATGGTCTACAACGATAATGTCTTAGAAAGATTCTGAATACGCCTTAATTACTGTAGGCCTTAATTACTGTATGTTAAAACAAGAAAGATATGGAAATGCCAACTGCTTCACTTCTTCAATATTTTTGCAATGGAACACTGACTTAACTGATGCTTTTCAGTGAAGAAGGTGGGCATTTTATAACTTATGTTGTAAAAAGTTGAAGTATATTGATTACCACGTCATTAAATTGGGAACAATACTGAATAAGTAAAATGATAAATTGTAATACAACAGGAGAATCAGGGGTAGGATGTTGATAAGAGCAGGGCATAAAACTAACAATTTAGTATTTCCTACAGTGTTTATGTATCCCAAAAATCCATTTCAAGAAAGTGGCTACTTGCTGAAGTTATATTGTGTGTGGTGTAAGAACTGTTATTATACTGCAACTGAATTTTGTCAACATAAACTTTTGAAAAAGGATCGATAATAATCATCATCATTCATCAACGTTTTACAGCCATTAATTTTTATTTTATTAACTCCTCTATTTTTCACATTAAAATGTTTCCAAAATAATCTTTAGAATTTTTGGTTAAACGATTTTTGACATGAATTATACAATTAACTTAAGAATAGTTACTGACCCCACTGAAGTATTTGTATTTACAAATAATGTTGTCTATCAAATTTAGCTTTCATATCAGTCTTACAGAACTGTATTCTATTTAATTTGATCTGCAAAGCATTTCTCAGGTTACTGAACGGAAGTGACATTTAAACAGATGTATGAAAATTTTTCAGTAAAGGAAGAACCTTTAACCGGCAGGAAATTTTTAGAGAAAATGCTGATTATCAAATTTAAATGCATGTATGTGCAGTAACAAATTTTATTTCAATACAAGAAAACTTTCTCAAGTTAGTGAGTGCAAACACTATGTACAGACAAACTTATTGACTGGTGGATAAAGGTGTAACTGAGTATTCCTTCAATGAAAATGGCACACATAAAACTAAGCCACCACAAAAGCACCACAAAGAAAAGCACATGTACTTAAATGCATATTATACTGATGAACAAAAAAGTAATGGATTGAGCATGGTGTTGTACACATGGAAAGCTTTTAGGCCGATAATTTCTTTCAGAAACTATGCTGAATGTCAAAAACTGAACAGCTACTACTGTGTATTTCTAAAAAAAGAAGTTGAATCTAAATCTGAATACTGGACATAAATGGTTGGCTCAACACTTAATGAGTCCAATTAATAAGTCTAACTCAAATCCTAAATGTGACACATGAATCCTGTAAATGACACAAAAACTGAAGGCCTTAAAGAAATTATCTAGAAATTACCAAGAAGAAAAGTGAAATGATGTTAAATGATTTTTATATACAAAGGGGATAACACAATAATGAGAACAAATCCATAAATATGATGATTGTGATTGATCTGTTTTGGATGATTCGAAAAATAGGATTACAATACTGTATACGTACAGTAATAAAAAGATTACTATATATTTTCTTTATCATGAAATATCAAATACAAGATCTGCACATCTTCAACCAAATAAATGACAGAATTTAGCTCTGTATTTGTAATACCAAATAAGCTTGGTGATACCCAAAGTCAAATAGTTTGAAGGTATATCTGAATAAACTACGGTAATATCTCCATTAGCCGGAATCCCTCAAACCCGGAACTCTCCAATAGCCAGAATTGAAATTTTCTCAGAAAATCGTCCCGAGGGGCAGATTTTCTGAAAATTCTGAGAAAATTTTCCCGGTAATGTACCCGCAAAATTCCAGGGATGGGGGATTTTTATTATGAGTTTGAGAGATGAAAATCAAGGGGATTTTCCAGAAATTCTGAGAAATTTTTCTGGGACCCAGAAAATTATGGGGTTAGGGGATATTTTTTTCAGGTTCGAGAGATAATGTAATGCGCAATTTCTGGAACTCCCGAGAAATTTTTTCCATTACCCGGAAAATTCCGGGGATGGGGTTTTTTTCCCGGCTTTGAGAGAGTAGTCTCGTTATCCAGAAATCTCTCATTCCCGGAAGAGTTTGTACCAATTGTTCCGGCTTACAGAGATATCACTATACTTGCAGTTACATATGGTTAGTGAAGGCAATAACTGGACAAAAGATTTTAAGAAAGGTTAAAAAGATGAAACGTCAAATGCTATGAAGAGGCATACGAGTAAATAGCGAAACTCATTTCTGTAGCCCATGACGAGGTAATGGGGGACCTGTGCAACAAATTGGAAGCCAATTTATAAATGGAAGAACTTGGAAAGCAAGATGATTGGAAGGAGCTCTTGACATCATCAAAATATTTATCATCAAAATGCATTTGTCACTTGCACTTAGACCACCTAACTATAGTATTTAGCAAATATCATGCACCCTGTTCCTCAGATGCATGACAAGCCATATTGGCCAATGGATATAACCTAATTGTAACCTAAAATATAGGGATATTGCCTATAGTCATATCTTTCTTTAAACCCATACTTTTAGTCAATCTACTTAAAAAAACTGAGAGACCAAAAGCCTTGTTTGCTTATAATTATGGAGTAAGTGTTCCAATAATGTGATATGATACAGTCATAAATAATAAACAATGTGGAGAGACAAAATGCTGAGCCTGTTATTCAACAAATTTGGACAAAATGGCTCTTGAAAGACATTTAGATACATTTCAAGAAGAAACAGTTCCTTGATCACCCACACACCAGATAAAGTCAGTGTAAGAGGAAAATGCCACAAATGGTGTGTTTTGGAGCATTTTGGCACCTGTCAATGCTACCTTTACTCTTCATGGTATAAAGATGTGGTTTTCTTATGTGTGACCCTGGCATCTGACTTACCTCTCGTAATCACTGAAATCTCTGGATAGTCCTCAAGATTCCCATCTTAACATTTATAGGCAACAGCTCAAAGCAGTAAGCAGTTAGTGTTGATGAATAGAAATATGAACATATCAACTTACTGTATTTAGTATGTTTTCATTAGTGAGAGATGACAAAATGAGTAAGCTAAAATATAACTACTGTACTGTATATTGCAAGAAAATGTGCAATTCTGTATATGTACATGAAATACATGTTTTAATAGGGTTGCTATATATTTATATATTACAGTACAGTGTACTATTAAAATGCTAGAGGAAGTGAAATATGCTATACACTTTCCTTCAAAGGAAAAACATGTTTACAATATGGAACCCACATCATGAGTGAGTTGTATCAACTAAATTCTATTTTTTCATCTCTTCAAAACCTAAGTTTTAAAAAGTAGACTGTATAATTGAACATAATGTCATGTATATTACTATTACACTGTAGAATCAAATGTGAAGAAATAGTAAACATGGAAGTTACCATTGACAACTGATACACAAGTAAAGTACTGGCAAAAAAATAAATATATATATATATATATATATATATATATATATATATATATATATATATATATATATATATATATATATATATATATATATATATATATATATATATATATATATATATATAGGCATATTACTTTCAACGATAGTGATGAGGCAGTCATGCAGTGGCACCAATCCATCAAAACAACAAAAGCTAGGTGATTGCATAGATAAGAGGGACTACGCCATAACAATCTGCTTTCTGAAATGGTCTCACCTTCGCTGTTGGCTCCCACACTTCCTTGAGTATACGCTGTTGTGATCCGTACCAGAATAGCTAGGGTACGGTAAGAAGAGAACCATTGATAAGCTACACAAAAAAATTAAAATGCAAAATCCACCTGTAACAGAATCAAATCTGGCAACCAGGCTCTCGGCAGATTTCTGTTATCTTTTACTCTTTACTGTTTCAAGGTTTAGTAGAAACTTTCATAAAAAAACGAACAATAGAATGTACCGTATTGCACTAAGTCAAACAAAGTTGATGCATGCTCTGGACAGCCTCATTGCCAAAAAAAAAAAAAAAAAATCCACACAAAAACTAAAACTAAAAATGGGGGAGGAAGGTTGACAAAGGGAGAGAGGGGTGGAGGGAGGGCAGGATAAACAAAAGGAGGGAGACAAAGGAGATGTGGTAAAGAGGTGAGGAAGGAGGATTAAGTTGGGCAACCTGAGGTTCATTTACTATAAGCCCCCAAGCCATTCATAATGGCTCAATCATCTATTTGGATAATAAAAATATAAAGAGATTTACTATGGTATAAGACTGTCATAGTAAAACAATCTATTACAAAACTATTAGAAAGTAAACATGCAGACACATTATTCATACAGTAAAACTGGCCATTCTAAAGGATTAGTCTTTAAGCAGCCATATCTCACAAGTTAATGCAACTTCACAAAACAGCAGAAAATTAGAATCTATAAGAAGTCATGACACTAAAGGTAACATTTAATCTTCTCACAATGCAGGGGTAACACAAAAGCTGTATATCTTTACCCAAGATAACTAAGGCTACAAAAGCCAGTAAACAGGTATTTGAAATATACAGTACAGTACACAGTGTATGAATTATTACCTATGTCCTAAAAAGATAATACTGAATAACTGCAATCACAAAAAATCATCTAATGCTAACACCCATCAGTGAAAGCATCTAAACCTCTCTTTTTTACACTAAAACCTCCAACTAACAAAATTAATATTTGGGAGGGGCTCATAGGCAGAATTTTGATTAATGCAAATCTTTTAGTTTTGGATATCAACTTTGTTTGTTGTACAACTAAATCCATACCAGTCAGAATAATCGGTATGGAAAGAAAGGTGTATGTAACAAAATCAACAGTTATGATGCAGCAGTTAAAAAAAAAAAAGGATGTGTGGAAGGTTGTACTTATCCCTAGATCTTTAAATAAAATCTTGGTAAGCTGTGTACCACTGAAATGAAATGGTTATGAACACACTGGACAAGGATGAGTTGTGAAAGCAGGTCACAATAGGCAAGAGTAAATATTGTTTATTTTCTATCCTTGGCAGAAACAACAGATCGGCAGAGCTTACGGAGGGTTACCCTTTCTCTTCCTATTTCCTTATCATTTCCTACTTCTCTCTTATCATCATCAAAGTTCCAAGGCCATTTTTCATGCTTAGCCACAATTACCTCATGGCAGCTCTCCATGGTGCACTGTCTCTTATACAGTAATACCCCGATTTACGTGGTTTCACTTTACGCGATTCTACATTTACGCGGTACCTAGCCAGAACTGGAATTTCATTTTACTTGGTGCCCCTACTCATGTGCATCTACTCATATACACGGGTGAAGTATAATTTTTTATTTAGCTCATAAAATTCATACAAATTACCCGGCCAGAATATAATTTACATTGCTGGAATTCTTACAATATGATGATCATTTTGAATATAAACATCATGGATTTTGCATTACACATACAAATTTTAGATCTAATGTAATAATTTGTTTTACAAAAAGCAAATATTTTATCTTTTGTGCAAAATATATGAAGTTTACATTCAAAATATTCCCTGACCTGCAAGGAATCCAGAAATGTCAATTATATTATCCTAACTTTAGTCTGAGGCATTATTTATTACTATACCTTAAAATCTAGTGTTTTCACCCAAACATTTCTCAGAGAAGTAGGAGCCAATCAGCTGGAAAAAGAGGGGGGGGGGAGTTGAGTCCATTATTTGAATGGACATTAACCTGGTGACTGTATTTCTCTTAAATATTAATTGTGTGTGCATACCATCATAAAATTAAGATGTTATTTTTGCTACAACATAGGTATTGTGTCGGAAAAAGTGGAGTTTGGGGGTCGGCCCGGTCTCTATTTCAATTAATCCCATATGTTATGTTGTTCACTTTACGCGTTTCTCGCTTTACTCGGGCCTCCATGGGTTTAATTGACCGCGTAAAGCGAGGGTTCACTGTAGTCTCTTTACTTCATTTTCTTTGACCATGCTCTCCTTTTCTTTTCCATTATAACTCGCCCCTTCCTTTCTCTCTTCCTTTATTTCATCCCTTCTTTTCATATCTCTTATCCTCCTATTCCTTTCTGATATATGTTCCTCCCCCTTCCTAATTTCTCTTTACTGAATTCCCATTTTCTCAAACTAAATTTTTTTTACTCTCCCCTTTTCTTCAATTCCCTCTTATTCTCATGACTCTGCTTTCTACCTAGAGTACTAATTGTTTTCTGAAGATCCCTTACAGGGCCTTGAGTATGACAAGAAGGTGCACCTAATTAATTAAAATGTCCAAGCCACATTTGTTTACCTGGAGTTCTCATAACAAAATCAAAGCTACAACACATAAGCTGCTTAAATAAGGCATCAGGCCACAATACTATATACAGTGGTTCCTAGGTTAGGGTTGCCATATCTGAACATTATAAAAAGAGGAAGCTCCAGAAGACATCCTGCCCCCCCTCCCCCCGCACACACTTTGGCGCTATGTAACCTTGAAGCAGCCGTGACAATAAATTTGGCATATTTGCTTAACATTAATATACAGTGATCCCTCGGTTAACGAGCACAATCCATTCCAGCAGGTTGCTCGTTAACCGAAAAACTCGTTAACCGAAACCATTGTTTCAATGGGTTTTTGGGTAATTGGTTCCAGCTCACCGAAAATTGCCTAAATTCAACAAAAAAGGTAGAAAAGTACACTTACTTTGAGGTGTGTATGTAGAAGGCTCCTGGATGATGATGATGATGATGGGAATTAGAATGGGGGTGGAGGAGAAGGGAGAAGAGAAGGCATTGGGGTGGAAGAGAAGTCACCCCATGGCGCCATTTCACCCATAAAATTTTAGTTCTCTTGGTGTAGGTAATTCAAGATTATTTTCTTTAAGTCAATACTGCACTGCATTATATATTGTCAATATGTAAAATAAATTTCAAAATGACCAATAATTTGCTTGCAAACACAGAAAAAAGTGTTTAGTTGAAGAGAGTCTCAAGCAAGATGTTACCTCCACTGAAAAGACACAAAGACTGACGCCTGTATGGTGTGTTGAGAGGCTGGATGGCATACATAAAACTAGTTTCATTACCTTCAATATGTTCAATAATTGTTAAAATGACTAAAAAATTTAATATTAAACTTTTAAAATTATTGAATAGTATAAACTTCTTGATATTTGCTAAAATGGTAATGAATTTAAGCCCTAGAACCGATTACTGTATTGGCGGACTAATACTACAGCTGGCGGACCGCCAAATGCAAGCGAAAACATGTTCTGGTCTGCTCGTAAGAAACTCGTTAATCGAGGGATTGCTCGTTAACCGAAGTTAAGAATCTTATGGAAGGTAACTCGTTAACCGAAATCTCGTTAACCGAGGCGCTCGTTAACCGAGGGACCACTGTATATGTATATATGTATATGTATATATGTATATGTACAGTATATGTATATATATATATATATATATATATATATATATATATATATATATATATATATATATATATATATATATATATATATATATATATATATATATATATATATATATATATATATATATATATATACACATACATCACAGGTTGTACCTCTCTAGTCCGGCATTCTGTGGTCCGGAAACTCCCGTGGTCCGGAACGATTTTAGTTTGTCCAATAGGTAGATAGGCAGCTTTTTTTTTTTCTTTTTTTTACTTATCTGAATTATTATTATTATTACAGGAGTATTAAATTTTTGCCCCTCAGGCCCCAATGTGGGTCAGTGACCTATGCCCGGGTGGGCTAATCCCCTTAAAAAAAAAGCCGCGGGAAATTAAGGTTTGTTTACATCCGGCAGTTCGGCTGCTCTCTCTCTCTGCTTGTCTATACAGAGTACAACATTTAACCCTTCAATATATATGAGCAGTAAATAAGTGTTGCTTTCATATTCTTATGTAGAGTAATGACAATATATTTTCACATGTGCGCACTTACATACGAGCAGTCTCACTTTTTTTTTTACCATTAATGGTTAGCTACTTATATTGTTCCATTTATTAACATTAAATAACATTACAGGTACTTCAAGCAACCATATTCATTTTTTACATTAATTTTACTGCAGCTAAACTCAGGGTCTTATTTTCTTCAGTTTTATATGTAGAACCAATCAGTCACTGGTTTCGTAAGCTTTAACATAAACAATGCCGGCAGCCGTCTCGTCTCCTCTAATATTCCACGTATTATTAATAAATTGTATTGTTAATTTTGCACACACGTACATTGATTCAATAAAAACAAATTCAGAAACATTAATTAAAATATATATGAACAGTAAATAAGTGATGCTTTCATATTCTTATGTAAAGTAATGACGATATGTTTTCACGTGTGCGCATGCGCACTTACATATGCGATCTCTCTTTTTCTTTACCATTATCGTTAGCTACTTCTATTGTTCCATTTATTAACATTAAATAACATTACTTAAAACAACCATATTAATTTTACTACAGCTACAACCATGGTCTTATTTTCTTCAGTTTTATATGTAGAACCAGTCAGTCACTGGTTTTGTAATCAATGAAAACAATGCTGTGTCATTTCCTCGTGTGTTTTAATATTCTACATATTATTAATGAATTCTATTGCTCATTTTGCACACATAAACATTAATTCAATAAAAAAGACATTCAGTAATAAACAACAATGAATCTTTTGTACATAAGAGAAATGACGCTGTTTACACGATTATGCACGTCGTCTGCACGTTGGCGGGCCGTTCAAACCCATCGAAATTCAAGTTTCCGCCGTCAAAATTTTTATTTATTTATTTTTGTGTGTGTTCCAATAAAATACGTTAAGAATTAAAAACTCGCGAAATTTGAGAAGCTACTATACGACATTTAACCCTTCAATATGTCTTCAAAGAGACCATGACGCAGAGAAAGTGGTGCTAGTGCTTCCAGGCATAAGCACAAGTCACTATCTATCCAGGAAAAGGGTGAATTTCCATGGTCCGGCACCGGTCAGGTCCCGAGGTTGCCGGACTAGAGAGGTACAACCTGTATATATATATATATATATATATATACAGTGGTCCCTCGGTTAACGAGTGCCTCGGTTAATGAGATTTCGGTTAACGATTTACCTTCCATAAGATTCTTAACTTCGGTTAACGAGCAATCCCTTGATTAACGAGTTTTTTACGAGCCGACTTCAACATGTTTTCGCTTGCATTTGGCGGTCCACCAGCTGTAGTATTAGTCCGCCAATACAGTAATCGGTTTTAGGGCTTAAATTCCTTACTATTTTAGTAAATATCAAGAAGTTTATACTATTCAATAATTTTAAAAGTTTAATATTAACTTTTTTAGTCATTTTAACAATTATTGAACACAACTGAAGGTATAGAAGCTAGTTTCTGGCATGCCATCCAGCCTGTTAACACACCAGACAGGCATTAGTCTCTCTCTGTTTTCAGTGGAGGTAACATCTTGCTTGAGACTTTCTTCAACTTAACGCTTTTTTTCTGTTTCCAAGCAAATTAGTGGTCATTTTGAAATTTATTTTACAAATTGACTATATATAATGCAGTGCAGTGTCGATTTAAAGAAAAGAAAATAATCTTGAAATACACCAAGAGAACTAAAATTTTATGGGTGAAATGGTGCCATGGGGTGACTTCTCTTCCACCCCAATGCCTTCTCTTCTTCCTTCTCCTCCACCCCCATTCTAATTCCCATCATCATCATCATCATCATCCAGGAGCCTTCTACATACACACCTCAAAGTAAGTGTACTTTTCTACCTTTTTTGTTGAATTTAGGCTATTTTTGGTGAGCTGGAACCAATTACCCAAAAACCCATTGAAACAATGGTTTCGGTTAACGAGTTTTTCGGTTAACGAGCAACCTGCTGGAACGGATTGTGCTCGTTAACCGAGGGACCACTGTACAGTATATAAACATACCAGTATCGGTGTACAGTCAGTTCTGCTATAACGCGATAGTTGTGTTCTTGTAAAATATCGTGTTATAGAAAATCGCGTAATAGAAATAACAGGGCTTATGGTGAAAATAGGGTTAGGTGCAGATTACTACATTACTCGAAATCGAAAAAAAATTAGTAGTTGGCCTAACACAAAGGATAGCAGTCTAAATAAATGTTACATTCATATCTAATAATGAAATCATACAGTAAATGTAACACTTAACCTTGAAAAAATATGAATAAAACTTGATGGGGGAGAAGGTTGATGTTGAGGTTGATAACATTGAGCTTCTCTTCAAGTGTTATATCCTTTCTTTTACGATCATCACCGGGAATGCGATCACCAGAACGCTTCTTGGAGATATTCTTCTTTACCATATTCACAGTTAATACCACAAAATTGGAGAAATAGTAAGCAAAAATCACGTTACAGCAAACAAGCCTTCACGTTATACAAATATCGTTCCTCTATTCATAAATCGCGTTAGAGCCAATTCGCGTTATCAAAACACGCGCTATAGCAGAACTCACTGTACTGTATTGCATTGTGTTTTTAATGTAGGCTAATATACAACATTTGCTTAAGGCTGAATATCTTCATTCCCTTAGCTGCAGTCTTCTTCCCCCACTGTGTGTGTGACTTGATGTGCCCATGCACATCAAGAATATGGTTGAAAACTGCTAAAATGCCTTAAATGCAGAACAAGAAAAACAAATGCCACAGTGTAAAAAAAGCCATAAGAAAAATATGGTATACAGTTGTACCCCACTTAACGCGGTCAATAGAACCCAGAGGATCCCGCGTTAAGTGAAATCCGCGTTAAGTGAACAACAGAACATATGGGATTAATTCCAATAGAAACCAGCCAGACCCCCAAACTCCACTTTTTGAAGACACATAACTATGTTGTAGTAAAAATAACATCTTAATTTTATGATGGTACATGCACACAATTAATACTTAAGAGAAATAGAGAAATACAGTCGCCAAGTTAATGTCCATTCAAATAATGGACTCAACTCCCTCCCCCCTCTCACACTACACTGCCGGCTCTTCCCTCTCTGAGAAATTTTTTGGGGAAAACCACTAAATTTTAATAAATAATACCTCAAACTAAAGTTAGGATAATACAATTGACATTGCTGGATTCCTTGTAAGACCAGGAATATTTTGAATATAAATGTCATATATTTTGCACAAAAGATAACATATTTACTAGAGAAAACATTTTATCTAAAATTTGTATGTCTAATGCAAAATATATGATGTTTATATTCAAAATGATCACCAAATTATAAGAATTCCAGCAATGTAAATTATATTCTGGCCGGGTAATTTGTATGAATTTTATGAGCTAAAACAAATATCTTCAGTTAATAAAAAATATATTCTTCGGGGTAACAGATGGTCGGTCGGTGGTCCCTCCTCCCCACCCCTGCCGTCCCAAAGGTGTGGAAAACCTAAATTTTTTTTTAAGTTGGGTTTTTGGCTGTGGTTTTGGGTTTTTGTTAAATGTCATATATTTTTCTAAAAGTAACATATTTACAGAAACATTTTATTAAATTTGTATGTCTGCAAAATATATGATGTTTATATTAAAATGATCCAAATTATAAGAATTCCAGCAATGTAAATTATATTATTCTGGCGAGTAATTTGTATGAATTTTATGAGCTAAAACAGGCAGTCAGGCAGGGTGGCGGGTGGGACAAATCTAAAAATAGCGTCTCGAGCGGACACTCACTGCGTATACTGTATGTGGAAAAAATCCGTGTTAAGTGAAAGTTCAGCTCTGGCGGCACAGCGTATATGAAAAAACGCGTTAAGTGAAACGCGTTAGGCGGGAGTAATACTGTACTTTCAACATTTCATTTATGGCCGTAATAGCACTAAATACAAAACAAATTTAATAATGGGCGTGGCTGAAGAACAAGGAAAAGCAGTACATGGCACTACATGCTAGCTAAATATTGCTAGCAGCTAAGTTGACAACACCGTACAGGCATACACATGACTTATCAGCTGGCTAAAAACTCTCTCTCTCTCTCTCTCTCTCTCTCTCTCTCTCTCTCTCTCTCTCTCTCTCTCTCTCTCTCTCTCTCTCTCTCTCTCTCTCTCTCTCTCTCTCTCTCTCTCTCTCTCTCTCTCTCTCTCTCTCTCTCTCTCTCTCTCTCTCTCTCTCTCTCTCTCTCTCTCTCTCTCTCTCTCTCTCTCTCTCTCTCTCTCTCTCTCTCTCTCTCTCTCTCTCTCTCTCTCTCTCTCTCTCTCTCTCTCTCTCTCTCTCTCTCTCTCTCTCCTCTCTCTCTCTCTCTCTCTCTCTCTCTCTCTCTCTCTCTCTCTCTCTCTCTCTCTCTCTCTCTCTCTCTCTCTCTCTCTCTCTCTCTCTCTCTCTCTCTCTCTCTCTCTCTCTCTCTCTCTCTCTCTCTCTCTCTCTCTCTCTCTCTCTCTCTCTCTCTCTCTCTCTCTCTCTCTCTCTCTCTCTCTCTCTCTCTCTCTCTCTCTCTCTCTCTCTCTCTCTCTCTCTCTCT